>NC_069137.1:44275316-44597816 GCF_026914265.1 Mya arenaria | reverse complement strand
CCTTTGTAAAGAGGGCGGCAACGAAATATGACAATCTCAAGTGTTCTTGAGATTTGACCCTAGTGTGCGTACATACAGGTTCAACGCCGCATATATGAGCTGTGATAAAGTTGATATTTAAATAATCAGTAACTTACAATATAAATATATCATCTTCATAATTAGAATTGTTAACTTTCCTAAGCCAACCATGGAGATTTTAAACGCCTTGAGTGTCGGCATTAAATTTTACACAAGTTTTTCCAACTAACTCAAAACTTTATACATATGTATTTACCACATGAATAACATATCCTTGTTCAGATAGTTTATATAAAGTAAAGTAATTACGTAGCTGAAGATTTGATATAATTTAAGCAATATAAAGTTAAGGTTCCCATGTTTTGAAAATAAGTTTCATACTAGGTGGTGTTCATTCTTTTGCTGACATATATGGTTATTTCTTATTAAAAGAACAAGGCATAGTCATGATTAATGTGCGATTTCAGAAAATGCGATAAGGTGTTTCATGATAATCTTGTGAAGTACGTCGTTCAATCAGTGTGTTTTGATAACAGGTATCTTAAACTAACAACCTGTGGTACAAAAGTTTGCTCTCACAGCAAACTATGATACAATAATTATTTGGGTGCACCTTCACTGTAAAAGCATTAGTTCGGGTATCCTTAATCCGCTTTATTAATCACAATCCGATGTTAAACGCGTGCCCTTTTACTCAAAATATTACGAAGCGTTTGCGGTTGACGTAACTGATGTGCTTTTAATATAAGATTATATAAGATCAATTTAGATTGAGTCGGCATAATAGCAACAAGTTCAACATCAGCTCTTATGATTTTTTCAACCGAATATGTGTTAGCATACAGTATATGATTAACAATTGTATAAAAGCTGCAATGACAGTTTAAGTGAGGCTTACAATATAAAAATATGACAAGGAAATGAATTGATGATGATAGGAACAGTTTTAAAAACAGAGTTGTTGCAACGCTATGTGATCTTATTTCTAAATAAAATATATAGGAGAAGCATGAATAATAGGTGCCAAGCTAAGGTGCCAAATAAAACACTGTGAAGAAGTGTTATCGCAAATATTACAAGAATGGTCAGGTCAAATACCCAAGAGGAACGCTGATAGATCATTATATTTTGTTTTGCACAGGGTTGGCCGCTATCACACAAATTAAGATTACAAACCATTTGACACAACACAAATTGTTAATATAATGTATATGCAAGATGCATATAATACCAACTATGACAGTAGCACAGAAACGCAACAAGGCAACCTATGGCGCCGTATGTTTTTAATTCTTATTATTTTGTTTATGTAGTAGTGTTAGTAGTAGCAGTAGGATACAAACGAACACTAACTGTTAACTAGAAATTCACTAGAAATCCTTAACTCTTAGCCAATATACATCGAATTGTCAACCGTTTACTTGCCTTTTTCTGCAAAATAATAGTTTCCTACTTATATATATATATGAGCAAAGCAATTCTCATTAGAACTCTTCTTTAGACGTGAAAGGCGTCTTGATCTCAATACTTTAGACATAAAATACAATGCCCGGTAAAAGAATCAGAGTCATCCGTCGTAATGACGTCACTTATTTCCAATGATAGTTCCTCTCGAAGTGAGGTCACCCTTGTACTTTGTTTCCCTTATTCATTTTTTTTCTACATTAACGTCTTCACCTTCAACATCATCGTCAACCTGAAAATTATGTCCTCTATTGACGGATCGATCTTGTAAAACAAGTATGTCATAACTCTCATTTTTTCTATTTTTCGAAGGTGTCATTGATCTTGTGTTATCAGTTAAATGCAACCCTTGTACCAATACGAAGTCTTTTACATTCATATCCGGATCACCACTCTCCGGTTTCAATATTTTATTCAATTACTCATATACTACTACCTCTCTACATATCATTAATTTTTGGTGTTCCCTACTATATCAATAAGGTATCCATTTTATAAGTGACACAGGGCTCTTTATGTGCATTTTATAAGGTTGCATCGCTTGGTTTGGTAGGTGCAGAAAACACGAGATTTCTACCTAATTAGACAAAAGAAGATCGCAGTGAATCTTTTAGCACTCACCAATCATTTAATATTTTGGTGTTTTCAGATATTAAATACACGGTTACAATATTGTTATCAGTTATGAATATTTTTCATAAATTCATCATTTAGTAAGAAGTTAAAGGTTAATCACTCAAAATTTATGTTTGTTATACATGTGCATGTATTGATTTTGAATCAGAGTGTCACTTTAAAAAAATACTGGCAAGACTTTCACTTAAAGACTACCTCTTGATTGTCCTAATGAAAATTGGATTAGGTCTTTCAAACAAAGACATATCATGTAGCTTAACACTTTTGGGGCAACAGTTCCTCGAATTTGGAACACATGGGTACCAATTTTAGCTAAATGTTTGAAACAATTAATTGTTTGGCCAGAGAGGGAAGTGGCACGATCAAATATACATGAGGCATTTGAACCTGGTTACAACAAAGTGATTTCAATAATCTATTATTTTCTAATTGAAAGCCCGTATAATCTTACAACAAGAGCACAAACATGGAAATGGCAGCCTCCGGCACTGTACTTAGGATTCCTTCATTCACCGGACAAAAAAACAACTTTCTGGCAATGAACCGTCCAGAAAATTGTCACATGTGAGAATACATGTTGAGCGTGTCATAGGGAGAATGAGGAAGTTTCTTATACTGGACTCAAGTATTCCTGTTAATCAACTTACTTTATTGAATTGATGCCTTCAATCATTACATAGAACTAGGTGTTTACATCTAACACGAAACGCAAAGCAAATATTTGTGGTTTGAATTGTTTATTTTATGTTTATCGCTATAAACTACCAAAATTACGATTTTTTAAGTTCACTCTTTTCTGATAATATACTGTATGAAAATACAAATACTGAAAATAGTTTAAGTTTGACTCAATTTTCTTTGTTATCCCTGGGATAATATCTGACATAAACACTAGTTTTATTGTTAATCTTTCAAGAAAGTCATTGTCTCTTTGAACATGAACTGCTAAACTGTTTGAATTACTTCCTAATACTTGCAGTTATTTTGTAAGGATCAGGTAAAGTTCCTGCTCCAACAGAATATATAATGCTACATTACTGGAGGATAATTTCCATGCATAATCAAATCAACGTGTTTAAATAACTCAAATCATTGATGTCTGCCATTACGTTCTATAATGTAAACTAGACCATTGAACTATATTGTACTATATAATGTATTAACCTGGAGGGGTTTATCAGCAATGTTTTGCCCCCAGCTAGTACACGTGGTCAGTTAATGATATGCAGAATCTATTTTTAGGTTATCTGAAATCCATCTATATGAAGCAGAATGACGTCGAAACCATAAAACTAGATTAGTTGTATTGCGGTCCGAGTATGAGTGCTTGCTTGTACGGCTATTTCCGCGTTGTATTTCTGTATCCCAGCGTTTTATTTTTAACAGAACATAACTATTTTTAGATCGCTATATTTATTAGATGAATGTGGATCAAAACAATGGAGGCTCTGGTAGGAAGGTAACATAATGATATTTACTCTGATATAAGCCCAAGATTTTCCAGAATTTATTACCGACCGCAAGTGTCCCATCGCCAACAGGGTTTGTTACTGTAACCTGGCGTGACCCTGAAGCACGCTTATTTGTAATGGTGTATTTTCGATATTACTTTTATGAGATAAGCTTGAAACAAAAATGATTTTCTGAATGTCAAAATAATTGAATTTCAGGTTTCGGGTTGCTAATGCTTCAAATAATATGATTTGCTTGCTAAACAATAACAAAATACTATTCATTTTATGACTTATAGGCGTAAACTTTTCTAATAAGATGTTTTCATTTTTTTTGCATTAAAGCTTCGTTCCGGTGTATTCTTGGGATAGTTTTATACATTAGGCTTTCAATTTATATAAGCAGGCATTTCCTGATACGACAGTGAGTTATGCATACGTTTGGTCAAGCAAAGTAGTTCGGATTAAACCTGTAAAACATCCAAAGAGTGCGAAGCATTCACAACAACACTAGATCTGTTTCTACAAAGATACTTTAAGTTACATAAAACATTAATAACATTAATTTATCAATTAAACTTGAAAAAGCACTATCATATTCTCATTCTTAGAACAGACAATTTCCGATAATCTAAAAATAGTTTCTCAAAACATTAACTGACCGTTATTCTAAAAACAGTTTCTATATACATTAACTGACCACATGTTTGTCCTCACCTCGGGAAAACGACCATCTGATAAGCATTGTATTTTGAAAGGAATTATTGCTAAAGTTGTTCGTAAAATAATAAATATTTTCCTTAAACAATTAAAACATGAATGTTCATAATACGTGCCTATCGTTTGATATCTAAGCAAGGCACCGAAAAATCTTAAGAACTGATTAAAAGGAGCATGCATTTTACCCATATAATGATATATATGGTGTATTATTCTTTCCTATCGTATGATATCTAATCAAAGCAACGAAAACCCTTAAGAAAGGATTGAAAGGGAAATGCATTATAACCTTAAATACATGGGATGGGGATACGTTGACTGAAGTGATAAGCTGTGCATTTTGAAAGGAATTATTGCTGAAGTTGTTTGTAAACAACTAATTTTCCTTAAACAAAACGTGTATGTTCATAAAAGGAAATGATATATATGGCGTATTATTCTTTTCTATCTTATGATATCTAATCAAAGCACTGAAAACCCTTTAGAAACGAATGAAAGGGGCATGCATTGTAACCTTAGATACATGGCTATGGGGGATTACAACGATTGAAGTGAATTTTACATAAACAAAATGACACCAGACGCCATAAAATAGATATAGATGTGTTTCTTTACTCGCCCAATGTAGGCACAAGCGCTTTTGACCCTCGGGGACAGTTTTCAAATTTTATCCATGTGCCCTTCACCCATTTCCCTTGTTTAAATAAATTTTGCAACTCTCACATATTTGCCCGCAGATAGTCTTCAGTGCATTCGCGCTTTGATTATAATATGCTAGTAACAATAGTTACACTTAATAACCATTTCATCATTTATTACATTTGAACTGTCAATTGTAAGCGTCTTTTTATGGATACAGATTTCTTACATGTTGTCTAGATCCGCTAGCATCTACAAATGATATAAAGGGAAATAAGTAATGCCAACAATTAAACCATTTACACGTCTTATCAGAATGACACATCAACAGTACAATAGCACTGAAAGGCAGTGTTAATGGAATTTTATTAGTAATCATAGATTCGAGCAGACGGTAGGATTAAACAGACGTAAACAAAACAAGAAATAGAAACGCTGACATTATGGCGTGTAATGCCTTTGTGTTGTTCGGTACTTTTTCTGCAGTTGTCGTCGTCTTAAATGTCGTACGAGTTTTCGCATCAGGTATGTACAAGCTTTCTTTCATACCTAAGTTTAAAATGTATGATATATGAACACATCCATGTCACAGCGGCCTCCTTGATACTAACCAGAAGGATTACGGTCAAAGGTCGAAGATGTAATTGTTGAGTTACAGTCAATACTCGCAATTTCGAAGTTATTGGGACCGCGGAAGAAAAACAACCTTAGATATAATTATAATTCGTCATAACCGAAATACAACTACACCCAACAAGAAAGTTCGACACATCAAGAATTAGAGATAACGGACTTCGACATAGCGAGTTTCGACTAAAAGTGTTCGTTTACCGGTTTTAGTCTCCACTGAATGTTTTTTGGTAGCCGTTCCAATGCATAATCCGATATTGATAGATAAACAACATGCTTTTAGCGTTTGTTTCCATGTGATTTGTATACATGGCTCTTTAAAGGTTTGTTCTGCAACATATGGTATAGCTTTTAAGCTAAACCTCGAATGAGTTCTTTCACTCGCTCCCAACATTTATAATACATGTACTATAATTTAGCATTTGCGTTAAGTTGCTGCCTTAAAGCGTCTGTGTCTCTTGTGTTTGTTTGACCTTCCTCTGTATATGTCATTGAACAAAACATGAGGCCCGAGAAGCATGCAGGTCTTTACCATCAGGCCACTATTTGAGAAACAAGCCCATATTGTTATCAATAGATTATGTTAACATGATAAACTATGTCGGACATAGATAGCTGAAATACATCGTGACCAGATGGTGTCTCGATTATATCGTACATAAAATGACTCCCTATCAAACATTCATCTATTTTAAACTAGTTTAAAACTTCCTTTCTACTAACTGTGATTAACAAACTTCTTGTTAATATGCTGCATATTGTTTTTGTTTCTTTTACATACCTAATTTTATGACGTTTTACTTTATTTGTTTTTTACTCTTGCAGTAATAGTTCTGTGTTTTGTCTGTATTTCTCCTCCATTAGTTTTGTATTTGTTCTGTAATTGCATTCGCATTGGGATTTGAAAAAAAAGAACAACAAAGACCGACTTTTGAACAGAAATTACTGTTTTTGAAAATCAATGTCTGTCTTTGTTTTAATATTACAAGTGTGTCTGTATGATATACGTTCTTATGCATATGGAAAGCTTATCAAGATTCATCTCATCACATGAATATTTGCATGATAAGATATTGACATCGCTCAGGTCATCTGACACACTTTAATATCAATGTATGAGCGAACGTATTAATTGGAGAGAGCAAAGCCTGTTCTGATATTTGTTATCTTAATAAAAAGTGAAAAATGAAAATAAACATAAATTATAAATCAATGATGGTATTTGTTAAAATTGTTTGTATACATACATAGGAAAAGGAAAGTAAATAGTATTAAAGCTGCACTTTCACAGATTAAACGTTTTGACAACTTTTTTGTTTGTCTTGGAACGAACCAATTTTTGCAAAAATGCAGGGAAACCAGTTATTACAAGACTGCTGACAAAAAAATTAATCGCAGCTTTTTATATTTCAGTTAAAAAATTGACGTTTTATGCAGTTTTTCGCCATAAAACTTTAATTTTCTAACAGAAATATGAAAATCTGCGAACTGATCTTTTGTTATCTTTTATCAATGGTTTGCAGATATTTACTCAAAGAGTTGCTCTTTCAACGACAAAAACTAAAACAAAATAACAATAAAAACGGTATATCTGTGAGAGTGAAGCTTTAAAGGTCAAGTTAAACAATTTAATAAAGTGTTTAACTGATGAAGCCGGAAACTAAACGAATGTAACCTGCAATAAAACGAATGTCTCATTATGAGATACGGTCCTTGTTCATAAATGGTTTATTTTCATTTATTTTTATACAATGCCGATCGGTTATAGATTAATATAAATGATTAAACTTTAAAATTACTTTTAAACCTGTCCCCACCGAGCACATAAAGGGATGATACGTTCAAAAATTAAAACGGAGATCTTTTTTAAAACTGTACTAGTGGAGAAAATGTTATCTGTTCTTGATTTCCGAAAACGAAGATTACCCCAGGCTAACTTGATAAAAGCTCATGAGGATAACCGCTAAAGTCAACATGGTAATGCGTACAAAATTAGAAAGATAATTTGAGATAAAGGCATACCTAAAAGCAAATATTTGCGTCAATTGCAAACATCCAGGCAGGGTTTTTCTCCATGTTAAGAATGCCAATTTTTGAAGGTTTGCTTCAAAATTGATGTCTATGATGAAACATTAAACAAGGTGGAGAAAACGTAAACATTCTACTTCTTTCAATTTACAAATCCCCGCAATAGCTAAGATATTTAAGGTTTCTAAAAAGCACAAGAAATATCGAAAGTAATGTAATTGTCATTTCAAAGTATTCAAAATCAACGTCATGTTTAAAGTATGCATGCTTTGTCATTTTGTTTTCAATTACTAATTCAGTTTGTTTTACCGTTCTTTGTTTTATTAGTGTTTCTTTTAAACACAAACGAAGTAATCAACACGTCAATATGACAAAACACATACTGAGAATTAACGAAGAAAGTAACGAACATCAGTAAAGCTATGTAACTAAACAAAACAAACCCAAATTTTGATTTCTATCCTATAGAGGAAAAAACGCTTATTCTTAACGACCTTGTCGCAGTTGTATCATTACAGTCGAACTCGTTGGCTCAAATTATCAGGGACCGGTGAAAATACCTCGAGAAGTGGGGATTGTGGCCTAGCGGGAATGTTTACCTTCAGTATAAAGAAATCGGTACTTTACATCCAGTTTAAGCCAACGGGGTTCGACTGTATAAATACAAAAACATAGCATTTATATAGCGCAAAATATATATATTATTCTATTGTGCTTCACATTTACAGAAAACACATAAAAGTAAATATTTCCGCATCTTAACTAGACTGTATGTGGAATTTGTGAAATTTGAGGGTTAGTCTTTTGATTTGGCACGATGCATTTTGTTTCTTTTTGGTCTTGACCCCTGTACCTGCATGATCCGAATCTCGGTCTCAGGCCTTTAGAATTGTCACTGTTATTTCGATTGTTATATTAAATATAAACACAACAGTAAACTATATCGAATAGATGTAGTCGTACTGGTACAAATGGATATGTTCAATTGGCAAGTTTAATATCTAACAATGCGCTTTCTTAAAAATTTGAAGTTAAATTTAATAATGTGTTATCGATTTTTTTATATATATTTAGACGCGTTATAAACCTTTTCAGATACGAACGAATCGCAATGTAAGAAGTATCTCGCTGACAATTATCTTAAGAATCTTATCAACACAAAGCAGAAGTTAGCAACGCCATGCCCATGCCATGAACACCAAATGGAGTTTGAGTACTCCTTTAAACAAGACGATCACTGCTACACAGAATGGTTCTTCACAGATGGAGTTAAGCAAACGTGCTGCTACAGGTAAACATGTTTAAGCCGTACTTCTCTTAGAAAACAGCGTTTAATTTATCTACACAAAACAAAATCAATAACGATTGGTGATTATTAAATTGGAGGTGTTCTTTTTAATTATTTGAAAGGACTTCAGGATCTTTGTAGCTTAGTATACTTAGTATTTGCACTTTTAATCGGACCGATGAAAATTATATATTTTTCAAATGCTCGTCTGTATATTTTCCATGCATTGCTTGTTTGCCTTTTTTCAAAGGACACTATTTTATGCGAATGCCAATTGTTAAGCAAATATAAATGAAACTTAATTTAGGGATTCAATTGACTTGAATCAAACCTGTAGTAACGACGAATAACTCATCCGGAGCGCTCCCGACTATTTGTCAAATACTTGCATCACAATTGTACATATGGGCTATTTTGCAGACACTCCTATGCTATAAAACATCTTTCAAAACTATACAATAAGTTATTGCGATGTTTAAATGGTGTTTAGGGAATGACAACTGTTAACATTTTCTTGCCTTATTGGTATGCTGTTCATATGTTAAAGCAGTGCATAGCCGACTCCATTTCCTTGTTCTTATTCCTAGTCAGGATGGCAGGCTTATCACAACGTCTCCAGATGGAGGATATTTGCAGTTTTCTGAAACGGTATTGCAAATTAATGACCTCCGTCAACTATGTTGTGGTAGTAGCGAGCAGCTCTGCAAAGCCTTCTACCGCTTGAATGTACCAGATACGTGTGAAAAATGGTCACCTTTAACAGACGGTATCTTATGCTATAATTTATTGTTCATTCTATAAGTGCTGGATGAGGATAAGATGGACTATACTCTGCTATATATATGCTTTGCACGTTCTCTTTTTTACACTCAAGCTTATATTGTTTCCTATTATAATACTCAAAATTGAACACTTTCCAAAATGAATATATGTGACAAAAGAAATATTCAAATCTTCATATCCATAAATTAGCCATATGTTTGCTTTTCATGATTTTAAAAGGGGTTTAATAATACCACAATTATACAACTATAGGGGCATACAAATTATTATTTGATTAAAATATAAACCCAGGTGTATGACAAATCTGGAATTGAACGTGCAGTGATGTTAAGCATGATATGCATGATTCTATTTGGGATAAATAGTTTAAATGTGTTCGTTTTCAGCACAATCCGGGGGTGATACCGAAATAGAAAGTATAGACAATTTTCGGTACACATTCAACGGACATGGGGAGTATATCTTTCTGCGTACTAACGGTTCTGATGGGTAAATTTTGTTTTTTAATTAAACTGCCTTATAGTATTTCTATATGGGACATTTTCACTAAATATATGTTAATAGATGATATATTACGACCACCTTGTATAATAAGAGTTGTAAGTAAAATATGAAATGCCGGATTACGTTGGTATTGACAAGATATCCTATGCCTGTTTACTGATAACCCATTTGCTATTTCTCTATTGTAGCTGTTTAATCATAACTTGAATGTTTTTGTCAGCTTTTTGGAAGTACAAATACGAACGGATTACATTTTTCCCGGCAATAAAGACGCAACGGAAATTGTCGCCTTTGCGATCCGAGTAAAGGTAAGTGTTTGACATAGGTCTTATCGGTAAAAATGTTATAATGCTTCGTGTTTGTTATACCAATATATTTCGATGAATAGTGTTATGCTATTGATAGATATGCAAAATAGAATGTCGCATGTTGTTGCTTTAGTAAAAAGCGATAACGTATGTTATATAGTAAGTGCGTTTTGGTAAAAAAAGTATATCTGTGATGATATTTTCATCTAAATATAATTCCTAATTTTATTTTACAGAACACCAAACATTCTGAGACTGTTCATATCATTAAGAATACGACAAGTGGAAAGGTTTTGTACCTCAATGACAGTAGTCCCTTTTCTGGCGTGCCAAAACAAACAGATTGTTTCTCAGTGTTCCCAGCGGGTTTAAATGCGTTTAGACTGACACCGATAGTACACATTCCATGGCTGCAACACGTAATGTTCTGAATTTTATTTATTGTTGATGATTTTCATATACAATAGGTCATGACAATAATTATATTTTAACTGATGAAATATTTCAGAATTGTACATGTATTAAGGTATAGGTTACCCACTGAAAGGCTAGTTGTGATAGACAAACTATGTTATACACTATGACACGAAGTACATGTATAACTAAGCATGATATTTCATAAAAACTGTGCTATCATGCATTGCTAGACATTCTTTTAGAATATCATTAAGTTTAACCTCAGTTTGCCAAAATAAACTTTCCATTGTAATATGAAGATTGGCCACTTTTAACAACTACCGACGAAACCGTAGTAATACGGCAAAAGAAACAAATATAATGATTCTGAATGTTTATGATTATTTTTATAGCAATGGATACCGGTGCCATTGTTTACACTTTAATCTTGTAGATGCAGTTTGGCTATTATCCAATTCATTATCGTAATATAAAAGAGTGACCATCTTAGGCTTAGGATTATGAGTTATTCAAAACACAAAACAAATGGGCAATGATCTTATTCTGTATGTAATGTATGTAAATCAGTTTAGAACTTATTTCCAGTTTGAGTTTCCTGATCTCCCGTATTTAACCGTCAACATCAGGAACAAGAGAGGCAACCATAATATTACAGGTGTACAAGGACTAGCGGAAAATGCTATAGAAGAAAAGTATCTGTTTCGAAATGGAAGTCACTGTACCAAAAATTGTTCGGAATACGAAATGTTCCGTTTTGGTGAATCTTGTAAGTTTTAACATTATTTAAATTGAATTTTTTTATATGAGTTTGAGTAATGCATGCAGTATTATATATCATTTCGTAACTAGCTTTGAAAATACTTTTTTAAGTATAGGTTACAAATCGGACATTTGTTTTCGCCCTTTGCACTTCACCTTTGGTGTCTTGTGATAATAAATATTAAAAACGCGATTTATGAGTTTTTGCATAAACTAAATATGCCATTCTTGAACGGAAAATTTAAGGGCTTAGCTTATTAGCAAATTAACTAATATGTAAATGATTGTTTTGTTTTCTTTTTCTTGTCTTTGTGTACTGTAAGGATTGGCTTGTATCTAAGTAAAACAACATATGTATAATAATTGCAACAGGGTCGTTGGAGAAATATGAAAACGAGTCAGTCTTTGACTACGACTTGACAAAGGGTAATTTCTCAATGTACAATCATCAACACACTAGCCCGAGATTTTGGAAAAATTTACTTGGCAATTTAACGGCTCTCTTCGAAAACTATACAGAAGGCAATATAACGGAGTTTAACAGAACTTGTCGCAATAGCTGGGACAACTCGGCTGACAACCAGTGCCTTCTTGCTATTGCAAGAACACATAATATCAGCGTTGGACGTAAAGTGCATGAAGCAAACGAACAGGACCACGAGGAGTTTCTACGGAGACGTAAGTGCAATGCTGGTTACAGCAACGCCGATCAAATGAGGTTAAATATGTATTAAAATTAAATGTTATGTTAACGTGTTTTACCAAATATTCTAGATGGTGCTGGCTCCGATGATGCTTATATTAATAAGTTTATAATTAATGTTAATGATAGGTGAAGTGTACGGTTAAGCACGCTAAACTAGATAAGATTCGTGTTCCAGTTCAATCGTGTTTCACAGACTGTTTGATTGTGTTTCACGTTCAGTGTTTCATTTTATTGTTGTTTTAAACATATCATTTAAAAGAGTTTTCGGTTTAAGACTTACAAATTAGTTATATTTTATGTTTTATCCAACGCATTAACGAAATTTTATTACTATAGAATGACTTTTGTGTTTGCTTTTACAGATGATAAGCCGCCACGATTCATGGGATCAATGCCCGATTCAGTTACACTAAATTATGGACTAAACAAGTCGTTTTCAATAGACCTCAAACAATTCACAGACGACGAAAACAACAACAGCTTACAATTTGCGGTCGAGCCGGACTTTGAAGAATATACTATAGGTTTGCAGTAGATTTTTACATGACTTTTAATTTATCTGGGAACTAAAAATAGTTATATATGCTTATCGTAATAATTGCTTGAAATCTTAAGTATGGTTGTGGGATAATACGGAAATGTTATATGCATTATAATACGTTAACATTTATAAATATCAAGTATACTGTTAAATTCCATAGACTCTAACACTTTTCCAACTTTTTGTTCCAAATACCTTGTCGACTATGCATAGCTACAAAGCAAATTGCATGTCAAGCATTGTTGTCCCTCTTCAGCGTTGGTTGGTAGGTATTGGAAGTCCACAAAATTGCTTATTCTCTTTGCGCGACGCAGATCTAAATCATGAGAATCATGTTTAAATTCTTTAGAATAAATTGATTGCTAGTATTTGATTTTTTGGATATTTTTTTAATTGTATTAAAACGTTTAAAAACGAAACTGTGCAAATAAATATTATGAAAAAACACGTAATGTACCGGTACCACTTTATTACGTGTGGTTTTTTTTCAGTGGATGTCGTCTTCGATTGCACAGTTGAAGTAGGTCTTCGCAATGCAAGCAATGGAAGAGTCCTGATATTGACTTAATATGTATTCTTTTCAGTGGATGGCGTCTTTAATTGGACAGTTGGAACTGGGCTTCGCAATACAAGCATTGCTAGAGTTCTGCTTTTTCTTGTGACTGACAAGTACAACCACACAGTTCTTCATGCATTGAAGGTTTCTTATTGTGGTTGCGAACATTATAGCGAATGCAGATTTGATTCCAGCGGTGGTAAGACATTATTTTATTAATTATTATCAGTTATAGTTGTTTTGTTAAAGAGTATTGCCTACAGTTGTTAAGGTTTTATGTTTGGTGATATAAATAACAGCGAAATTTATGTTTGATTTATAAGGTTTAAATTAAATTCCAAATCATAACTAAATATTTTTTTCAATGCATTTTTCTTTCAAACGTTGTACTTTAGGATACAAACATCATTTTATGCACATATTTAATACCATTGTAATTATCACGCATGCAATTATTTTTATAAGCAACGCTTTTCGTTCTTACAAATATTCTTAACATGACGTGTGAAATGATTTCATTGAACATGAAATATAATGAACGGCGAAGTGTACCGTTCTACTTATTTAGTTTAGTTTGTGACTGACCAGTATAATCACACGGATCATCATGCCTCAGAGGTTACTAATCGGGGTTGCGAACATTATACCGAACGCAAATTTGATTCTTGTGGTTGTAAAACATAATTGTTTTTTATTTAAAACTACGTCAACTACAGTATATTACAAGGCTTAAAACATTGAGTAAATTAATGTACACGCTAATAGTGTTAATTGCAAAATTCGAGTACATAAAAAATTGTATTGAATTTATCAGAAGTAATTTGTTGGAATATAAATACACTTTCTGTAGTCTTTTGAAGTTCAAATAAGCTTTGCAGAAGAGTCACTCTTTAAAGCAAGAGGTTTTATAGATTATATCGAACTCTTTATTTGTTTAACGGGACTTAAATTAGATTAATAACCAATAATTTGATGTTTCTTATGTAATTTTTTTCCAGGCTGTATTGTAGGATAAACACATCATTTCATGTACATATATTACACAAGCTCAATAATTACAAATGATATTGGGGATTTATTGCATGATTTTGATTCTAACAATTATTTTAAGTGGTATTGTAAATACATCAATCGAATTTCGGATATGTACTTTAATGATAAACAAGATGGCAATGCTGTATTTGTTATTCAGACTTCAAAACTTAGATACTTGTTCTGAACCCGTTTAAAGCTTTATGAATTGGTATCCCTGTATTGATAAATATTGTTTGTAAAGGATTGCCCCTCCGACTGTTAATGTTAAATAATAACTCAACCTTTTCACAGCACTAATCATTAAGTATTCTTTTTTCCTGTACTTTGAGGTTATGTTTGGACAAGAAAATAATTATAGTATTGTATAATTTTTGCATAACTAACACTCTGTATCATATGCTTTGATTTAAAACGTATTAAGTGAACAATAACATCCTGTTCAAAATATATTGATATCTATATAATACATTAGAATAACTAAGTGCTAGTAAAGTATACTCAAATCTAGCTCTTTTTTAATCATACAATAGGTTTTGCTTTTCCCTAAATGTGACATAGAATCATGCCTCACAAGGCGAAAATCAGGTCGAGAGTTCCATGCGCCTGGTTTGTAAAATACAGAAATTGCATGTAATGTAGTGGCAATGATTTTAAAATGCCATTAAGTTTAAAATAAAACATTTAAAATCATAATTCAAGGTCAAATAATGCTATTAGATACATATTCGCGACAAAAATATGTAAGTTCTCCTGACTTATCCACAATTTCGGAAGTTGCTTTGTGATAACTGTATCTGTTATTGGTTCAGTTTTATTTAATCACGATCAGACATATCAAAGTAAATGTCCGCGACTGAAGGCAAGTTAATAGCGAGTTCTGCCAAAATATCGAAACTCGTTGGTGCATTGATCGAGATATGACGTTGGTGTCATAATTCATATATGACGATCCATTGTATATTAATCAAGTTATGACACTCGTTTGGGCTTTGATCGAGATATAACGTTGGTTATTTATTCATAAATGATGATCGTTTGTGTATTGATCGAGATTTGACATTTGTTTTTTGTTTGATCAAATTATGACACTCGTTGACGTATTGATCAAAATATGATACCCATTTGTGCATTGATCGTGATATGACTTTGGTGTTTCATTTGATATATGCAACTCGTTGGTGTATTGGCAAAAATATGACAGAGTTGGTGCATTGATCGAGATATGACTTTTGTGTGATTTATATATGACGCACGTTGGTGAAGTGATCAAATTATGACACTCGTTGGTGCATTGATCAAGATATAACGTTGGTGTATTCATATAATTATGACACTACTTTTTGTATTGGTCGAAATGTGACAGTTGTTAGTGTGTTGGTCGAGATGTGACAGTTGTTAGTGTGATGATCAAGATGTGACAGTTGTTAGTGTGATGATCGAGATGTGACAGTTGTTAGTGTGATGATCGAGATGTGACCGTGGTTAGTGTGATGATCGAAGTGTGACATTGGTTAGTGTGATGATCGAAATGTGACAGTGGTTAGTGTGATGATCGAAATGTGACAGTTGTTAGTGTGATGATCGAGATGTGACAGTGGTTAGTGTGATGATCGAAATTTGACAGTTGTTAGTGTGATTATCGATATGTGACAGTGGTTAGTGTGGTTATCGATATGTGACAGTTGTTAGTGTGATTATCGTGATGTGACAGTTGTTAGTGTGATGATCGATATGTGACAGTGGTTAGTGTGATTATCGATATGTGACAGTTGTTAGTGTGATTATCGAGATGCGACAGTTGTTAGTGTGATTATCGAGATGCGACAGTTGTTAGTGTGATGATCGATATGTGACAGTGGTTAGTGTGATGATCGATATGTGACAGTGGTTAATGTGATGATCGAGATGTGACACTCCATGGTTAATTGAACTATTAATGTTTATAATTATAATACAAGTTTAATGTTAATAGATGTCGGTATTAAACCGATGCATACACAAACTCACATTTTATAAAACATGTGTTTGATTGTTTTTCCATGAGCTGTGTGAAGTTAGCTAAACATACGACATTGGACATTGGACATTCAAAATCGAATGTTGTGCTGGCACGACATTGGACATTGGACATTCAAAATCGAATGTTGTGCTGGCACGACATTGGACAATGGACATTCAAAATCGAATGTTGTGCTGGCACGACATTGGACATTGGACATTCAAAAGTGCAAGTCGTGCTAGCACGACATTGGACATTGGAAATTCAAAATCGAATGTTGTGCTGGCACGACATTGGACATTGGACATTCAAAATCGAATGTTGTGCTGGCACGACATTGGACATTGGACATTCAAAAGTGAAAGTCGTGCTAGAACGACATTGGACATTGGACATTCAAAATCGAATGTTGTGCTGGCACGACATTGGACATTGGACATTCAAAAACGATTGTCGTGCCGGCACGACATTGGACATTGGACATTCATAACCGAATGTTGTGCTGGCACGACATTGGACATTGGACATTCAAAAGTGAAAGTCGTGCTAGCACGACATTGGACATTGGACATTCAAAATCGAATGTTGTGCGGGCACGACATTGGACATTGGACATTCAAAGGTGAAAGTCGTTCTAGCACGACATTGGACATTGGACATTCAAAATCGAATGTTGTGCTGGCACGACATTGGACAATGGACATTCAAAATCGAATGTCGTGCTAGCACGACATTGGACATTGGACATTCAAAATCGAATGTTGTGCTAGCACGACATTGGACATTGGACATTCAAAAGTGAAAGTCGTGCTAGCACGACATTGGACATTGGACATTCAAAATCGAATGTTGTGCTGGCACGACATTGGACAGTGGACATTCAAAAGTAAAAGTCGTGCTAGCACGACATTGGACATTCAAATTCGAATGTTGTGCTGGCACGACATTGGACATTGGACATTCAAAAGTGAAAGTCGTGCTAGCACGACATTGGACATTGGACATTCAAAATCGAATGTTGTGCTGGCACGACATTGGACATTGGACATTCAAAATCGAATGTTGTGCTAGCACGACATTGGACATTGGACATTCAAAATCGAATGTTGTGCTGGCACGACATTGGACATTCAAAATCGAATGTTGTGCTGGCACGACATTGGACATTGGACATTCAAAATCGAATGTTGTGCTGGCACGACATTGGACATTCAAAATCGAATGTTGTGCTGGCATGACATTGGACATTGGACATTCAAAATCGAATGTTGTGCTGGCACGACATTGGACATTGGACATTCAAAAGTGAAAGTCGGGCTAGCACGACATTGGACATTGGACCTTAATAACGGTTTGAAATCATCCGCTGGACACTCATTCATTCTCTGAGGTTTACTTAGATCTGTTCACAAAATGGCCGATTCCTTTATAAAATCAGGTTTTTTGATTGGTCACCAAAAGTATGCATACCTTGTATAAGTTATTTTTTAAACAAAAGTCTTTGATGATTATAAAAGTAATAAAATGTGAAATGAAAGAACTAGTTAAAGCGCTATTGTTTCTGCGGATTATGTTGAGCAATAAAAATATAACACCTTTACTGAACATATTCCGGCTCTCAGCAGTGTGTCCACCTTTGATGGATTAAAAATATCCAAATTGAAATAAGGCGTATGTTGTATATCAACAATTAAAGCAATAAACACAATTTATGAGTAAAAGAAAACACAATCGATTGCAAAATTGCGTCCCACCAAACAATAATTCATATTGAGGTTATACAATTACAATTGTAAAGGATCATTATTTAGTGATATATCTACTGCCTTTATGTATACAATGACTATATGTACAATTTGGATTTCAATTTATTGGGGCTAACATCTGCAACATTTTATAAATGTCGCACTCAATAAATGTTCAAATATAAAACAAGCAGTTCAATTCGACTACAATACTGGCCACATATTATTCAGCTAATGGACGCGTGAACTGCTCAAATCTATCTTAAAGGACCATTCGAAGTCTCTGTCTATCATGGGTCCAAAATTTATATTTATTACCAAGACAACTAGCCAGCACGACATATTATTTTGAATACCCAATTTCGTGCTATTTCGATTTTGAATGTCCAATGTCCAATGTCGTGCCAGCACAACATTCAATTTTGAATGTCCAATGTCCAATGTCGTGCTAGCACGACTTTCACTTTTGAATGTCCAATGTCCAATGTCGTGCCAGCACAACATTCGATTTTGAATGTCCAATGTCCAATGTCGTGCTAGCACGACTTTCACTTTTGAATGTCCAATGTCCAATGTCGTGCCAGCACAACATTCGAATTTGAATGTCCAATGTCCAATGTCGTGCTAGCACGACTTTCACTTTTGAATGTCCAATGTCCAATGTCGTGCCAGCACAACATTCGATTTTGAATGTCCAATGTCCAATGTCGTGCCAGCACAACATTCGATTTTGAATGTCCAATGTCCAATGTCGTGCTAGCACGACATTCGATTTTGAATGTCCAATGTCCAATGTCGTGCCAGCACAACATTCGGTTATAAATGTCCAATGTCCAATGTCGTGCCGGCACGACAATCGTTTTTGAATGTCCAATGTCCAATGTCGTGCCAGCACAACATTCTATTTTGAATGTCCAATGTCCAATGTTGTGCTAGCACGACATTCACTTTTGAATGTTCAATGTCCAATGTCGTGCCAGCACAACATTCGATTTTGAATGTCCAATGTCCAATGTCGTGCTAGCACGACTTTCACTTTTGAATGTCCAATGTCCAATGTCGTGCCAGCACAACATTCGATTTTGAATATCCAATGTCCAATGTCGTGCCAGCACAAAATTCGATTTTGAATGTCCAATGTCCAATGTCGTGCTAGCAAGACTTTCACTTTTGAATGTCCAATGTCCAATGTCGTGCCAGCACAACATTCGATTTTGAATGTCCAATGTCCAATGTCGTGCTAGCACGACTTTCACTTTTGAATGTCCAATGTCGTGCCAGCACAACATTCGAATTTGAATGTCCAATGTCCAATGTCGTGCTAGCACGACTTTCACTTCTGAATGTCCAATGTCCAATGTCGTGCCAGCACAACATTCGATTTTGAATGTCCAATGTCCAATGTCGTGCCAGCACAACATTCGATTTTGAATGTCCAATGTCCAATGTCGTGCTAGCACGACATTCGATTTTGAATGTCCAATGTCCAATGTCGTGCCAGCACAACATTCGGTTATGAATGTCCAATGTCCAATGTCGTGCCGGCACGACAATCGTTTTTGAATGTCCAATGTCCAATGTCGTGCCAGCACAACATTCTATTTTTAATGTCCAATGTCCAATGTTGTGTTAGCACGACTTTCACTTTTGAATGTTCAATGTCCAATGTCGTGCCAGCACAACATTCGATTTTGAATGTCCAATGTCCAATGTCGTGCTAGCACGACTTTCACTTTTGAATGTCCAATGTCCAATGTCGTGCCAGCACAACATTCGATTTTGAATATCCAATGTCCAATGTCGTGCCAGCACAAAATTCGATTTTGAATGTCCAATGTCCAATGTCGTGCTAGCAAGACTTTCACTTTTGAATGTCCAATGTCCAATGTCGTGCCAGCACAACATTCGATTTTGAATGTCCAATGTCCAATGTCGTGCTAGCACGACTTTCACTTTTGAATGTCCAATGTCCAATGTCGTGCCAGCACAACATTCGATTTTGAATGTCCAATGTCCAATGTCGTGCTAGCACGACTTTCACTTTTGAATGTCCAATGTCCAATGTCGTGCCAGCACAACATTCGATTTTGAATGTCCAATGTCCAATGTCGTGCCAGCACAACATTCGATTTTGAATGTCTAATGTCCAATGTCGTATGTTTAGCTAACTTCACACAGCTTTTTCCATGAACTTTTTTATTTATTTCCAGATGGCTTACAAACTGCACATTGTAACTGTCCGCCACACCTTCAGGGAACGTTTTGTGAGACACCAATTGATTTCTGTAATACAACTAAGTGTTATGAACCGGAAAAATGTAACCACACTTCAACAAATCGTGACAACCCTTGTGCACCATGCCCCAAAGGAAGACGTGGGGAAGTGATTGGAGGTGTGCAACACTGCGACGGTAAATAGTTTGACCTTTGAGCATTTGCACTTTTCATTGTTATGTTTTCCTAAACATATACTTTCAATTGATCAATTAATGGGTATTGAATCTACAGAGTGTTTGCACTTGCATACATTTACTTTATGTCTAGCGGTAACAAATTAATTGTTCAAAATATACAAATTCACGTTTACAAAACGTATGAAAACAACACTTGTGTGATCAAAATGTGAATACGGCTTTTAATTCGCCATATCTTTACCATAACTATGATGTTTTGTGATGATTTCATTTAACGTTACTGGTACACACATACAAATAGACAGACGGATTCTTATTTCTTTAATTGCGATCGTTGAACAATCCTGTCCACATCATAAAGTAGAATACACTTCTGATAATGCATAAACATTGCGGCATCTGTAAATAGTGTGTCATTTGGTTGGGACTATTACTAAGCATTATTTGTCGGGTATTAATTCTAAATAATATTCAAACTTGCATACATTAACTTTACGTATTGCGGTAATAAACTAATGGTACAAAACATACAACGTTCAAATTTACAAAACTTGAGAAAACAACGGTTGTTGGATCGAAAGGTGAATTTTTGTTTTCATGCATGAACTTTAAGCACTAATTCCCATTTCGTTACCGATTTTTGAGTATGTATGGTGACGTTTAATTTTGTTCTTACCTTACTTACACAGTTGTTTTATTCAGATGTGGACGAATGTTCAAATTATTACGACGGCCACAACAAATGTCAACAGAACTGTGCTAACACTGATGGCTCATTCATATGTTCTTGCAACAGTGGATACGATCTTGATACAACAAACAATCGGACTTGCACAGGTATACAAACAAATAGTTAAGGAACATTACGATTACAATAGGCATAATTCTCATTTTTTTTTCAAAAAAAAAACTATAATGACCATACGTCTCCTTCTAATTTCCATCAATCTCATTTTCTAAAATTATTTCAAGTTCTCATTCTCCAAAGAAATCTTAATTAATACTTGCAAACTCAGAATAAGACAATATTGGCACACTCATATTAAAGAGAATTCAGCATTTCAATGAAGGCGTTTCGTAATTCATAATTATGACATTTCATCAAAGCCATGCAACATTTGTTTCCTATCTAGATATTAATGAATGTACGAAAGGAACATTCACCTGCTCACAGGCTTACAAGGTTTGCTCCAACACAATTGGTGGATATGAATGCGTCTGCCAGTCTGGAAAAATATTAAATACAATCAGTAACACTTGTGAAGATATTGGTGTGTATTACAATTTTCGCATTTTTGTTTAATGTAAGAGCATTTAAACTTTTAATTACAGTCGAAACTCGTAGGCTCGATATTCCAGGGACCGGCCAAAACACTTCGAGCCTCGAGAATATCGAGCCAAGCGGAATAGCTTACTGATTTTTTTTATTTTTCTTTGATACGTTAAAGAAAGTCTTGTTTACCTCGTTTGTAATTTGCGATATTATCTCCTCAGGATAAGATTATTTATTGGAAATCGAGCCAAGCAAACAAAGCAAAGTGTGAAACTGTTACTAGGTACCGCAAAAATGACAACGAGCGTGGATAAATATCGATTACCCAGATATCGAGCCAATCGAAATTCACATTGACAAATAGTAAAACAATCGTTTATTTTATTCGGTTAGAGCCATATGACACCGAGCAAACGAGTTTCGACGGTACGTCGAGTGCATCTCACAGCGACAAATGCAATAATAAAAACATATTTATCAAACTTATCGAATCACTTTATTATACCAGAATAATAATGTTAAGCCTCACGAAATTATAAGCATAGCGTTATCACTGTTTGACAAGTGCGAAGAAAGTCTAAAATAGTACAACCTATTACATATCATAGTTGTGAAGCGATGATAAAGGCTAGAAGAATCGCATATAATATAAAAACTCGTTTAAAACAAAACAAAAAGTAATATTGATGAATGACTGGGCTGCATAAATGTGATAGTATGATCCCACGTTTTCTAAATGCTCACCTTTACAATGCTACAAAACAGATTTTCGTTGTATCAAAACATTTAACGTATTGTTTAATTATGATGCCTGGCAACTCAATTATGGCTATTTAAAATGTTATTGCATACTGAATAATAAATATTAAATTGTCCGAAACACAAGTTTAATTAAAGATATTGCAGAATATTTATATATATACAACCAAAACCCGATGGGTCGAACTCGATTGGCTCTAATCCCTTGTTTGCTCGAACTAGATGACTGGACCAACTTCTTTATACTAAAGGTAAACATTTCCGCTTGACTCGAATTTTCCGAGGCTTGAGGTATTTTCGCCGGTCCCTGAGAGGTCGGTTGAAGGGGGTTTCGAATGTATTCATTTGAATTAAAAACGGACGTGGTTAATGACCCTTTTTAAAATAATGTAAGGCCAAAAACTCGTTCTAATATTTTTTGTATAATCATTATATATTTCGTTTCTAGGCATGTTACTCACTCAAATCTTACGGGTTGACAGGTCACCCAAGGTTGATGTAATTGTACATAGCATACATCGATATGTGTTTGGTTTATTTTCAGTCGGTAGAACATTTGTTGGTGCACTTGTGTATGATATAGATGAAGCAAACGAACTACATGCAAACAACGGAACATTAGACGTGCTAAAGTCAAATGCCACCAAATTGGTACATATATTTATAGAGTTATCAAAATCCATTACCGTTTATAATTATGTAACTTTAAAAAGCATGGAATGATGATAGGTATTTCCTCAACTTTAACTCACAAATGCTTAATCCCGCTTTGGGTCGAAATGAAAGCATATACCACTGTAAGTGTTCAAGTCACGTATTGATGTGGAATCGACCGTTATGAAGATAAAACGCCTTATAAGTTGCATTATAATTGTAAAGACCTTATTACTAGAAACGAATTGTACGATTTTAACACAATACGAGTTTATCAGAAACATTGAAGATGTAAATGTCGCCTTTTTACTCATGGACTCTTTATTTTGTATGTTGTTTTCGACCGCCGTCAGTTTTGAAAATGACGACGGTATACGACAGTTTACCGCGCGTCTTGACTGGAAGTTTTTAAAATAGACGACCCTGTTAGTTGACGTCCTTACTGGAAACTAGTTCAATTTGAAGTCAATTGGATATAATTGAATTAGCTGACGCTGTTAAATGGCGTCTGTACTCAGTGACATTGGGTGACAGATATGTCTAAAGTTTGAGTGATCTAGCTACTTTAAAAGTAATCGACTTATTTCCAGTAAAATCGCCAAAGAAGCGGGACCGAAATATTGTCTACAGTGCATTCTTTTTTAGCTGAGTGATGTGTTCAAGGCGATGACATTGTTGCTCTTTTCGTTACTAATTTAATCGTTAAACCGACCAGTTATTTTATATGTGTTTCAGTCGTTTCCGCTTTCCATATTACACTCTTTTTCAGTTGAACGGAATGCTGAACGACAGCTTTTCTGGATATGAAGATATTGCAGTTTATGCAATATTTATCTCGGAAAAGTATAATCAATATTTTATCATTATGTTTTATATTCTTAATAAAGGAAACACTTCATACATATAATAAAGAAAATGTTAATAGTACAAAAGTTTTATATACATTGTGAATACTATACACAATATGACTTTTCACATTATCTAGATATTATGATATCATGACTTTTCCTTTCAGAAATCTGGAAAACAGTGCACTGACGAAAAAACTGCATATAAATTTTACTTTGATAGTGAACTCATCTAGCCCCTATTCGTATGATGATTTGGAAGAAAAAATGATTCCTATCTTAAACCAGATCGACTCATTTGCAGGAGTCAGCATTCTTCCGTTGACTTTACAATCAACCATTTTTAAACGTATGTGTTTTAGATTTACAAATAAAGGTCAACGAAATCATTTTAATTTTAAAACAATACTCTTAAGAGTTAAAAATTGTAATCTTTCTTTTGGCTATATACATACGTGTCTTTACATACCAAACATTCTAAAATAATAAATTTATTTTTGGTATGGATTGATCTTTGATGTGATATATTCATATTCACAGCTCTATGTCTTTCTTTAAAAGCTTCCGAAGGGGGTGTGTGCAGCGTGCCTGGATATGCGCAATGTGATACCCGGACTACTCATTGCGAAAACATGCAACCAACAAAATTAGATGATCCAGAATCATACTACAGCTGTAATTGCTCTGATGGCTACAATCAGACAAACAGAAATCACACATTTTGTGCAGGTAAAGGCAGTTATCTTAATATATTAATGTGTGTGTGTGTGTGTGTGGTATGGATTACCTACATGTAACAATACCAAGCAAGTCTTTACAGTTCAAACTAATGTTTTATAATGAATTAAAACGGATACGGTAGACGCTTCACTTTGAAGAACACTAGGATAATGTGTGCAACTTATTATCCGGTTGTCAGTTAAATGGTGGGTTTTCAAAAACTAAATGAAATAACTAAAATATGGGCAGAATTTGACACCAACTTTCTTTTTTTGTTATCCCCCGATTAGTTTCTTTTGGAGGATTGTGTTTGTATTCAAACCATCCTGTTTGTTGAATTTCGGTCTTTAATGTTCAAGGTACATCTGAATAAGTACGAATAAGACAGTCCTTGTAATTTTATTTAATATATTATATATCAATTTGGTAATTATTGTGCCAAAGGTCAATGTTTGTAAGACTCTTCTTTGTATAGATATAAATGAATGTGAAGGTTTTGACACAAGCACATTCCAAGAAAGATGTGTCCATGGTTTAGAATGTATTAACCAAATTGGCGACTGGAATTGCACCTGCCCACAGGATACACTCTGGATGTCTTTTGGAAATAGCTCCCGTCCAATGTACCGTTGTCAAGGTAGGTAGTAAAATCATCGCACCTTGGATAAAATCGACAATGTCTGATCCTTGTGGCCTTTTTCCGATTTTTAATTATAATCAAAATTTTGGAACTTGTCCTTAAATTGAAATTTGTAATTAGTTATTCCTTGACACATTCAGTGATTCATTCATTTCAGTAATTAAAATTGATGGTGTTATTTTTAAACTTGGATAATAATAATAGGCAATGTCTGGTCATCGTGGTTTCGTCACGATACTTAATTATAATTAAGGCTTCAAAGATTGTCATTTAATTAAAGTTTGCACTTTGTTGTTCTTTGAAAAACCTTCAGTGATTAATGTAAATAGTATTTGTTTTACAACTTTCCTGAAGAAAATATATATTGAATAAGGAGTAGTCATCTCGTTGATAATTGGTGGCTCGAGAGTGGACTATTCATTTGAGAGGGTAAACCGGAGTCCAAGAGAACACTACTGTGTCCGGATAGGTTAGATCACAAATCCAACTTACATGGACTAATCTGTCTACACACCTCCTGATGTTTTTAAGTATATAGATATTAAATGAGCCGCGTCGAGCGATTTTGGGCCTATGAACATATTTGGTATTACAATGTTTTAAGGTATTTAAACGAGATGATATTTCAGGAAGACATTCTGAAAATGTCTTGATGATTTCACTTAAATCGCGTTAGTGTCGTGTGTACAAGTGAGAGCATGTATTGCGCAATTTTAATACTAAATTTGACGTCATTTACATGACGTCGTTACGAAAGCCCATTATTTGAATGACACGCAATATTAACGTTTCAATTTCATATTAAGCTTATAATGTAATTATTACCTTATCACAGAATCTGTAAGGAAAATTACTTCAGATAAAAATTATGAATCAGTTTTGTATTTTTATTATTACATTTGTCTGTTTTAAACACATAGTATTAATGCAGTCAAAATATGTCGGGACGAAGTCCATGGTTGCTATGGAAACGTGGGTAAACCAATGGTCATAAATCGTCGAGAAAATGATGCACCAATGTCAAACTGTTTAAAGAAAAAAGTATGGAAGAAATTCTGTTTCATAGAAAAAAATCATTATTTTTGGCATTTTTATTGATGATTATTTCATTTGTAATAAATATGTCCGAAGGCTTTAAATCTCGCGATGCGGCCCAAATATGTGTTGCATGGCGCGCAATTTAGGGTCTCATGACATACGTCTATTTCTCATTGTTAAAGTTTAAAGTTGCTTTATTTAATAAAACATTCCGACGAGAAATACTAAACATCGTACATACCGTTATCTCTAAAATTGTGTGAGGTATGCTTTAACAAATAAGACAAAGTATTTTGCATGTCGAATTCTAAGGTTGTCATCATACACATGACGTCGCAACAAGTTAATAATTTGAATTACACTTATAATTAACGGATCGATATCATAACAATTACTTTTTTTTGAATATGAACATGGCAAATATGAGGACGAAGAATAATTTAATGATGTTCTGTAGAATTTTTAATACATTTGGGCCGTTCGAAACAGACACTGGGTTGTCAGTCGAAACCAGACAGGACAAAAGCCTTGGTTTATATGGAAACAAAACGTCAAAAAATAATATGCCAATGACTGTTCTTTGAAAGAAAAAAGTTAGGAGGAAACGCTTGTAATATTGAAGTTTGAATGTCTCTGGGTGTAAATACTGCTTAATACGGTATATCCTACAATGAAAAATGTTAATTCATCATTTAATAAGAGTTTTGTCAAATAACAGCTGTACTCTTTATTTGCTTTATATAACTTAGTAGTTATTCGAACTAACATACTCCATCGATGAGATATTATGTGACATAAACATTCACAATAAAACAACTAACATATTTTCAACTGACAGTTTATGACCGAAAAAGCCCACTAAGAAATCATATGTTCAATTATAATTTAAATTACCTAAAATATTAATTTCTGATAGCTGATAGCTATTTAATTTTAATACCTATATTCATTGATTCAAGACACGTGTGTTTTGTAGGGAACTACTCATACCTTGGCAGCATCGGGATTCGCTTGTTTGAAACGGAGTATAGAGACAATCAAGGCATGCTAGCGTTATTTAAGAACGTTGTAAGTATAGCTATTTAAAAAAAACACGACAAGCAGGAATCGGTATTTCAGTTATCTTTGATAATGTACATTTTTCGGCGTCCTGAAAGCATATGTTAAGACTTATAACGCTATGACATCACTATTTGCTTTGAAATATATTTTAGAACTCTAGAGCATTTAACATGAGTGATCATTCGATTCGGATTTTTCTATTTTTAATTTTATTAAATTTATATTAACGTATTGAATAATAATTAATGTTACATTCAAATCATATGTACTTCAAAGACAATGAACATGAATATGAACATGATTTATAAATAAATCGTTCATGATTAGAATAATAAAAAAATCGCCGTATTAACATGTATATTTATAGGACGATTTTTTTTCATCATACTTATGTATACACTTGAATAAAAATGTACAAATAAAACAGTTGTTATGAATACTACAAGTCACAAGGGTATCCTTGAAACTTTGACGACGAAGCCGTATCAACATTGTTAACTGTTACAAATATCCTGAATATTTGGCTCATGGGTAATCGGTCCATGTACTATCGACCCATTGGTAGCTATATACAAATTCTTAGAGTGAAATGTTCATCTGTATTTGTAATATTGCATGTTCTAGCTATCAGCGGCACTTGTGAACGACACGCTTGACACGAACAGAACCAATGTAGACACGCCACTTAGGTTTCTCTTTGTTCCAAGCGGTACATCAGTATTAAATTTCACTACTACAAACGGGTAGGTACAATACAACAAATACTTATACAGTCAAAATATACCGCTATATCGAACTCTCTGTTATCTCGATGTTCTGGTTCGATATTTTGTTAACGTTTTCGGTAAAGTAAAACTGTTTTATTCGGTTATTTCGAATTTTCGTGATCTCGAAATACTTCACGAGTTCAAACGACTTTGACATATCGAGATTTGATACATACTTTGTTAAGATTTACCTTTTGCGTTTTATCTTTAAGAGGTTTGTGCACATAAACTGGTTTAAACCCAAGAAAATTTACATTTTGCTGACCGTTGCAAGGGGATACCTAACAAATATTGATAAACAACATACCTATATATATATATTATATATATATATAGTTTGTATGCACTGTGCTGTTTGTGGAGTTTTGTGCTGTTCTTCTATGTTTCTTGTTTGTGAGTTTGTGTTTTATGTCTTTGGCGTTTGGCCAGTGCCACGAAACCAGGTTTATGTTTAAACTAATTATTACTGAGCTTGTTTCTCTAGCTTTTTGCATTATTGAGTGACAAATATTGATTTGTGACAACGAATATATTAATTGTACGCATTACTTTTAACAGAAAAAATGAACTGAACACATAACATGTGGTCCTATGCAAATTTTGAGAAGTTAAGATGTAAGCAAACTCAGTTAATTACATTGAATTCGTCATTTGAAAATGGCGCATTGTCTTAGAGGTTTTTTGTCCTCAATTATTATTTGATTTAGTCGTCTGTTTAGGCTATTGGGCTGATTAACGTCATTGCTATTGCTACGGATTTGTTAGTTTATCGCATGGGGTCAAATTAATACATTATATGGTATAAACATTTACATTCCAGAGCGCTTGATTATTATCGTGAATACACATACACGTTCAAAGTACGGCTTGGGGACCCTGTACAAACAACACGTTTGCAAACAGTGCTGAACAAGTATATTAAGGAGAATAATAGTCCACGTAAAGTTGAATATTTGAACGTAACTATGTTTAAAGGTAAGGACAATTTTATGGTCGGGCTTTCATTTACTAAATATTGCTTTCATAAGTTACCAAGGCCATACAGTAGGCATAGACAGTGCGTTAAAAAAATCATGAGAACGATTATGATATTCTCAAGTAAATGCCTTTGATAGTTAAACTCATATTTATTACATTCGAATGATTAAAAAACATAAACACTGTACAGTTTGCGCAAGTGTTAAGCAGCGGCAATACAATTGCTATTAGAAAGGCCTGGAACCATGACGTGTACATGAACTTGTATGTGTTGATACCCGTACAGGCAAAAGTTGCAGTAGAGTTTGAAAGTATTTCGAGAAATTTATCTGCGACCTTAAACGTATAAATCACTTTTCTTTATCATTGATAAAATAGTTTAGATAAGTTTAACCCTTCACGTGTTAGTGTTATATATATATAGAATACAGTCGAACCCCGTTAGCTCGAGCTCCAAGGGACCGGCGAAATAACCTCGAGCCTCGGAAAATTCGAGCCAAGCGGCACTGTTCACCATCAATATTATGAAATCAGTCCTTTACATCTAGTTCGATCCAACGAGGAATTCGAGCCAAGCGAATTCGAGCCAACGGGGTTTGACTGTATATTATTAATGGTTGGCTGAGAAGAACACATAGTAAACAGACAATAGACGATGTCATAACAATGATAAGTAGAAAAAAAAATGCTATGTTAGCACAGAATAAAAATCGTTTGATATTTATTTCGGTGAACAGAAAAGATGAATGTTTTATGCGAGCTTAACAACAACGGTGGTTGTGAGATAAACTCAACTAATTGCAAGCAAGAGAACGGAACGACTCACTGCGAATGTAAACAAGGCTTTAACAGAATTGGAACTGAGGAAACTAAATGTTCTGGTATGTATATTCTTCTACGTATATCTGCATGTTCGTCATTTCATCATTTACTAATACATTTAATACTGTGTGCCGCATTGCTCTTCTAGCGAAACCTGTGTAATTAATAACGCGTTGTGCGCACGGAATGTGCTAATGTGTTTCGTTAAGTCAAATAATACTCAAACCTGTAGTAATCAATATATTTTCATGGTAACCACAAACATCTTGTTTTGTAACTCATTTTCCTCTCTCGACTTAATTTCGATTTACTCGAAATATCATCATAATAATAATTCAGCACATTATTTTTGCGTTTTAAGATGTTATAAAGTATCTATTTTTTAAGGGGTTGGCGAAGATATAACAAGATTGCGTTTATATCTTTGTTTTGCTAAAACCAAGTTGAAGTAGTTTATTTGACTTAAAGAAGTTAGAAACGTAAGTAGGGCATGCTTAATATCTGAGACTCATTCAATTACCACAATCAATAGAACGTTAATATTTGTAGATATAGACGAATGTGCAAAACCTAAAGCCGTGTGTGGGCATGGACATTGTACAAATGCTCCTGGAAACTACTCGTGTGATTGTTTTTCTGGGTTCGCCTTTAACACATCGAGTGAGCAATGCGAAGGTAAATTAATTGCTGGTTTTACATTTCAAGTAATGTTATGTTTACTCGCAGAATCAGACCGAGTATTCTGTGTTACTACACACATAGCAAATATATAAGGCACTCTTTAATTTTGTTTTCTATGTTTTTGTTTAAATGTCAACACATGACATGTTACATTTTGTTTCAAATGAGTTATTTTATTATTATTATTATTATTTTTATTATTATTATCATTTTTTTAATTATTATTATTATTATTAATGTAATTATAAATGTTTGTATTAATGTTATCATTGTTGTTATCATAATTATAATTTATATTATTATTATTATTATTACTAATATTATTATTATTATTATTATTATTATTAAGTATTTGAAAACGTCATATTTTTAGATATAGATGAATGCGAAAATGGTTCCCCATGTGCCGACAAAAATTGCACGAATTATGATGGCGGTTACAACTGCTCATGCTTTGATGGTTACACAATGACAGCTGATAACCTGAATTGTACAGGTACATCTCGTATACAAAATTGAGTGTTTTCTTTGTATTCATTTTAAACCGTAAGTCAGTAGAGCAGAACTTTTACCGTGCTATAAATAGCGCACTGATTAATTATAGAAACATTTCGATATACGCACACTACTTATTGTACCACAATAAGCTGGAAGATTTGGTACACAGCAGTAACTCCATCCCTTAAGGTATGTTATCCTTCAATTCCTATATCCATCTGGATATGTAGCAAAACATTAACTCCATCCTTAGAGGTATGTTATCCTTCAGTTCCTATATCCATCGGGATATGGAACAAAACAGTAACTCCATCCTTCGAGGTATGTTATCCTTCAGTTCCTATATCCATCGGGATATGTAGCAAAACAGTAACTCCATCCTTCGAGGTATGTTATCCTTCAGTTCCTATATCCATCGGGATATGTAGCAAAACAGTAACTCCATCCTTCGAGGTATGTTATCCTTCAGTTCCTATATCCATCGGGATATGTAGCAAAACAGTAACTCCATCCTTCGAGGTATGTTATCCTTCAGTTCCTATATCCATCGGGATATGGAACAAAACAGTAATTCCATATCTCGAGGTATGTTATCCTTTAGTTCCTATATCCATCGGGATATGTAACAAAACAGTAACTCCATCCTTCGAGGTATGTTATCCTTCAGTTCCTATATCCATCGGGATATGGTACACAGCAGTAACTCCATCTTACGAGATATATTATCCTTCAGTTCCTGTATCCATCGGGATATGGAACAAAACAGTAACTCCATCCCTCGAGCTATGTTATCCTTCAGTTCCTATGTCCATCGGGATATGGTACACAGCAGTAACTCCATCCCTCGAGATATGTTATCCTTCAGTTCCTATATCCATCGGGATATGGAACAAAACAGTAACTCCATCCCTCAAGGTATGGATCACATCATATATGTATCATATGTGTATATATACATTTATATCCCTTGGGATATGTTTTCCAGCAGTTTCCACTTCACTCGGGATATGGTACCTGACAGTTTCTACATTTTTCGGAATATGGCACACACTAGGAAATACATCCCTCGAGATATGGTATAGAATAGTAACTAAATCCCTCGGGGTATCGAACACAACAAAAACTACATTCCTTGGGAAATAAAATTGAATAATAAAATTACATCCCTCGAGATGTGGTACACAAACGTAACTACATCCCTCGATATGTGGTACACAACAGTAATTACATTCCTCGGTATATGGTACACAAAAGTAACTACATCCCTCGGTATATGGTACACAACAGTAACTACATCCCTCGGTATATGGTACACAACAGTAACTACATCCCTCGGTATATGGTACACAACAGTAACTACATCCCTCGATATGTGGTACACAACAGTAACTACATCCCTCGGTATATGGTACACAAAAGTAACTACATCCCTCGGTATATGGTACACAACAGTAACTACATCCCTCGGTATATGGTACACAAAAGTAACTACATCCCTCGGTATGTGGTACACAACAGTAACTACATCCCTCGGTATATGGTACACAAAAGTAACTACATCCCTCGGTATATGGTACACAAAAGTAACCACATCCCTCGGTATATGGTGCACAAAAGTAACTACATCCCTCGGTATATGGTACACAAAAGTAACTACATCCCTCGGTATATGGTACACAAAAGTAACTACATCCCTCGATATGTGGTACACAACAGTAACTACATCCCTCGATATGTGGTACACAAAAAGTAATTACATTCCTCGGTATATGGTACACAACAGTAATTACATCAATCGGTATATGGCACACAACAGTAGTTGCATCACTCGGTATATGGTACACAACAGTAATTACATTCCTCGGTATATGGTACACAACAGTAATTACATTCCTCGGTATATGGTACACAACAGTAATTACATTCCTCGGTATATGGTACACAACAGTTATTACATCACTCGGTATATGGTACACAACAGTAATTACATTCCTCGGTATATGGTACACAACAGTTATTACATCCCTCGGTATATGGTACACAACAGTAATTACATCCCTCGGTATATGGCACACAACAGTAATTACATCCCGCTGTATGTGGTACACAACAGAAATTACATTCCTCGTTATATGGTACACAAAAGTAATTACATCCCTCGGTATATGGTACTCAACAGTAATTACATCCCTCGGTATATGTTACACAACAGTAATTATATCCCTCGGTATATGGTACTCAACAGTAATAACATCCCTCGGTATATGGTACACAACAGTAATTATATCCCTCGGTATATGGTACTCAACAGTAATTACATCCCTCGGTATATGGTACACAACAGAAATTATATCCCTCGGTATATGGTACACAACAGTAATTATATCCCTCGGTATATGGTACTCAACAGTAATAACATCCCTCGGTATATGGTACACAACAGTAATTATATCCCTCGGTATATGGTACACAACAGTAATTATATCCCTCGGTATATGGTACACAACAGTAATTATATCCCTCGGTATATGGTACTCAACAGTAATTACATCCCTCGGTATATGGTACACAACAGTAATTATATCCCTCGGTATATGGTACACAACAGTAATTATATCCCTCGGTATATGGTACTCAACAGGAACTATATCCCTCGGTATATGGTACACAACAGTAATTATATCCCTCGGTATATGGTACACAACAGTAATTACATCCCTCGGTATATGGTACACAACAGTAATTACATCCCTCGGTATATGGTACACAACAGTAATTATATCCCTCGGTATATGGTACTCAACTGTAATTATATCCTTCGGTATATGGTACATAATAGTACCTGCATCTTGATATGATACACAATCGTATTTTCATCCCTCGGGATATGGAACACAATAGTAACTAAATCTCATATATATAGTACACAGCAGCCACTGACATCCCTGGTAAGTGATATGTTCCACAACAGTTACCAAACTCCTCTTGATTTGGTCCACAATAGTTAATGCATCCATCGGGCTATGATACACAATAATAAGTACATCCCTCTGGATTAACATTTTATCGCATTCATAATTAAATTATCAATTCTACTTAAATTTGATTATTGCAAGGGCTATATCGTTTGAAATGGTTACCGCTGTGAGGCATTACAAACTTGATTTACTTTAAAAATATATGTACAATATAAATTATATAGTCCTATTTGTAAAATTTCGCAACAAACGAGCGTAAGTATAATATGTTATTTGCAATTTTACTCAATCCAAATGAAGAATACTCCAATTTGAATGTTTGCAGATATAGACGAATGTGCAGAATCTATGAACGTATGTGGCAATGGAACTTGTACAAATGACCAGGGAAATTATTCTTGTGATTGCTTTTCGGGGTTTTCTTTTTACCCATCAAGCGCGAAATGCGAAGGTTAAAATGGTTTTTGATACATTTCGAGTAATATTATCCTTTCTTGTAGAATCTTAGAGAATATTTGGTTTAATGTATGCATGTCAAATATATTAAAGAATAATAAAATAATGAAACAATTAACTGATACCGCAAAAAAATTAATACGACAAGATATGTATCATGAATATATCATATGTGTAAAACCTAAACTCGAAAATGATTTATACACTTTTGTTGAATTTAATCTTTATAAAAAATCCTGAAATTGTATTTAGATATTAAGTACAATGGATAAACATGCAATATGCATTACTTTGTCTTTTCAGATATCGATGAATGTTCTAATACGAGCCACTACATCTGTGAGAATGCAGCTGATTGTACCAATAGCATTGGATCATGGGATTGCTCATGTAGTAATAACGGCACCGCTGTAAGGATCAGCAACACTCTTATAGAATGTTACGGTTAGTGATTATGTTCGATTTCCAAGCCATGGTACTTAATTCATCATATTTGCATTCATATTAAAAGCTAAATTATATCAGAAACAAAAAGCTAAATACATACACTTAAAAGGTTGATTAAAATAGTATGTCCCGATTAAAAGAAAGGGGCATGTTAGTGTGCCTTTGTCCGCCTGTCAGAAAATCTGATGTCGCACGTTTCTTCAATAATATGTACTACTAGTATATTAACACGACTGATGCAACTTTACATGAATGTTAATCAGCATGTCAAAGTGTGCATCTCGGGGTTTGTGTGAGGTTGCACCATTTAGTACAGACCTATGGTCTTTGACCTAGTTAAAAATAGGCACTATAGTATAAATTTTTGTGTCGCAGGTATATCCGAAAATATACGAGTCATAGTAATTAGTAAAATACAGGAATGTTAACCAGCATATGTTATTGTACACATTGGATTTTGTTTCTTGGTTGCACAAAAGATGCAGAGTTATGTTCCTTGATCTCGCGAAAATATGGCATGTATAGCTTTCACTTTTGTGACGTGAGATATAAAGGACAGACAAAAGGTTTACCAGCATATTCGAAATACACAGCCGGAGTATTACTTTAAAGGAAGTAGATATTAAGGTTTTGACTCACGATCTGATAATAAAGCGTTCATAAACTCGTTATATTCTGCTTAATAAAGCATGCCGTGACACAACAGTACAGCGTCGAAATAACTGAACTAATGCAAACCCATGCTCGGGCTGCAAACGAAGCAATCTATTAAATGGTTTCGACGTCTTTCTGTCAAACAAATATGACACAAAAATGCATTACAACGGGCATGAAGTAAGAAATTATTTTGGGGTTTGCGGTAATAAAACTATATGCGCATTCATAGACAAAACGGACTCTTGTAACATCTCTGTTGAAAAGTATATGAGCCAGACCCCATAAAACTTTACTTCATATTAATTTTATAATTCGAATTCAACTTTCATCGATTATGACATTAAGGTCTCCTTCGTGTCGATAATTCGGAAATACCTTTTCATCTCCCATATATTTCGTTTTTCAACGTGTATTATTGATACACTTTTTTAGAGCATCGGCGAAAACTGGTCAGCGCTTTTTTGAAGAAATACAAAAAAACGGGGGCATCTGTGTTAGTTTTCTTCCTGCCTACCTCTCATTGTTGAATCTTGTAACAACTCAAACAAACAAAACGCATAATAAATTGGTTTAAAAAATAGAATCACCGTATCGGCATAATTTTAACATATATGTCACCAGAAAGTGTAGTAAGAGTTACTGAATAATTCATATTTAACATAATTTTCTAAGCTTGAATGTATATGAATAAGTAGATAATTAATTTCCGTTTTAATGTAGCGTAATATCCGCTAGGTGGCGGATAATAGAAGGTTTCGTGCACGAGGAATTAAGTGTAACTGTCATTCAGCTTTGGGCAGTCGACGTGTTAACTTTAAATACTTTTCTTTTTTATAAAAAAATGATTTTTTTGTGTTGAAAGTTACTAATGGTTTGGTAAAAATACGTGTTTAAAATGAACATAGGTTATTTAATATATATGATGTTTATATGATTAAGAAAAGCAAAATAATCATGTTTAATTCAGTTTGAATATATCATTGTGTATTATTTTATGTGTTCATGTACAGTTGGTTGCCCAAGTGCTTAATCCAGTATTAAATCTGAAATGCTTGAAATGATATTAGCGTTTTGAGAGTTGTTTTTGAAGTTAGATATGAAGTGTGTTCATGGAATGTTTGTTTTCTTAACAGCTTCAAATTACAATGTTTGTGCCGAGGAAACAAATTTGACTTGTGCAAACGGTAACGCAACATGTAAGCAGAACCTATGGTCCTGCGATTGTGACGACGGATATCGAACGGAAGGTGTAGGATTGACTTCGAAGTGTAAAAGTATGTATTGTGTTTAGTTATACTAGCGTCAAATACTTAATTTAAACCAATATGAAGCTATCAATTAACATTTTTGTTGAACATCAGATGAGACGATGATAAATGGCGTATATATATATATGTTCGTCTTCGTTTTGGACTACGTATTTTTCATTGTATTATTAGACAGCTTGTGAAACACAACTTGTAAGTTTAGCTACAGGTAAAGGTCAATTTTACAGTTGAGAATAAAGTTCCTTTGCGAAGTCTATTTAAAAATATGTACATGTAGGCTCGCTGATATCACACAAATCGGATTATTCGCTCTAATGTACATGCCATTTTAACTTGTACAGTTCACACATACTTAGAGGTCCACGAGAACTCATACACGTATAAGTAGTGTTTCGCAAACTCTCCATTTATAAGTAATGTATACGATGTAATCGTACTTACACATGTTAAATACATCGTATAAACTGTCAACATATTCAAATGGTTAATTGTATGTTTTGATTATTGATGAACTGATACATAATACCGGTTACAGCTAAATGTAACCAGGTTTATCGCAGCGGTGTCAGTATACTGTACTTATCTATCCCAGTAGTCATCATATCCTCTTTCGTATTTTAACGGTGGAAAAGGTAAACTACAAACACTTACTGATATTATTATATCGTCAACTCTCGTTAGAAAAGCCAATGTTGGTAGATTTATTGATAATGTATATCTGTTATATAATGCAAAAGTCATGTCTTGGTTTTGATTTTTTCAAACAAAGTCTTGCATTAATATGATATCGTTCGCAGAAAAAAACATTTTTCATTCTGTAACTATTTCCCTTCTGCGAAACAATGCTACATCTATGTTACGTATAACGGAGGTTATCGGACCCCATTGGCACTAGCTTATGCATGGTATTGATAATGAGACCCGTAGAATTTGCCTAAACAGTTCAGCTGTCGCCAGGGACTGCTAATACTATAGCGTCTGTTTTGGTGACTCTTAATAAGGTATATGTGGGAGACCCTTAAATTAAGGACGACATGCTAACCATTAACCGCGTATTCCGCAACTTCGAAGGTGTGCCAAACTCAGCCAAACGCTTTCAAATTATATTTCACGTTGACATGTCAATTATTAAATGTTATGATTGTACTTGAATTGCGTGCATTCAAAAGCTAATTGAAAAATGTGCTTGTATTATAATGGTATGTTTTAAATTAAGCCGTATGAGCAGCATAGAAATTTTTGCAGACTAATAAGTGACCAGGATTAAATGGCCTGCTTCTGATACTGGTATATTGGTATCAGTCATCATTCAACTATAAAAATAATGTGTACTGCATTTCTGACTTACAAATTCAGACATAAACGAATGCCATGAAAATTCCATCATCTGTGGAAATGGAACCTGTATCGATGGCCAAGGAAACTATTCATGCAGCTGTAAATTTGGGTTTGAGATTATTTCAGACGAGCGCAATGTTTCGTGCATAGGTAGGTGTTAGTACATTGTGGAATGAAATATTGGTGTACTGTAAACGGACAAATATAAACAATCTATAATAAATGGAAATAAAGAAATGGGTTTTGGTGACTATTATTTGTTGTTATAATTGTAGTCAGACCTTGACAAAACCTTTGCTAGTAAGTTTGTACATGTAGTTGAACTGCATTTAGTGCCATTATTTTGGCGCCTTTCAATAATAAGAATGTGGTGTCCAATCCAGAGCGAACAATGGGATTATTTAAAACAATAGCCGGACAACCAGTTAATATTGTACAATGGAAAGTAAAGTTAAAGTCTACAAAATTACGTTTTCCATTATGTTCGGATTATTTGAGCTGCACTTTATGTAGACACTAATTTAAAAAAGCAATGCCACTCCAAGTATTAAATTGTACCCTTGTATTAAGTCGAAAATTTGATTAAAGTAATACGATAATGATTTTCAATTATTTCTGTTATTCACTCTAGACATAAACGAATGCGTGTCATCAAATTACCAGTGTGGCGACAACTCTTCTGGAAACTGTACAAACCTACATGGAAGTTTCAAATGTGAATGCATAGAGGGATACTATTCCGAGCAGAAAGACGATCATACTACCTTTTGCTATGGTGATTATCTTTTAATTTTAACGATATTTAAATATGTTTTAGTTCAGGTATTATCACTTGTGGCGTTTTGTAGGATGTGCAAATAATGAAAAAAAAGAAATAAAAAATACACCTTTTTGACTGGACTGATTCTTTGGTTTTAATTGCGGATGTTGACGAATGTGCTAACGAAACATATTCCTTGACCAATGCAAAATGTAAAAATAAAAACGGAAGCTTTGAAATTACATGCGTTGATGGATATGGACCAAACGCAACAAGAACCGGTGATCACTTTCAGTGTGCAGGTAATTCTCGCCTTTTTTAAATTGTATATATATATGTGTGTTGTGTTTGATATATTTTCCTGTCGATGTCATTGAAAAGTAACAAGAAGACAGGTGTTTGACATACAACTCGACATTGGTCCAGAAAATACTAAACTGCTATCGTCAGAGCAATATTTTGATATAATCCAATATATGCTAGTAGGCTTTTAAAGTGTGTCATGCTATTGCTGTTATAATTCACAAATACATAGAGAGAATAAGTTGCATTCAAACGCTTTATTTCAGACATTAATGAATGCAACAATACGGAACTTTTGTGCGGTAAAACTGAAATGGGGAACTGTACAAATACCAATGGCAGTTACAAATGTGAATGTGCACAAGGGTATCAGAACAATGTCTCGTTCAACAAAGTAACACCTTGTGAAGGTAAGGCCTTTGATATCGGTAACAATATTAACAATATTACCCCTATAGTCGACACAACAACTAATACTACGATATTATTTTATCTGTATTCACACATAACACGTTATGCCCGCCCCCCTTTTTTTTAAATGTACATGCTCTTATACACACATGTACGAAGTGGTAATTAAATCGTCACATTTTACTGGCTAACATTTCTAAAAGTGCAAAAGATATTTCCTTGTTTTTCGATAATTGATTCATTGCTGTTATCTTTCGCATGCTCGATGGTAAATTAGATGTGTTAATAAATGATTGCAATACATAACATCAGTGCAAACAAATGTCTTAATTTGGATTTAATATCTGACAACCCAATAGCAAAGACGTGGTCTGAAAATATGTATCAGGTAACAAACACCGAAGGTATACGGACCCCGCATAAAAAGTATGTTTATAAGTAGAGGTAAAAGGAAATGATTATGAGAACGAATTAAAGGGCAAATGCAACTAGTGCATGTCCAACTGCTTATTGCGTGCAGGTAACGGCCCAAAAGCCGTTACAGTTTTATTTGTATTAAATATTGTATCGAAAAGATTGATTTCACATAAGAATAATTTGGTTTAGCTACGTAAGATAAGATCTACAACTTTTACACACTTGGATTATCGAATTGACTTAAATAAATCCAATGTTATATCTAGTTGACTTTAACTTGCACATTATGAATGTTACAAAAACACAAGTGGCCAGTTTAATACACCTTTGATAAGTTCACTGATTGCATTTGGCTAGTTTGCACACTAAAATAATTTTGTTTTGTGTAAATAACAAATACTAGTTACGCCTCGACCAACTAATGAGCATTTAAGCTAGTTTTGATCAAACCGAGTTAATCAATTGTATGCAACTGATTGTAGGTTACCAGATAACATCGCAATATATATATGTGTTATTTTTGTTTACATGTTATACATTAAATTACAATAATCGTATAAATATATTTATTGTAGATATCGACGAATGTAACACAACAGGGTATGTGTGTGGAGACAAGGATTCTGCAGTTTGTCAAAATTATCCGGGGAAGTACAACTGCAGCTGCAAATCTGGATTTGATACTGATAAGCAAGGAGAAAGCATTACATTATGCCATGGTAAAATCACCTTTGTAAAGTTTACTAAACGCTTTATTTTTGTAAAAATGATTTGTTCTTAGAAATGTAGTATGAATCGAACTGACATCCTTTTTGACTCAGGCATATGTATGGAAAACTCTTATGTTATATGTATAAAATAAACATCTTGTTTCTCTCAGCGTTGGTATGACTAAAGCTAACTTAATTTAAATATTTATAAATCGTAAATTTGAAATAAAAGATATGTTACCTTTTTTATTTTTGTTTAAATTCTTGATATATTTATTCTAATTGTCTGAAAATTTCTTTACATAAGACCACATTTGTATCAGTATTGTCAACAATGGTCAGATGAAATCATTGATTAATGACCGTTTTTTATAAATCCAAAGGTAATGAGTAAACCCCTTGTCAGGAATCTTTGGAGAAGACAAATGAAGAAAAGTTTGCAATTGGTATATTTTACACCACCTGGCCCCAATATCACGAAAATACTTAAGTCAAATCTCAAACTCAATCTCAACTCTTTTTATCATATAACATCAAAATTAATTGATTTTTTTTATATTATACATATTTTTAAACCGCATTCTATCATTGAATATGTTGATTGAAACCTTTGGTCTAGATTCCAATGGTAAAAATATCTACAGCCAAAAATGTACTTGTATATACAAAGAGTATAATTCATTGCCTTTTAACAATTACTCAAGTATATTTCTTTGCTCTAGAATGAGTTTTCTTTGAAATATAGTCAAAATCCTTCAATAACAACTTCTATGAAAAAATACGTTTTCAAAAAGTATAAAAACAGTCAAGATTTTGAACAACACTATGCTTTTATGTGGTAAAATGGGTTAAGATTGAGATTGAGATTTGACTTAAGTATTTTCGTGATATTGGGGCCAGGCTGTTTAAAACAGTTGCTATGAATGCAGTTTCAATCAGCCAGGACGAAAGCTTTTGCTGCTATAAGTGAAATGAATGTGTTTAAGACTCTTATTTCATTATAGATATAGATGAATGTAAAGGTTTAAACGCCACATTCCAAGAACGATGTGTCCACGGTTTGCAGTGCATCAACACAAATGGAAACTGGAATTGCTCTTGTCCTACGAATACTATCTGGATGTCTTTTGGAAATAGCTCTTATTCAATGTATAGGTGCCAAGGTAAGGACCGTTTCCTAAAGAAGTAAAAAATGTTACTTTTGACATGATCCTTGTGCATTTGCACATATTCTGGAATTGTAGCATATAGGCTTCTCCTTGTCATGAACACTTATTTAATCTTTGAAGTATTTTAGTGATTTGTGAATCATCCTATTGCATAAGTTATGTCATTCACTTTTGTCATTTGAACATACATTTATATTTATCGTTGTTTGGAATTAATTGACAGGAAGTTATACTGAAAATGTCATTTCACAATTATGTAATTTTGGGAATTGTTGATTAATCAGTATTATTTAATTTGTGATGTCCGAAGCCCTAAGATCGCGCAATGCGTTTCGTATTGGAGTTATAGTTGTTACGTGTGTTCACTTGCACTTAAATGTTATAATTTAAAGTAAAAATTGTTAATTCACCATCAAAAAGGTACTTCGAAATATGGCTCAATTCTTTGACTACTTTCTAGAAATTTAGTATTTCTTCGAACATACACCCTCACTTAATACAATATTACGTGAAAAAACATCACCAAAAAAGTATTTAACAATATTTTCATTTAACAGTTCACTAACGAATAATAATAGCAAGATGTCATGTATAAAATTATATTGACAATTATTTGAAATATCTATTTCTTAGTGCTATATAATGCTAAAACGTTTCTTTAATTAATTGATATACGTTTTTACAGGGAACTACTCATATCTTGGCAGCATCAAGGTTCGCTTGTTTGATACGGAATATAAACACAATCAAAGTATTCCCGAGTTCCTTAAGAACGTAGTAAGTATGTCTTCACAAGCAGAAATCGGTTATATCAGTTAAAATTCCAAATGAGCAGTTTTTGGCATCTTGTGAAAGTATTATTTTAGTAACATACCACTATAACGTCATATTTGCAGCTTACGTCCTATTAACGTTTAATCTCATTTTCGTTAGTATCGTATGAATATATCCAAACGAATTATAAAAATTATTAATTGCTAATACATCTTAAATGATCAGAACAAGCAATTGCTTAATATTGAGATAATATTTCAAAAAGTGGTCATTCTTATACGAATTGCACTATATGAGTGCTATTGACGTATTGAATGGCAACGAATATTATACTATACGCAATTTATGTCATGAAGTCAAAATATGATTTTACTTTAATCACCTAACGTCAATATACAGGACGTGCATATTCAACGCTACATATTTATGACTTCACGTCAAAGTTATTACACTACTTATATATTGAAATGTATATTGACGTTATTTCATGTTTGTGACGTGTTTATGATATAAATTAACATACAATTTAGAGTTTCTATATCGCCGATTATTCAGACTTTTTGTTACAAGTTAACAATGTGATTAACGACATCGTTGTAAACAAAAGGTGAATTGTTTTAAACGATGCTTATATTTATGTATATATTTAGATTAACAAGAACCGTTGAAACAGTCTCAATACTTGTAATAAAAATGCAAGTCATAAGCGTATCTATGAAGCCTAGACAATTACTTAAACAACATTGTTCACTGCAACTAAAATCCTGAATATACGGCCCATCAGCCAATGAACAACCCGACAATGTATAATTCGCCGATTGATTACTGTATTGCATGCATATTCTATGAGTAGTGTATGGCTGTATTTGTAATGTGATTTTCTAGTTATCAGCTGCACTTGTGAACGAAACCTTTGACACAAACAAAACCGATGTTGACACCCCATTGAAGTTTCTCTTTGTTCCAAGTGGTACATTAGTGTTGAGTACTAACTTTACAAAAGGGTAGGTATAGGACAATAAATAATAATACATACTTTAATATAAAATGTATATAGTCAATACTGGTGAATTGGATGCTGTAGAATCAGGAAATGTTGGTACCTATCTTGACGTTATTTCTGATGTATTTATATTTGATACTCACATTTTTGAAATAGCCACAATTCCGTTCATAACGTATAAATTAACTGCACGTATCACTATTAACAGGCAAAGTATTTTTAAAATAAGATAATGCATTGTGATCCTTTGCAAATTAAGTTGATGAAATTGATTTCATCATTTGAAATAACGCACTCTCTGAGGGGACTTTTTACTCATTATTCGATTAACACGTCTTCTTTAGACTACTGTGCTGAGCTGCGTTGTTTCCATTGCTTTAAAATTTTAATTGGAATGCATTTACGCACAAGATCAAGGTACTACATTCGCTAATATCATTTTTGAAATTCCTTTTTGCAGGGCTCTTGATTTATATCGTGAATACACATACACGTTCAAAGTACGGCTTGGGGACCCTGTACAAACAACACGTCTGCAAACTGTGCTGGACACGTATATTGAGGAGAATAATAGTCCACGTAAAATTGAATATTTGACCGTAACTATATTTAAAGGTAAGAAAAATAATGTGGCAAAGCTTTCATTTACTAAATATTGCTTTCATAAGATACCAAGGTTATAAACATTTTTGTCAGGCACAAACAGTACCAAACATATTTCTTAGAATTTATAAAGATCATGACATTCTCGAGTTAATGCATTTGATAGTTCACTCTCATTGATTTCATTGGAACGCCTCGAACCATCCACACTTTACAATTTGCGCAAGGGTTAACCAGCGACAGTACAATTTTGCAGTACCAAAGAGAGACTAGGGAACACGATAGTTGACGTGAACTTTACTTGTAGCTACCCGTAAAGGCTAAAGTTGTAGTTGAGTTTGAAAGTCGTCAGCGAAATGTCTCTGCTTTTATCGCATGAATCATTCTATAGTATCGATGTTGTCTATATACACATATCTGGATGACGAAGTACACATACCGAAGTCAACATGTACACGTTTCCGTAAAAGATGTGTTCTATGTACACATATATGGTTGATGTAGTACACACAAAAAAGTCAACATGTACACGTTCCCGTATATGATGTGTTATATATACACATATCTGGATGACGTAGTACACACAAAGTCAACATGTATACGTTCCCGTATGAGATGTGTGTTGCAGCTTCTGTTTTATCAAACCTATAGAAAGAATGTTAAGGAAGATTAAGATAAAAAACATCAAACAAAAGCTGTCATTTTAGTATGAACTTTATAAAGTATATATTCTTCAGAGTCAGAAGAGACTATTTCAAAGTATAAAGAGAAAAAAAAGATATGTACATGCGAATGGCAAGTAGAAGAAACTTACCATGTAAGTGGAAACTTTATTTAAAATGTTTTGATATTTATTTCGGTGCACAGAAGAAGAGAACGTTCTATGCAGGCTGACAAACAACGGAGGGTGTGAGATTACATCGACAAATTGCAAACAAGCAAACGGAACGACGCACTGCGAATGTAAACATGGCTTCCACACGTATGGATCTGTGCAGGCGATCTGCTTTGGTATGTCTCTTTTCTGATTTAAACCTGCTAATTTGCATTTTTTTTTCATTTCGTTAACGTTTAAAACAAAATAATACCCATTGATCTCTTCGAGAGAAACCGTTGGCACTTTCCTTACGTTTTTGCATGTATGTTTTTTAGTAAATATTAAACTCGGACATAAACTTTAAACATCTAGTCTCGACAGCGAAAAATAACAGGTTGTGTATTATTAATAAAATACAAGCGATTTTAAGAAAAATGTTGGGTAATTTCTCGAAATACCATTACAAAAGTAAAGCGTATAATTGTCTACTTCGGTATATTTTATTTAAAAGTCACTTTAAGAAAGTTTTGAGAATAATCACCAAGCCTACGTAATTGTTGCAATTTTAAACACAGAAGTTAATTTGACCAAATATAATTCGATACGCAAAAGGATAAGAATTTTGAGTGACTGATCCATTAAGGCAATTTTCATAACAAATAAGTTCTTTAACTGTTGAGTAATGTGTTTTATATAACAAGCGTTCACCTTGTTGCACTATAACCGAGGTTATATTGGATGATGTTTGCATTTATCAAATATCAAAATGCTTGTTACTATCTTGTTGATTTAACCATCCAATAACTTAACACAAATACACTTAACAAATGGTTTAAAGAAACTGATGAATGTTCCTCAAACCCTTGTCAAAACGGAACATGTTCGAACACCGTCGGCAGTTACACGTGCAGTTGTGGAGATGGATATATCTTCACGGAGTCAAATGGCAGACCGACATGTGAAGGTCGGTATTATCCTTCCTTCCTTCCTCCCTCCCTCCCTCCCTCCCTCCCTCCCTCCCTCCCTCCCTCCCTCCCTCCCTTCCCTCCTTCCTTCCTTCCTTCCTTCCTTCCTTCCTTCCTTCCTTCCTTCCTTCCTTCCTTCCTTCCTTCCTTCCTTCCTTCCTTCCTTCCTTCCTTCCTTCCTTCCTTCCTTCCTTCCTTCCTTCCTTCCTTCCTTCCTTCCTTCCTTCCTTCCTTCCTTCCTTCCTTCCTTCCTTCCTTCCGTCCTTCCTTCCTTCCTTCCTTCCTTCTTTCCTTCCGTCCTTCCTTCCTTCCTTCCTTCCATCCGTCCTTCCGTCCTTCCGTCCTTCCGTCCGTCCTTCCGTCCTTCCGTCCGTCATTTTGTCCGTCATTCCTTCCTTCCTTCCTTCATTCCTTCATTCCTTCATTCCTATTATTATTATTATTATTATTATTATTATTTTATTATTATTATTATTATTAATATTATTGATCTGAATTCGGGATTTGCTAACTGCAGGAGTTTGTCACTGATGTTCTCGAATTGATTTCCCGCACGCAGTTTATGCGCTGCGATACAAGAGGGATACAACAAAAAGGCTTCAGCGAGGTTTACGTTAACTGAACGTCAAGCTTTGTTTATGTTTATATCTATATAAATATAAATAATAGATAAATATTAATATAATTATTATTATTATTATCATTATAATTATTATTATTATTATTATTATTATTATTATTATTATTATTATTATTTGTAGATTTCAATGAATGCGAGAGTTCCCAGCCTTGTGACCAAATGTGCACAAATTTAAATGGCTCATACAGCTGCTCATGCTTTCATGGCTATACACAGACAACTGACAACCAGGGCTGTACAGGTACGCTGTACATTTATTTGTATATTTATTATAGATGTCCTTTCATGTTTTTGTTTAAATATTCGTATAAGAGCGATATGCAATATGCATGAACCTTACCTTGCAAAATACAGCGTACAAACAGATACAAGTTACCTTTTACAACACAAGAAGCGCATGGTTTACAGCAGTCACTTCATCTCTTAAAATTTAATTCATACATAACATGTGCTTGGCACCATTCAAGTTCACTTACTCGGGTAGTAGATGCAGAAACTATGTGTCTCTACAATTTCCGCCGATGTCGCACCATGGAATGAGTGAGGAAATATCGAAATCCCCAATTTGACTAAAATTCTGTAATGCAATGAGAATTAACTGATCAACAAAAATAACTTGTACTAACCTGTTTGAATTGATAAACGCTAGAGCTTTACAATACATAGTATCAGATATAACTGACATATTTTCCTGTCTATACTGTTCTAAAACCGTGACCATTATTTTAATGAGTTACTTATGCAAATTAAAAGCATTCATACTCAAATTTATTGATATTTTATTCAGATATAGACGAATGTGCAAAACCTAATGCGGCCGTGTGTAAAAATGGAACTTGCACGAATTACCCTGGAAACTATTCCTGTGACTGTGATTCAGGATTCATTTTCAACACATCAAGCGAGCAATGCGAAGGTACATGTAATGCTTATCATATGTTTCATGTAGTGTTATCATTACTTGCAGATTGTTACCAATCAAAACATAAAAAACTTATCTGTCAAAACATGATATGTTTCAATATCAATTCATGAAATGTCATGTTAGTTATTTTTTTATATTTTCATATTGTTACCCAGTATTCTGCTTTAACAAACAAATGATACATATATTAGACGTACATTTATATTGGTGTCTGTTTTTTTCATTGCTTTAACACATGAACTGTTACATAATCTTTCAGTTTTATCAATACAATGTGTTCATTATATATTAAGTACGATGGATGTACCCACACCACGCATTGAGTTGTCTTTTCAGATATCGATGAATGTTTTAACAAGAACTACTTCTGCAAAAATGCAACTAACTGTACCAACAGCATTGGATCATGGGATTGCTTATGTAATAGCGATGCTACCGCCGTAAGGATCAACAACTCTCTTATAGAATGTCATGGTTAGTGATTCCATTTTGACTCTGAACCAAACTACTGAATTTATCAGACGGATATTTATTTCAAAGGGCAAGTATCTTGATATGAATGCCTAGAAAAGGTAATTACGTTAAATGAAGAAGCTCTACTTTGGCCTGTGTATTTCTTTCTATTTACGAAGACGAAAATAAATTGTTTGTTGCATATAAAATCGTGAACATTTTCTTAAAGCGGACGTAAAGCGACGAAACAAGTCGCCATAAGCTAGAACTTTGTACAAGAGTTTGTTAAGGTACCCTATTGAGCATAATCTAACATTTGAGTGTAACCAAATTTCGCTCTTATGATACAAGTTATTACACTTTTATTATGTTTATATTTTTATAAACAATTCTGCATTTTTGGTAGTGGCATTTTTCCCCGCCCGTAGACACAAAGGTCTCCGCTTCTTTCGCTAGTACCCCCACAACAATTTGTAAACTCTTTTTAATGAAGATGTTTTGAAAATGAGTTTCAAAATCAACAAAGTGCATTGATATGTGTTTCAAAATAGATGATATGATTATATCAACAATGTATGTAACGTGCCTTTAAAAATAGCCCAACGAGAATGTATTCTTGGGTGTCCGAAAGTCAATTAGCGAGATGGATAAGACTTGACAGGAATGTAGAGCAGCATCAAAAATTGTGCACCTGTTTTTTCTTGTGTGTGGCTAATTGCAGCGTTGAGGCCATTGACTAAGTTGAAAAGCCTTTAGTCGCAAGTATATGAAACAGAGTAATACACCTGAACGGAAATGTTAACTAGCTTATGAAGGTGTGCTCCTGGCGTTTTGTTTATTGCTTTGCCCTATAGGTGCCGTAGTATGGCCCTTGACTTTGGAATTATATGGCTTATAGTGCAAGCACTGGTATGTCGCGATGCGTGAGAACCATTGTCACGACAGGAATGTTTACAAGCATTTTGATGTTACACACCTGGGATTTGGCGTGTGTCTCCCTTATAGTGTTATATACAAGTGGAGTTATGACACTTATAATGTATATAGAGAGTTGCTTGTATCACCCTTTTTCGATATATTTGTGATCGTGATACATGGAACGTTAACCTCAAAGTTCGTATAAAACTAAATGATAAAAGATGTTATGAGGGTAATTTATCGTTAATCAAGTTAGTTATGCTTTAATGATGCAAATCATAATTTCTACCTATGTACCTTTGTATTTAAGCTTCCAGTTACAATATATGTGGGGCGGTAACAAACTTTACATGCGATCATGGAAATGCAACATGTAAGGAGAGAACGTGGTCCTGCGATTGTGACTATGGATATCTAGTGAAAGGAGTAGGCCTGGCTTCAAAATGTGAAAGTAGGTATTGTGTTTATTTACACATGTGCTTCACACTTAGTCCATCCTGTATGAAACAAAAAAATATATTTTCAATAACATAAATATAACTTCAGGTGAGACGTAATTGATAATGCATTCCGCAGGTATAGATTAACTCACAATTCTGACTCCAAAATATGTAAATGTTGGAACCTTTGTTGTTGTTATGAACGAGAGGTATTGGATCCGGAAATTTTGTCAAACTCTGCTCAATACATTATTATTTTAGCTCACCTGAGCACAATGTGCTCAATGTGAGCTATTGTGATCGCCTTGTGTCCGTCGTCGTCGTCCGTCGTCAACAATTTGACTGTTAACACTCTAGAGGTCACAATTTGGGCACTATCTTAATGAAACTTGGTGAGAATGTTACCCTCAATATAATCTTGGATGAGTCCGATATTGGGTCATCTGGGGTTAAAAACTAGGTCACCAGGTCAAATTAAAGGAAAAGCTTGTTAACACTATAGAGGTCACATGTATGACTATATCTTCAGGAATCTTAGTCAAAATGTTTATATCAATACTCTCTAGGTCAAGTTTGATTCTGGGTCATGTGTGGTCAAAAACTAGGTCACCAGGTCAAATTGAAGGAAAATCTTGTTAACACTCTAGGGTTCTCATGTATGACTGTATCTCTATAAAATATGGTCAGATTTAAATTAATAATCTTCACGTCAAATTTTAATCTGGGTTATGTGCAATTAAAAACTAGGTCACCAGGTCAAATCATAGGAAAAGCTTGTTAGCACTCTAGAGGTCACATTTATGATTGTATGTTCATGAAACTTAGTCAAAATGTTAACAATAATCATCTCTAAGCCATGTTTAAAACTTGTTCATGTGCGATCAAAAACTAGGTCATAAGGTCAAATCATAGGAAAAGCTTGTTGGCGCTCTAGAGGTCACATTTATGACTGTATCATCGGGAATCTTAATCAAAATGTTTATATTGATTACCCCTAAGCCATTAACGAATCTGGGTCATGTGCAGTCAAAAGGTAGGTCACCAGGTCAAATTTAAGAAAAGGCTTGTTAACACTCTAGAGGTCACATTTATAACTGTATCTTAATGAGAGTTGGTCAGATTGTTTATATTAGAAATCTCTAAGTTATGTTTAAATCTAGGTCAATGGTGGAAAAAAACTAGGTCATTAGGTCAAATCATATGGAAATCTTGTTAGCACTCTAGAGATCACATTTATGACTGTATGATCATGAAACTTAGTCAGAATGCTTATATTGATTAGCTCTAGTCATGATTCGAATTTGGATCAGATGCGGTCAAAAACAAGGTCACCAGGTCAAATTTAATGAAAAGCTTGTTAACACTCTAGAGGTTACTTTTATAAATGTTTCTTTATGAAAGTTGGTCAGAATATTATTAATCTCTAAGTCAAGTTTAAATCTGGTTCATGTGAGATTAAAATCTAGGTCATTAGGTCAAATCATAGGAAAAGCTTGTTAGCACTTTAGAGGTCACATTTATGACTGTATGTCCATGAAACTTAGCCAAAATGTTTATATTGATTAGCTCTAGGCCAAATTTGAAGCTGGGTTATGTGCGGTCAAAAACTAGGTCACCAGGTCAAATAATAGGAAAAGTATTTTAACACTCTTGAGGCCACATTTATGATCATATGTTCATGGAACTTGATCAAAATGTTATTGTTTATGATCTTTATTGGATCAGGTGAGAGATTCAGGACCTTCAGGGCCCTCTTGTTAATGAAAAAAATCGATATTTTTAATGGCTAGTGAATAAATTCTGAAATGTGTGCATTCGAACGGTAATTTAAAATCATGTTTCATGGCTTTATGGTGTGCCGTAAATCGAATCGTATGAGCTACATAACAAAAGTAGACCAAATAATCAATCGCCAAGTACCATCGTATCCTATCAAAACTACATCGGTTAACCAGAGCCCGGGCCCGTTGCGGAAGCATGGAGACCCACTTAGAATATTGTTATCTGCCGGTAATAAGCATATTAAGTAATTTTGAATGTGTACTGCATGTCTAACTTAAAATTTCAGACATAAATGAGTGCCATGATAACGACGACATCTGTGGAAATGGAACCTGTATCGACGGCCCGGGCAACTATTCATGCAACTGTAAATCTGGGTTTGAGATATATGCAGACGGAATGATTGTTTCTTGCAAAGGTAGGTGCTTGAACATTGAGGAATAATATAACGGTTTATTCCAAAGGATAAATAAGATTTTTTTTATCCTGGCACCCGCATACAAATCGGTCCAATAACAATGTGCCGTGTATATTTTAGTGTATTAGGACAGTAGTCCATGTGATGTTTATTTACAGTCAGTTGGTCATGTAACAGCGAAACAGACTTTTTTATTTCAAAATGTCAAAAAAAAAAAAAGAGAAAAAGCACAAATAATGTTTCAGGATCTTATCAATAGTCCGCCAACAACCGACCTAAACAATCATGTTCATTTACCCTACCCGCAAATGCTGAAAATTGTGCGTCATTCAACGATAGTTAATTCCATTCCTGTGGTGAATGAAAATTTATCACTTACTACATAAATGAATTATTTTCCGGTGCAGTTCAGAACTTCGAACACTTTCAACATGAATTAAATCCATTTAACATGTGGCGATTGTTTGTAAACACAAGTAATCTTAAAGCATTATCTATGTACTGTTATCTCCGACTTGCGGAAAAATTGTTTCATCATCAGATAATGTTTGGTGACTGATCCATGTTTATGCACTATCAAAATCTATTTTATGTTTTGAATTGTTATTAACCTACGAAAATGCATTAACTTGACTATAAGCGTATTACAAAAATGTAAACAGTTTTGAGACCTATTTTGGCTATTTAAACATGTATACCGAGTGTGCCGACGTCAACAGGGAAAAACAGTTTTTCCCCTTATTTTTAAAGAAACTAATATTAATGTTATTTTTAGTGTTTAAATAACATATGACCCTCGCATTCGACTCATCCGATAAATAGTATTCTCTATAAAGGAAAATGATTACGGAAACCATTGTTGTGTCATAATCAGATTGAAAATGTGAAAATTGTCCTGTAATGTAGCTGTACATGCATTTATGCACACATGTACAATATAGTAACACCATTGCAACATGCTATTCGTGGAAAATTCGAGAGCAAAATTTCGAAAGAAATTCTCTTGTTTTTTGTCAAATGTTGCATTGTTTTTGTTTGTAATGCTCAATGTGATAAACTGCATGTGCTAATAACTGAATGCAAAATAGGGAATAAGTGCAAATACATGCCTGAATTTGTATTTAAGATCTGACCACCCAATGTCAAGAACATACTCCTAAAATATGTATCGGCTGCAAGGGTTGATAAGTAGAATTAAAAGAAAGAATTGTAAAAATAAAACAAAAAACATATTGGATAAATATTAGCAAAAAGACAAAAAAAAAAAAAACAGCAATCTGGATTGGCTTTTTTTAAACCTAAATTTGATTGGTTGTACGTTTTGTTGCAGGTTGCCAGATAACATTATAGTAAATACGTGTTCAGCATATTTCAAAATGCAGTTGATTGAATTAAAGTAATGTTATAGTTGTATTAAACTTTTTCCTGTAGATATCAATGAATGTAAAACACCAGGGTATGTGTGTGGAGACAACACTTCTGCAGTTTGTCAAAATCTTAATGGAACCTACAACTGTAACTGCAAAAATGGGTATTATGCTACGTTTTCAGGGGAAAAAATCACACTTTGTCAAGGTACAATGATTTCTGTTTGGTAAAAGATTTGACATTAGAAATGTAATATGAAGTGAACTGTCATCAATTCTGACGTCAGCTTATCTATGTTATACTCGTATATGATTTGTTTTCATTGCAAATTATTATTCTATACATGAAATTGATAGACGGAATGATTCATTGCTCCTTCATCTTCAAAAGTTGTGGCCAATGGACGGGGTTTTGACTGCCTTATGATTATTTTTAAACATATTTACATAAGATCACATTTATACCAATAACGATTGACGAAATTCCAAATACTTTTTTTTACTAATAGTCGTTTTCTGCATTGCCTTTTGAAAGTTCAGTAGTCTTGAAACTCATAAATCGAGTAACCAAATGACTACAATGTCACTCGTAATTCCATGGTACCTGAAGGGAGTAAAAGTAGCATCAACCAACAAAAGTATTGCATAGAAACAGATCGTAATTTACAGTATTTCTTTCACAGATATAGACGAGTGTCATAATACCTCCTACAAATTCGAGAACGCAGCCTGTGTGAATCTTGTTGGTGGTTATAATGCAAGCTGTTGGAATGGCTATAAGAATTCTTCTGCTTCTAATCAGTTTAATTTCATATGTGAAGGTAAAAGGAATTAGTAGTTCATATTGTATTAACTTGTATACATATTTATTATGTTTTATACATAAATATATTCATATAATACAAGTTAAATATTTCTGTAAAAAACTACAGAAACAAGCTCAGTAGCCAAGAGTTTAAACATAAACCCCGTTTAATGGCACAGGGTAAATGCCTAAGCGTAGAACACAAAAACAAAACGTCACAAACAAGAAAAAACAGCACAAAACTCCTCAAACAGCACAGTGCACATATTCTATATAAAAACTAGGTATATTTATCAAGGTTTGTTTAGTGCCGCCTTTGAACGGTCGCTAAAATGATAATTTACTGGGGGTTTAAACCAGTTTACGTGCACAAACCTCACTCTTATCCCAACAATCCTGAATAAAGTAAAAACGTAACAGGTGAATCTTATCAAAGTATGCATTTACTTGTGCAACGAAAACGAAAAGCGCAATGCCATGTTGAACATACTTTCAGTAGCATTAACTGCAATATATACAGTCCAAAATGTCATTCATATCAATAAAAAGCCCATTCAGGCTCTTTATTAATTATATGCCGCCAAGCCCATTATTTGAACATTCAAAATTTAACATTGTTTAGAGTCACGAGGTAAGAGCCCAAATGACAGGTAACAAGGCACTTAAAGTATAAACACCACACATAAGCACATAACACATGCTTCAAATGCATTTAAATAACTTTACCGATATATATTGTTAAGTTATAGAGTAGCAATATTTTGGAGAACAAAATGTGTAGCAATAAGTATTGAGTATTTTTTTTTAGAGTTGTCAAATGTTCAGTTACTAATGCCAATGGCCTGCTATCACGTATATTCTATTGGCTTCTATACAAACTTTTCTCTCAGTTTTGTGTAATGGCATTGTTATAATAATAATAAAAAAAAGTTGAATTCATGTTTCAGACATAAATGAATGCAAAACTCAAGAACATGTGTGCGGTGGAACTGAAATGGGAAACTGTACTAATACCAATGGCGGTTACACATGTCAATGTGCACAAGGGTATCAGAATAGTAACACGTCCAACAAAGTAACGCCGTGCAAAGGTATGTCTTTCGGTATCTGCAACAAGTTTTATAATAAAAATCCTATGGTGCAAACAACTGGTAAAAGGGAGGTTGCGAAATAAAGTCAAGGCAAACAAAGTAACACGGATGGTACGTCATGTTGTTTCGGTTAAAATGTTTATAGGTATACTCATACAGTTAAATTAACCGGTAAAAACAAAGTTGTACCTTGTGAACTGTTAGTCGTAAGATATCAGCAACAGGATACACAGTAATACTCCCTTAGTCCAAACAGTTGATGTTGATAAAGATGTTGCCAAAGGCTTTTTGCACGTGAACATGTGAATTAGTTTTCTGATCTTGTTTTACCCATAATCAGATTGAAAATGTTAAAATTGTCCTGTAATGTAGCTGTACATGCATTTATGCACACATGTACAATATAGTAACATATTGCAACATGCTATTCGTTGAAAATTCGAGAGCAAAATTTCGAAAGAAATGCTCTTGTTTTTTTGTTAAATGTTGCATTGTTTTTGTTTCCAATGCTCAATGTGATAAATTGCATGTGCTAATAACTGAATGCAAAATAGGGAATAAGTACAAATACATGCCTGAATTTGTATTTAAGATCTGACCACCCAATGTCAAGAACATACTCTTAAAATATGTATTGGCTGCAAGGGTTGATAAGTAAAATTAGAAGAAAGATTAAAAAAACCATATTGGATGAATATTATCAAGAAGACAAAAAAAAAAAACCAACAGCAACCCGGATTGGCTTTTTTTCAAACCTAAAATGGATTGGTTGTACGTTTTTGTTGCAGGCTGCCAGATAACATTATAGTAAATACGTGTTCAGCATATTTCAAAATTCAGTTGATTGAATTAAAGTAATGTTATAGTTGTATTAAACTTTTTCCTGTAGATATCGATGAATGTAACACAAAAGGGTATGTGTGTGGAGACAACACTTCTGCAGTTTGTCAAAATCGTAATGGAACCTACAACTGTAACTGCAAACATGGGTATTATGCTACGTTTTCAGGGGAAAAAATCACACTTTGTCAAGGTACAATGATTTCTGTTTGGTAAAAGATTTGACATTAGAAATGTAATATGAAGTGAACTGTCATCAATTCTGACGTCAGCTTATCTATGTAATACTCGTATATGATTTGTTTTCATTACAAATTATTATTCTATACATGAAATTGATAGACGGAATGATTCATTGCTCGTTCATCTTCAAAAGTTGTGGCCAGTGGACGGGGTTTTGACTGCCTTATGATTATTTTTAAACATATTTACACACAGTTATACCAACAACGATTTTGTATTACTGTTGACGAAATTCCAAATAAAATTATTGACTAATAATCATTTTCTGCATTGCCTTTTGAAAGTTCAGTAGTCTTGAAACTCATAAATCGAGTAACCAAATGATTACAATGTCACTCGTAATTCCATGGTACTTGAAGGGAGTAAAAGTAGCATCAACCAACAAAAGTAAGGCATAGAAACAGATCGTAATTTACAGTATTTCTTTCACAGATATAGACGAGTGTCATAATACCTCCTACAACTTCGAGAACGCAGCCTGTGTGAATCTTGTTGGTGGTTATTATGCAAGCTGTTGGAATGGCTATAAGAGTTCTTCTGCTTCTAGTCAGTTTAATTTCATATGTGAAGGTAAGAGGAATTAGTAGTTCATATTGTATTAACTTGTATACATATTTATTATGTTTTGTAAACAAATATATTCATATAATACAAGTTAAATATTTCTGTGAAAAACTACAGAACCAGGCTCAGTAGCCAAAAGTTTAAACATAAACCCCGTTTAATGGCACAGGGTAAAAGCCTAAGACATAGAACACAAAAACAAAACGTCACAAACAAGAAAAAACAGCACAAATCTCCTCAAACAGCACAGTGCACATATTCTATATAAAAACTAGGTATATTTATCAAGGTTTGTTTAGTGCCGCCTTTGAACGGTCGGTAAAATGTTAATTTACTGGGGGTTTAAACCAGTTTACGTGCACAAACCTCACTCTTATCCCAACAATCTTGAATAAAGTAAAAACGTAACAGGTAAATCTTATCAAAGTATGCATTTACTTGTGCAACGAAAACCGCAATGCCATGTTGAACATGCTTTCAGTAGCATTAACTGCAATATATACGGTCCAAAATGTCATTCATATCAATAAAAAGCCCATTACGGCTCTTTATTAATTATATGCCGTCAAGCCCATTATTTGAAAATTCAAAATTGAACATTGTTTAGAGTCACGAGGTAAGAGCCCAAATGACAGGTAAAAAGACACTTAAAGTATAAACACCACACATGCTTTAAATGCATTTAAATAACTTTACCGATATATATTGTTAATTTATATAGTAGCAATATTTTGGAGAACAAAATGTGTAGCAATAAGTATTGAGTATTTAATATGTTTTTGAGTTGTCACTGTCAATAAATGATACTGAAACAAAGTCCATTTTTTTCACCCAGACATAGACGAATGTGACACTGCTAGTGATTATGAATGCGGAAACAACGGCACAGGGAGTTGCGAAAACACTAATGGTTCTTACAAATGCACCTGCAGTGATGGGTTTCACGCAAATCGAACATCGGATAAAGTTACTCTCTGTATAGGTATGGTTATTTTTTAAAATGTATATAACTTTTGAAGATTAAACCCCATTAAACAATTACAAATTCACAAATGTATGTAAATTTCTTCAGTATTTTGTTGATTAATGTGTTGATGAATATAACGAAATTAGTATTTTTGTTTGACTATATAAACTTAATGTTTTAGAAGATCTCATGTTAAATTGATCATATGTAACACATACTAATACAAAAACAATTTAACTTAATTAAAAGTACATGTTTTATGTTTTGTGTGTATACTGCAGCGAGGCCTAAACTTATATAAATACATTACAAAAAGAGCATGATGGCATATACATATGTGTGTTCATGCTATTTTATCTAACATGTGTGTAAATAAAAAACCTTGTGAACATTCTTGTGTCAGATTGTGAGTTTGAATGAATGAATACATATTGGTATAATGCTATACTTTTGAATTGTTTATGCATTCATTTCTCTCTGAAATGTTAATGGTATTAATAATAACTAGTTCATGCTTCACCTATTTATTCTAGGCCAACAAGTACATATCTGGCTAGGCATTTATTTTTCTGTGATATGTTCATTGTATTGTACTTGATAGTAATGATAATAAGTTAGTGTTTCAATTATTTCATATCAGCCAGCAAGTAAATATCTTGTTTTCTTTGCAGATAAGGATGAATGTGCAGATCCAGACTACGTGTGTGGCAATTATCAAACTGGCAATTGCAGCAATACAATTGGAAGTTTTGAATGTACATGTCTTCCGGGTTTTACACAACACCGTTTATTGGACAGAATTATAATCTGTGAAGGTACTGAAACACCATGTTTTTAATCAGATGTCGACATTAAATATAACAGCGGCAATATAATTTCATTTGTATCTGTGTTTCCGTCTTAATCAATGCATGATTTAATGATAAAATATGGAAAACTGGACAGAGTTTTCGTTTAACTGAATCCGTATCATACAATCATACAATTATCTGTTGTGTGTTTACATAAGCAATTCGACGTGGTACAACGGATCAATCGATTGGCAGTCTATTTCATAATACCAAAACTAAAATGCATACGATAACCTTCATTATAGGATCAGAAATGAAAATGCTTCAAAAGTATTCCTAAAAAAATACTGCAGATATTATAATAACGCTTTAAATTGTTTATTAAAACTGAACAAAACATGTAAATTGCAGTGTCCTGACAAAATGTAATAGACACAAAATTGTACCGGTAACTTTGTTCTTCATATGAACTTATTTTTTTACAGCGTACGCTTATCGGGTTTCCTGTCAATTTATTTACTATAAACTGTGTAAATGTATCGTCATGCAATAACATATGGTATATACGGTCCGACCTAGCTTAATAAACACACGATTGCACATTTACGACAAATACGGTCACCGACATATCCGGATTACGACCTATCCGGTTAACGACAATTCTGAATAATGACAATTCTGATTGATGTCAAGTCTACTTAATATAAATTCGTGTCAGTATTTGAAATACTGTCAACATTGGGCAACTGATATATTATTAATTAAAGCCTTTTTGAAAAGTCAATAAAATTACAAAGTAAAAATAAAATCATTTCTTTAATACACTTTCGTAACTGTCTCTAAAATAATGCATTAAAGTCTCGAAAATAATGTGTTTTCAGTTTCTTCTTAAAAGTTTCTACAATTTCAGCATACTGAATGTTCTCATACGAAAATTGTATATAAAACAAGCAAGCATATTTCGAAAAAAACGTATCTTTGGTGTGAAATAAATATGAACTTTTAAAATAAATGAAAGACTATTAAAACATAAAAAAATATTGGGTTAGTCTATTTGATAATATACCGATGTCATTTGTTTAACCATGTAAAATTAAGAAAAAAGTAAACACTGCCTTTCAATAAAAACACATTAAAAAAAGTTCAGGACTTGACCGGTTGAAAATAACTATTCGAGTAACTTTGATTTTCCTTCCAACGTCATGACAAAGGCCTTTGTTCAATATCGCAAATAAGTATAATTAACAAAAAATATGATTTTGATGGTTTATTGAATTTATCAATGAAATAAAATTGATATTTTACTGTAAACAATCATTGATGTTTTTGTTTGTAAATCTTGTTAAGCTCTCAGTTCGAAATCAAACATCAGCGTGCACATGGCTTGAACATTATTTCAAAGACGTAACTCTTGAAATATTGCTCTTAGAGCCAAGTCGGTTAAAATATTGCGATATTTCATTGAAACAAAAATAGCATTTATCTTATCCAATGTTGTTATAATTGAATTATGAAAAAAGGTAATAAACGTTTACCAATATATTTTTCAGACTTGAATGAATGCGAAAACGATACCTACACGTGTGATGGAGCATGTAAAAACTCTCCAGGAGGATGGGACTGTAATTGCAACCACGGCTATACTAGAAACACCAGCCATGATGGTCTTCATAAGTCTTGCAGTGGTAGGCAATGATTTTTATATTTGGTTTTATAAATTAACAAAGTACTAGAAACGAAACTTTTAAAAAACTTGTATTGCCATTTGAAGGATAATACTTTTTATTTTCAAGTCGAGTGGTTTTCTGTTTATCCATTTAACAGTGCAACAATGTGTTGTTAACAAACATAATCCTAGCATTTGCCAGTTTTTAATTTCATCCCCGGTTAAACATAGTCATTTCATATGGCTATCCTTAAATCGAGCATCATTATATCTTAAAATCATTTTTACACACGGTCACGTTCGTCACATTCGTGTCAGTATCGAATATGATACATTGTCAACAATGTACGACTGATTTATCATTCATTAAGGCCTATTTGAAAATTAGATGAAATTACAAAATAAAAAGAATCAGTTCTTTAATACGTTTTAAAAACAGAAAGTAGCATCGGGTTTGTCTATTCGATAACATACCGATGTCATTTGTTTACCCACGTATTATTAAGAAAAAATAACACTGCCTTTCATTAAAAAACATAATAAAAGTTCAGTGCTAGACCGGTTGAAAGAAAGTATTCGAGTTACTTTGATTTTCCTTACAATGCCATGACAAAGGCCTTTGTTCAATATCGCAAATAAATATATTTAGCATAATTATATGATTTTGATGGTTAATTGAATTTATCAATGAAATAAAATTGATATTTTACTGTAAAAAACCATTGATGTTTTTGTTTGTAAATCGTTTTTAGCCCTCAGTTCTAAATCAAACATCAGCGTGCACATGGCTTGAAAATTATTTCAAAGACGCAACTCTTAAAATATTGCTCTTAGAGCCAAGTCGGTTAAAATATTGCGATATTTCATTGAAAGAAAAATAGCATTTATCTTATCCGATGTTGTTATAATTGAATTATGAAAAAAGGTAATATACGGTTACCAATATATGCTACCAATATATTTTTCAGACTTGAATGAATGCGAAAACCATACCTACACGTGTGATGGAGCATGTAAAAACTCACAAGGAGGATGGGACTGTTATTGCAAGCACGGCTATACTAATAACACCAGCCATGATGGTCTTCATAAGTTCTGCAGTGGTAGGCAATGATTTCGATTTTTAATTTTGTGAATTAACGAAGTACTAGAAACGAAACTTTAAAAAACTTTCATTGCCATTTGAAGGAAAATACTTTTATATTATTTGAGTGGTTTTCTATTTATCCATTTAATAGTGCAATAATGTGTTGTTAACAAACATAATCCTAGCATTTACCAGTTTTTTATTCATTTCTGGTTAAACATAGTCATTTCATATGACTATCCTTAAATCGAGCATCATTATATATTAAAATGATTTTTACAGACGGTCATTTTCGTCACATTCGTGTCAGTATCGAATTTGAAACATTGATATATTGTTCATTAAGACCTATTTGATAATTCAATAAAATTACAAAATAAAAAGAATCAGTTCTTTAATACAGAAAGTAGCATCGGGTTTGACTATTCGATAACATACCGATGTCATTTGTTTAACCGCGTATTATTAAGAAAAAATAAAGACAACCTTTCAATATAAATACATAATAAAAGTTATAATTGATATATTTAATAAAAAAAATATGACTTTTGATGGATTATTGATATTTATCAATGAAATAGAATTGATATTTTTTTGTAAATCTTATTTAGTTCTCAGTTCTAAATCATACATCAGCGCGCACTGAAGCTTGATATGACTTCATAGAAAAAGTAATAACGTTAAAGTAAGGCACTACTTTGGCCTGTGTATTTCCCTCTATTTACGAAGACGTCAGTAACGAGGCTTACCCCAAAACATTAAATGCAAGAACACTTTAAATTTGAAGTGCACTGGTTACTTCACCATTTTTCGCATTTCAATCAATGCGCACTTAACATTGTAATCAACCATTGATTGAAATGCGAAAAATGTTGAAGTAACCAGTGATCTTCAAATTTAAATTATCCCGCCTTATTTCAGATATTAATGAGTGCGAGTCTGTACATTCATGGCATTGTGACGACCCACAGCAGACGTGTTTAAATACAGAGGGAAGCTATCAGTGTGTCTGTCCGTCTGGGTATACAATGTCAGCGGATGGCTCTTCGTGCGAAATAAAACGTAAGTATAATGCATATTTGGAAGTGATTACTCAGAGTTACATGCATTTCTTTTGTTTTCCTTAAATCTGCATTCTCACAGATTTACCGTTTTGACAATATTTCTTTGTCTTGAAATGAGCCAAATTTTAGGTAAATATCAGCAAACCAGTGATGCAAGACTGCTGACAAAAGATTAGATCGCAAATATTCATATTTCCGTTCGAAAATTAATGTATTGTGGCTAACGGCGTTACTAACGGTTAAAGAAAAATGCATAAAACAACATATTTTTTTACTTAAATATGAAAATCTGCTATCAACGTTTTTGTCAGCAGTCTTATATCACTGTTGTCCATGCATTTTTGCATGTTTGGCTCGCCCAAAGACAAAAAAATAAAAAAAAGTTGAAAAAAGGTTCAATCTGTGAGAGTGCAGCTTTAAGTCGATTTCTAAAAAAAACATGTTTAAATTAAAAGAGATGTATAAGTGTATTTCACAATAAAACATGTAGTGTAAACAACCTCTGTGTATTGATCTTGATCTCATTGCCTAATTGTCTTATCAAGTCTCTGATCTGAGTATCCTGCTGTGCAGTTTTATTATAGAAATGGACCCTAAATGGCCCTGAACGAATAAACAGGAAATTGCCCCCTACTGTGACATCAATCTGTGAAAGTGCAGCTTTAAAGCCACACTCTTATTCAAAATCAATACATACACATGTATAACAAACATAAATTTTAAGTGATAAACTTTAACTACTTACTAAATAATTCATTTATGGAAAATATTAATTACTGATAACAAGATTATAACAGTGTATGTAAAAGCTTAAAACCCCAAAATATTTAATGATTGGTGAATGCTGAAAGATTTACTGTGTCTCATAAGGTAGAAATTACATGTTTTCTGCACAATTCTTTCAAATTAAACTCGGAATCCTTTGTAAGAACCATTGTTTTCCACATTTAATCATCCTTTCTGGTATATTTAAACAATTGTATTAATTGTGTCAAATCTTATTTGGGAGTAATAAAAAATATATATAAATATGTATAAAAAATAACCCCCAAAATAACAATAAAAGTAGATAAAAAATATAGCGATATGTGTCACTATTTACGTCAAATGAATTTAATAGGGGCTATGCCAAAATGCGTCGGTAAAAATATAGAAAAATGAATCTTTTAAGGCTCGGTGTAAAAATTATGTCGAATGTGTATCTACCAGTTACTGTTATGTCTTTGTTTATAAATGTACGTAAAAGAACTCAATTTCAAAAGCTTTAAGAAATTCATTTGCCAAATTGCAATCTTCGAACGAGTCCCTTTTAATTTAGCTATGATGTTTTGTTATTTGATAATACAGTAAACACCCTATTTGCGACCACCCAGTTTTCACGACCAACCCGCTTATAAGATCGAACTTTTTTAGACACGATATTTTTCCTCTATGATTCAATGGTCGTAAACCCCGAAATAAAGGGCATCCCGTTATTCAGCAATACGACCACTTAATCCAGTCCCTTTTAATTAATCAAATGTTAATTTAATCCGTTAACGCGACCGCAGCCAGTTTGTTGATAGGTACTACATGTAGTTTGATTTATGTTTTGTTTAGAAAACTTGCACACCGACTGTCATGATGAGGCTTCGTTCGACTGTGCAACGGGTGACAAGTTGTTCGAGATCTGCAAAAATGTTGAAAACGCCAGAAAAGTTTGTCCGAGATATTGCGGCCTCTGCCAAGACGGTATGATTTTGTAACGCGGGAAACTTATATAATGCCATTTGTGTATGTTCCTCAGTCTCATACCACAGTTTAATATCGTTTGTAGTTAATACTTTAAAAACAAATACGAATAATTAGTTTAACAATTTTCAAAATTATTTTAAAATACATTCAATACATAAATATAGTTGTTGTTTTAGACAAATTTTGCACATTAAGAAAACAGTTTCGGATAATTTTCTGTGATAAATATAAAGTATTATTTATGTTTTTAACGGACACTGTCAACGCAACTAAGATGATGGTATTTCATATAAATCCTATTTTTAGAACGTTGTAAAAGGCATCTTTGTTAATTTTAAACGTGTTTTTTTAACATGTGATGTAATCTTTAAAAAAGAAAGCATAGCTTTAGCTGTTAACTAAATATTGCAATATTTCAAATCATCAAAGCGTCCGTTAAACTCTTAGTATCAAAAATGTGACAATTAACAACGATGCCGTTAACAACGTTGTTATAGGCCTATTTATATCCTTTTATAAGTGACCTGCTGTGCAGTTTTGGATATTTTATTATAGAAATGGACTCTTAATGGCCCTGAGAAAATAACCAAATAATCAGGCAATTGGCCCATACTGTGACATCAGTGCAATTAGCAGGAGATGCACAGCAGGGAATTATCATGTCAAACATTCCTTAAACTAGGCCTTTAACTTAAACAATGTTTTAAACAATCGACCCATTGTGTTACGTTTATATTATAATTTCTAACCAGTGAGCGATGGATGGGAACAGTGGTTACCATGGGGACCATGTTCTGTGTCATGTGACGTAGGAATGCAGACACGGACCAGGTCTTGTTCCAAAAGAGATGTCCACGGTGACCGTTGTATAGGCGATGCACATGAATATAGACTTTGCCAGGGAAACCCTTGTGTTTGTATGTAAACGTTAAACTTCCGTCAGAAGTTACTATAAACGATATCACACATGTGTTATAATACGTCGCAATAATGCACCAGTCATTTGTAACCACGCCCTCCATCTCCCCCCCCCCCCCCCCCCCCAGGTCCGTGGAATAGCGGGGACTTTGACTTTCGGTCCAGCCAAGCCAGGGCAAAATCTCCGTCCTGCCGGAACGATCTGCTGGTAAAAAAACCCGCCAAATTCCCCCGCACCAAGGGACCCTATATAAGGCCAATTTCCCTGCTATATTTGGAGTGAGAACAAAACAACCGCAGACACCCGCCACTGCGGGGCCACCAGGAAGGTAAAAACACGGCCCATTTCCCCGGCTATCCCCGGTATACCCCCGGACTTGGGGGCCGTGGTTACAATTGACTGGTGCATAACAGAAATGATTTAACATATTCAAACTACATTGTATGTTAATGTACGAACAAAGAAGTAATTAATCAGGTCCAGGTGTATCTTTTTTCAGAAGGGCCAAATTACTAACTGAAACTTGATTTTACAGATCCAAATGGGTTAATCTGCCTTACTACCTTTAAAACTTAACATCACATCAAAATAGTGTTCTTGAGCTCGGCCAAAACATTTTCGAAAAAACTATAGGGTAATAGTCTAAAGTGTCTTATTCCATTTAGCTTAATTTCAAACTTTTCTTTGATATCTTAAATCGTTGAAAATGTTTTACGACAATCACGATTAACTATTTATATTAAGTAAAACTAGTCCTAAAGCTGCACTCTCACAGATTTACCTTTTTTAAAACTTTTTTTTTATTTTTTGTCTTGGAAAGAGCATTTTTTTAGGTAAATATCTTCAAACCAATGATATAAGATTGCTGACAAAAATCAGATCGTAGATATTCATACTTCCGTTCGAAAATTAATGTTTTATGGCTTAAACCATTACTTACGGTTTAAGAAAAATGCATAAAACATTGTCGCAAAATATTGCTCGTTCAAAGACAAAAAAATAAAAAAGTGTCAAAACGTTCAATCTGTGAGAGTGCAGCTTTAAGTGAGAATTGTACAATAGAAAACATACTAAAGCTTGTTACGCTTAACTTTCTTAAAGATAAGGGACTGGTTGCTTATGTTGCTGTCACCTTGTTACTGTACGATATCCACTTTATTTTAACCACTTTAAGATATTGATTGCTCTGACCTGCTTACATCCGGGAAACAGAACACTTCCGGTGTATACATGATCACTACACGGAGAACAAGGGCCAAGATTATGGTCTACTGTGACATGGAAACGTCCGGCGGTGGATGGACGGTACGGTTATTATCGATTTTACACATAATTCATAGATTAGGAGGTTTCGTATGGGGTGATTCGAGCGGTGTTTCTTAAAAAAAAAAAAACTTAATGCCAATTGGTGACATGGAAACGTCCGGTGGTGGATGAAAGGTATGGTTATTATTGCTTTTACACATAATTCCTAGATAGATGAGGAGGTGTCGTATGGTAATATATGAGCGATGTTTCTTTAAAAAAAAGCCAATTGGTGATGGGTTTTTAAAAAAAGAAAAGAAATTAGATCATGCCATCAAAGCTTTACGCCTTGGCAAATATAATATAATATAAAATACATTATTAGTTAAATTAGAATAATAGTATAATTTACACTCTCATTTAATTTGGGAGTCTTCTTAAATCTGCACAAATTGACTTTTCATTTTATTTTGTCTCAGAATTAGCTGATTTTGACGTCAATGCCTGAAATTGAATCATATAAGATAACACACAATATAAAGTATCTCTTTTTTTGGAAAACATTTCTTAAAGCGTTACTTACGTATTAAGTCATAAGATATCACTTTTCAAAAGTCAATATGAAAAAATGGGATCTAATATACTGCGTACAGTTTTATATCACTAGTGTACATACATTTACGCAAACATACGGCTTTTTCCAACTCATAAAATAAAATAAAAATGTCAAAACGGTCAATCTGTGAGAGTGTAGCCTGAAAATTGTAAAATACGTCCAGTTCCATACCTTATATTGTGTGTTGGTCTTGCGTCGCTCCAGTGGCCATAATTACGAACACTCTTAAGGCGGTGTTAAGACTCAAGACTCAGACCTATAAATCTTCATTTCATTGAAACTTTCCTTCTAGATGAGTATTAAAGATGAAAATTCGTAAATGACATTGTATAGTTGTTATTGAATTAAAACGATTTTTTGTACTTTAAGGCCTAGTTTAAGTCTTCTATTAGTCAATCCCCCCCCCCCCAAAAAAAAAAAATGTGTACAGTACACAACCTCTATGTATTGATCTTAATCTACTAGCCTTGATCCCTTATTTCAGATCTCCGATCTGAGTATTCTGCTGTGCTGTTTTGGAGGTTTAATTGTAGAAATGGACCCTAAATTGACCTGACCCAATAAGCGAATACATAGTAAATTGGCCCCTACTATGACACCAGTGCAAAAAGCAGGAGATGCACAGCAGGGGATACTCATGCCTTACATATTTTTAACTAGGCCTTTTAATAAAATAGGTTTATTGAGTCTTAACTCGGACTAGAGACTGGTCGTAATATTTGGACCTGATGTTTGTATATCATATTCTTGTTGTAGGTTTTTCAACGGCGATTAGACGGCTCTGAGGATTTCAACAGGAATTTCGAAGAATATGAGTATGGTTTTGGACGAGCTTATGGCGAATTCTGGTTAGGTAGTGTTTCTTTCTCTTTCGAGGATAGTTTCTCGGCGCGAATATGCGAACGAAATTATAAATATATTATCGCACAAATGTTAGCTTGTGTACTCCGCTTGCTAGTCAACTTGACATTGGCGCAAGTACTATCGAGTCAAAATCTTCCAACTTTTCAATATTTCGTTGGAAGTTTAAATTCCTGACCAATTTAAATTTAAAGTTTGATTTCAAGTTGTCCTTCCCCCGGTTAGTTGACAATTTCTTGACTTAAATAAGATTCCGTATTTTTCACGAAAAAGCTCAGAATGCAGTTCCCTCATAATTTATTGACAAAGCTAATTTGATGCGCGTGTGGTCTGTCTGTTGTGTTTTATACTTTTGGCTATCTTGTTTTGATTCCTTATCATGTGCTTCTAAACAGGGTATTTAGGCTTGAGCGGGAGCTCAATACTTTTGTAATAGACCTCAAAAATTCAACGGAGTATATGTGGAGTTAAAAATCAAACTAGAATGCACCAGGTCTCAATGAAAATCAATTCGTAAAACATACCTGGAATAATGTTTTGTTTATAAACTAAGTTTAGTTAAAAGTAAGTGTGCTATAGTTTGCGTAAATTACTAGTTTACACACATATATAACACAGATATGAAAGTAAAAACACTTATAAACTGGGTTTGATTTCATTGGAACAAGATTAAACAATACTTTAGAAAATAAGGTAATACAGGGGAGGGAACTCAATATAATATATAATACACACATACGTAATAGCAATTTACTCCGTTCTGTACTGCTCTTGCAGTGAAATTAGTTTAATGTGCAATGCTTCTTCAGGTCTGCGCCTTGTTCGCGAGATGGTTGGCACGGGAATGTACGAGCTTCGCATTGACGTTGAAACCGCGAATGGGACAACCGGATATGACGTTTATGAGCAATTTAGCGTCTCTGATCGTCCTTTCTATACCCTGAGTGTTGGCAATCGAACAATGTCTCTCGGAAGTATGTAAATTACGGCGTCTTAGATACAATAGCTTATATAAAAATATATTTTTGACATGTACTATATGTATCATGATGTTATAATTGTGTATTGGTTTTTAATACAAATATTTCGCATGCTCGCATTAAATAATTGAACACTTAACAACTTTAGTACAAATGCACGACTCAAGCACTCAAACGGTACCATTTGTGAACTCAAATGTTCAACCAAGAAGTTATAAGGTGTTCCAAATACAATTTGTCAAAACGGCAAAACACATTCCGGTTATAAAATTATCAATCTGGTCACATTGAAACCAGCTCTTTATTTATTCCAGTGTCACCAGCAATATCGATGGCAGATGTAAACAAAGAAAACGGCAGTTCTTTTTCAACCAAGGACATTGACCGTGACCAAAACCAATTTAGCAGTTGTGCTAGTTCCCATCAAGGCGGCTGGTGGTATAACAACTGTTACTCGAAGAACCTCAACGGAAAATACGTCGAACCTGGCACGAAAGGAATGCACGAGGGCATAATCGATTTGAGCTTCGAGCGCGCTGATGGTGAAAGTCTGAAAAAGACGAAAATGATGATTCGTCGGTCTTTTTAACGCTATGACTCACCGTTTGTGTTTTATTCGAGATATGAGAGTCATTTGTGAATTGATCGAGTAATGGTCGGAATATGACAACCGTTGGGGTTTTTGGCAGGGATATGGTGTAGGATTGTTTATATATATCGCATAATATATCGTGCATAATAATTATTGTAACAATAATATAAAATAAGAATGATACTACTACTACTACTACTACTACTGCTGCTGCTGCTGCTGCTGCTGCTGCTGCTGCTGCTGCTGCTGCTGCTGCTGCTGCTGCTGCTGCTGCTGCTGCTACTACTACTACTACTACTACTACTACTACTACTACTACTACTACTACTGTAAATAATAATAATGATAATAATAATAATAATAATAATAATAATAATAATAATAATAATAATAATAATAATGATAATGGTAAATTTATAATAATGATAACAAAAATAAAAATATTGAAAATAAAAGTATAATAATTATTATAATAATAATAATAATAATAATAATAATAATAATAATAATAATAACAATAATAATAATAAATGTAATAATATTAATTAATTAAATTTATATTGGGTATGATTAAATCTTAAAATGCAGGTAAATTGTTTATTTTATGTTTGTACCAATCTTCTATTGTTGAAAAAAGTCGTGTGTTTATTGTAATTATTTTTTTTTTATCAAATTGAAATATATGAACATGTGTCAATTGCTGATAACAATGACTTCGATATGAATATTATTGTATATTGGAGAGAACCTAACTATGATTCATTTATTTGTAAGTCTATTTGAAGATATTGTCACTGATATATATGATGCTGTTGTCCACTATGTTATACTGAAGCAACATAATTTATTATATTTAATTTAAAGTATTGTATGATTTTAGATCAAAAGCTCTTAATAAACACAGTTTTAAATTATTCGGCTTGTATTTCTCATTTTCTGATACCCTGCCTTTCCTGACATATGTGTTGTAGCTACTTGTATTAAAAATACTTCATTTAAACGATAGATTTGGATAAACTAATGTAACTTATTTAGTCGACTTTTTAATGGTCATCACATTGTAATTACCTCCCTTGTTGAAGACTGTCGTCTGTAGCATCATGGAAATGTTGTATTGTGGCAACATTTAGAACGCTTATTAATTATTTCTCGCTTCAAATGTCACCATTAAACAGTTTTCACGCACCTTTCAAGAAATAATGCATCACTCTCCTCAGAACTATTTAAAGACCGATTTGACTATTACCATTATCTGAATCACTGCGCGCATATCCATGACTACAACGAACTATCTCTTAACCATACGCGATTATTTCCACTAAGCACAAACGAGTTCCAGCAAAAATACATTTTTACTTAAGAGAAAAAGCATCTACCATAGCCGCTCGTGTAAGATAGGTGCACTCCGACCCTCGTTTCTGCAAAACACCCTACACTCGGGTCGGAATAAGCCGGCCATGGAAGATACCTATTATCTAAGGTCGGAGAAATATATGTAACAAATATTTCTCCAGTCTTTGCTTTCTCAAAATCCACACTGTATTACCTCCATTACATTACAGAAATCACTGCCACCAAGCAAATCACGTGACCGGTATTCATAGCGGTAAAATAGTAAATTATCTTCAATTTTTAATATCTTTTTGTATGTTACTCAATGCATCTCGATAAAAGAGAACTTTCATAAAAACTTTCAACGAAAAGAAGGACAAATGATATACAGTTTATATACTTAGTAGCTGAAATCCAGCTATACTCACTCATGGTGGCAGATATTCATTCGGAACACCTCGGCCATTTTCAATCAAAAACAACTTCGGGTGTAATTGGATGGTTTTACAGTGACAGAAATTTAACATTTAACTACGCTGCAAGTAAATCGCGTAGTAATTTTAATTAGCAGTTAAAGTTAATGACTTTATTCTTGGGAATTTAAATTATTTATGCAATAATACACTTTACTGGCAATCAAATTTATACTTAGTAATACAGAATGCACGCTAATCACAATAATACTAGTATTTGTAATTTTAAGAACTACTTCTACTGATAAACCGGCATTAATCCGAGGTTGTTCGGAAAATGGCCGAAGTGTTCCGAAAGGTGGTGGTCAGGGGAGGTCACTGCGTATTAGACTGTGCATTGTCGTTGCTCTATGGGTGACAAATGAATTTAATCTTCACGTGATTTGAATGACTTGCAATATATTATTGAACAAAATTTCTATCATTCCTTATTTGATACTAATTATGTATAAATTATTAATTATATGATCTTATTTTAACAGAAATTATTAGTTTTACGGGACATATCTGTTTGCTTAAATTTTCCTATATTTGACCACCGCTGTTTCTTAGCCAGTGGACAAAAGGCCGTTATTTGAAATGAACAAACAGTTCGGGTTAAAGTATAGGTAAATTAGTCGTCAATGAAATTCTTAGGTTTGAACAAAATTCCCATTTATACATTTATATAACTCGGATCTTTTATAATGAACTTCATGTGTTGCAGTTACTTTCTAAAACATATTTCGTCCGTTATTCGAAGCTCCAAGATAAACCGTGTGAATTAGAAAAGAACAGAACAGGCTATTTATTTTTGACATTACAAGCTCATCGCTCTGTACAATAATAGACATGAGATTGCAGCTGTTGTCATTTAAATTGCACTGGTTATAACACATTTATATTACTACTGTGAACAAGAATGGCGGGGAATGTTCAAAATCCAGGGATAGCAGGCGGTATGTAAAATTTACGTTTGAGTGTTTAGGTAATACATTCGAAACTCGCTATATCGAACTCTGTTTTCTCGATGTTTTTGTTATGTCGAACTTTTTTTTGGAACGTTTTGGGTAAAGTCAAACATGTTTCTTATTCGGTTATTTCGGATTGCGTTATTTCGAAGTATTTCAGAAGTTCCTAACGACTTCGACATCGCGAGTTTTGACTGTATGACATGAATTAAAATCTTTATGATTAAGAATGGATATACTGAGCTTAGAGAACGGGCCCTTTGTAATCTTTAAGATTTTAATTCATGTCATCTTTTTTTTCTTTAGACTACAACCTCATTGGCTTACACATTGTCCACGCAAAATCTGACGCAGAGATTGTGTATCGGTTGAGTGGCAGTGGACGGATCTTTAAGCACCTGCGAAAGTTGACATTTTTAATGATTAAGTCTAGTACTTGATTGATCGACTTTCTGCATTTTATTGGCTGTCAATGTAGGTTGTATTCTAAATTTGATTACAATGCGTAAACTATTTTTACGCTTTTCGGCAGTAATTGGAAAATGACGGAGGACTATATCCGTATTATTCAACGTTTGAAACAATGGATTTGTTTATCATTTCAAAACATAATAAAACTATTATAACAATGCTTTGAAATAAGAACAAACGTAATGTTATATAAAATAGCCCATTTATATGATTACACCATTTGGATATAACAATGGTGACCTAGGGCGTTTTTGTTGATACCAAGCCAGTTTCAGTTTTGGTTTCAATGGTTTCAGCAGTTACGAAACCGGTTTTGATAGTTTTGCTTGAAGAAACAAATGCATGGTTTTGTGTACCTTTTAAACAATATGGCTGAGCTACTGTAGCTACTGAGCTACACAATTACTAATCTAACCCTTTTCATTTAGCTCATTTGACCATTGTAAGGCATTGTTATAAAAAGATTGAGTTTCAACAAACGAAGTTGACCACTATCCGCCATGTTGTTTTCGAAGTAAACTAGTTTTCGGATGGAACGAACCGATGAAACCGCCTCCGGTAGGGGTTTCGATAGTTTCAAAAACCGGTTTCGGTTTTCATTAAAAAACGGTTGAAACTGGTTTGGGTTTTATTTGAAACTGTTACAACAAATACACAGTTAGTGAAACCGATATAAAACCAAAACCAGTTTATTACCAACAAAAACGCCCTTAGTACTAGCTTGTACTTAAAGCGGATTGAAATATTTCATTTAACTATTAAAACACTTGTTTCTCGATGTGTTTATTATTAATTTCCCATTTGTCATATTAATCATTAGCTATGCATATTTGTTTTGTTTAAGATAGGCAATGAGATTATCTACTCTAAAAGTGTCAACTGTAAATTGCCCAGAGCCAATAATCAAATACACACGAAATTGGACCCCTGTTGTGAAACCAGAGCTATAAACAAGGGATGCAGAGCAGGGAATTAACATACAATGCAATATCAAATTTACAAGTGTAGTTAAGACTAGAGAAATGAAACCATATCCAATAGTCAGAGCTGTGGGGCCACTCTAGATGTCATTCATCGCAGGTTTCGCGGCACTTTGGGTACAAAATTACTCCTGGCGAATATCCCGTCAACCGATGGGAAAGAAACTCCCCCTTTGGCTTCGAAATTCTGTTTAAGTCACACTTGGGGATGTGACGGGGTCAGACCATAATGCAGCCATTATAGGGCGCGGGCAGACCTTTATAAACTCAACAACATCATCGTGAATTATCATGATAAACAATTCCTTAAACTAGGCATTTAAGTACTCTGTTTTGATGCAAATATGAAGTGGTTTTTTTTTTAGCAATGTAATTTTTTTAGGCGATTTTTTTTCAAATAACCCACATTGCATCCACGTACTCTTAATTTCATAATGGACCAATATTTTAATGAAGTTATAGTTTAAATGCGAATTAGTCAATCATCAAGTATTGAAATAAAGCTACTAAATATATTTATTTTCAATTTCCTTTTCCATATCCAACAGTGAAACCACAGCACCCTGTATTGAAAAATCCGTATCACCACTGTCGTTTTCTGATTCCGTATCATGCGAGTACAGTGTGTAATCTCGGAACTATTTTCACGTTGCTAAAAATAGCGTGACAAAAAAACTGGTAAAACCTGTCAACTTTTACATAAAATACATAATCATACAATTATCTGACTTTACTCACGCTCCAGAAGCATGTTAATATTCAGATATCAAGAGTAGTATTTTATGAAAATACAGAAATAACTATCATACGCATAATATAGTTAATAAATAAGTGTCTTCAAAATTGAATAGTTCAGCTGAGACAATCTTGGGGCCGTGATCATTACTAAAAACATACTCTATGTTGCTGTCTGCATCACACACATTGTGCCCATGTTAGTCTGTCAGATTGTACAAAAAGAAGGTGACAAGTGCACCGAAGAATGTGGTATCTTCATGCCAAAAATACACAATATACATTTATATGCCGCCATGTTGTATTTTAAAACAATGCAATTATTTAAGATTTAAATACAATTATGAAATAATACCATGACTAACTTCTTGAATGATCTTGGAAGTATTACATCATCATATAAAATATATCAGCGGTGTCTAGACTACCACCGAAGTCAGGTGAACAATGATTTCTGAAACTCCCTCCAAAACTGAACGAACAATGGCCACAAAATGTCACATAGGTCAATATACCTTCAAACATCATTTATGGTCAAAGGGAGATAATCACAATATCTTCACAATTTAGACCTGGTATACATATGTTAAACAATATATATAAGATGCAAATATTTTACAATTGTATGTTTAATAACAGTATTAGTAGTTTTAAGGTCAATATGATTTAGGTTTTTATTGGGACTATAGTAAAGGCATTCTTGGTCACCAGATGATGCTATGCGTACCTCATATAATTGACAAAATTATGCACAGCCCTTATAGAGCGCAATGATTGTGACGGGTGTCTCAATATTGACTTAGGTAGGACACTTCGAAGACTCGTAGCTTCAGAAGTGTTTTAGATACTGAACATAAATCGGCATATGCTTTACTGTGTGCAAAACAATTTTCAGAAATGAATTCGAAAACGAAAAGCGTATTGCCGCGTTCTAACTTGAGGAAGTAGCGCTTTTCCATAACGCTGTGTAGTACTCTCCGCCACGTGTATGTATATTTCAATCCTTTCGCATGGATAATATGAAAAACCTCCACAGGATGATTTAGGCGGACGATGCCGTATGATTTCATGTAAAGCAAAAGCTGCCTATTCCCGACAGTACTCCGTCCTGTGTTTAGTGAACTGTATTTCATTGTTTACATAGAAAAATGTGCCAGGGTAAATTGCCCTGTATTTATCTTTGTTCATTGTGTGTTTATAGACTTTAGAGTATTAGAGTTTTATTAATAGAATGTCCAGAAGGTCATGACCCATGCGGACAAATACATAAGTTTTTAAGTGTTTACCGATGAGATGATTCAACGCACATGCCATACTAGTTAAACAATCGATATACAATGTTGAATAAATAAATATTCTTCATAAAAATAAAATATTTAATAAGTATACACATAGATTTTGACAAAACTTATAGCTTTCATGGCAATATAGACAAACCAAGTATCATTGAAAATGATCTCATATTTACATATTTCAAAGCAGAAAAGACAATTTATTGTACAAGTATATTGTAAACAGAAATTGTCTTACTTTCACTTTAATTTCTATTTTCGTCGTTATCTTTTTTCACTTTCATTTCCATTTTCGTCCTAATCTTCTTGCACTTTAACCTTAAGTGCCATTACCGTCCTTATCTACTTTCATTTTCACTTTCATTTCCATTATCGTCCTAATCTACTTACTCTATCATCTTTATCGTCACAATCGACTTTCACTTTCACTTTAATTCAGGTTATCGCTCTAATATACTTTCACTTTCACTTTCATTTGCATTATTGTCCTGATCTACTTCATCTTTCAACTTCATTTCCATTATCGTTACACTCTACTTTCACTTTCATTTACCGTCCTAATCTACTTACTCTTTCAACTTCATTTCTATTTTCGTCCTAATTTTTGTACACTTTCACTTTAATTTTCATTATCGTCCTAATCTACGAACTCTTTCAACTTTATTCCATTATCGTCCTAATTTACTTTCACTTTCACTTTATTTTTTATAATCGTCTTAATCTACGAACTCTTTCAACTTCATATCCATTATCATCCTAATTTACTTTCACTTTCATTTTATGTCCGTTATCAATATAATCTTCTTACACATTTACCTTCATTTCCATTATCGCCTTAAACTTTGTTCACTTTCATTTCAATTATCGTCTTATTATTCACTTAAACTGTCATTTACTTCTTCATTCATTTTGATTATACTTGCCGTTCAACGCTGCAAGAGGAACACGCGCATTTATATTAAAAAGAAACACACACACACACACGCACACACACACACACACACACACACACACACGCACACGCACGCACGCACGCACGCACGCACGCACACACACACACACACACACACACACACACACATGTTTGCTTTTTTGTCTGTTACTTTCATTTTGCGTGACTATTTCACTCAAGTAAACTGCTTGTATTTCCGTCATGTGTCATTTCGTATTTCTGTAATGTATTATTTGCATTATTAAACAATTTACATTAGACTTTGAAGGAGTCAGACGGTTTTGTTTGTTTGTCTTTAACTTACATTTTGCGAGGCAATTTATCTCAAAATCAACAAGCCAGGGGTGGTATTCAATGTGCAACTGAAGTAAATCTTATGGTCATACATCAATGACTCCATTCACTCTAATGGTCAGGTATTAATAACAAGTAATCCGATTAGCTACATCTTTCTTAGATCCAATTAAAACCAACTATTGAATACCAGACCTGGCCCGGGGCCCTTATACCCAGAGCGGTCATCTTATCAATGCTTTTATCGAACGATTGCTTTTATCTTATACATCTGAGAAGTTATACTATACAGAAATAAAAGCTTTATTGCTCAGTTTAGGCTAAGTGTATACCTTTTAGCAATTTAAATTGTGACACTTAATAATTATAGGACTGGTATCTTGATCTTACGATATTGTATCGTGCAATCGCTGATGAGATAACCAGAAAGTACCGCGACATACAAAATGTGTAAGTGCCTAGTAAATCGAGGCCTTCAAAAATATCACATTTACAAAGACTACCGTCATTCCGACTCACCCCAACCCCTCCTCAACCCCCCCTCGCTGATGAGATAATCCGAGCGGACCTCGACATAAAATGGTGTAAGTGCCTATTAAATCGAGGCATTCGAACATATCACAATTACAAAAACGACCGACTTTCTAAATTACCCCTTATCCCCCCACCCCCTCCCCACGAAAAAAAGAGATGACAGAATACGTGCATTTTGTAATGAATATCATGTAAATCATCGTGATCACAGTTGAAATATAGGTAGATCAATAACTTAATCCGGGTTTAAATGTCACGGTTAACTTGTAACGAACCTGAGCTATGCAAAAATAGTATGACATCCTTCGTCATGCGGTATCGGGTTCAACAGCTGATGCGATTTAATACTTGAAAAGAAATTGTATTTGTACTTGACACGGTATATTTGAGAGTTGAATAAATGTGATCAAGTGTAGTGAAACGAATTATCAAAACAGTTTGACCTAGATATTTGTTTATTGCTATTTAGACTCAGTCTGAGTCATTATGAGATCACCAATTTGAGTAATAAATAAGTAATGATTTGATTCGTTGACATATCAAACAACGAAATCATATATATACGTAGTCTTCAATGTTGGCCAATGAAATCGCGTACAGGCATTCAATAACGTCAAAGCTTAATTTCTCGTCTGACAAAAATCGCAAATCGTCTTTACCATTAGACCACTCGTACTCTCGGAAATATCGGTCTAGCAAACCGCTATTTGCAATACAGTCACATGTTGCTGTTGTTGTTGTTTTTCAATCGACATGCGTACATGGATTTGTGCAGATAGGAAGTTACTTAAGTCGATTTATATTTATGCATCCATCCTCATTCGTAGCTTAAAAGTTCATGAGTTTTAAATAGGTAGAAATTCAAAAGCAAGTGTTTGAACCGAATGTGTCATTTAATAAATAAATGACTGATCAAAATATATAGAACGGTTACGAGGTCAAATATTTTGCAATTATACAAACAATCGTTTTGAAACTAAGTTGGGTATAAAAAGCGCCAATGCCATGATATAAAATACATGAGGAATATAAACGATTAGGACAATCTGAGTGCAAAATATATGACATCACATATTAAAATTGATTCTGGGAAAAGCGCCTTCAATTAGCGGCATAAAGCACCTAGGTCAATTTATATTAAATCTTTGCCATTACATGTGTAATTGTGTGTTTAGATTTAGCTCTTTTCATCTTGTGTTTTTATTTTTTTTATTTGTTTAGCTCGGTCGGACAATATTTACGGGTAAATATTATTTTAATTTAATCATATTTTATTGGATGGTTATGCATTTACACAATGTATGATGAAGAGAAACAGCAGAACAGAAACATCACAATGAAACATTGTTTAAGTTCATATAAAAATGACATGCAAAGAAATTGGACCAGGAGTTTTTCGAGCATCATTTACAACCCTTTCCCCAAAAGCCATTTAATTTTAAAATTAATTACGTTGATAACGGAGGCATAGAGGTGACATACGATACTAAGTCGTTAAAACGAGATATGTAAGTCGATATAACGACAAAAAATACGTTAGTCCTTTTAACGAGTTACGTAAGTCGTTTAAACCAGATACGTCAGTCGTTGAAACCAGATACGTAAGTCGTTTAAACCAGCAACTACGTCGTTTTAACGAGACATGTCGGTCGTTAAAACGAGATACTAAGTCGATTTAACGAGATACGTATGTCTTTTAAACGAGATACTGAGTCGTTTAAATGAGATACATTGTTTGTCTTTCAAACGAAATACTAAGTCGTTTTAAACGAGATTCTGAGTCGTTTTAATGAGATACGTATGTCTTTTAAACGCGATACCGAGTCGTTTTAATGAGATACGTATGTCTTTTAAACGAGATACTGAGTCGTTTTAATGAGATACGTATGTCTTCTAAACGAGATACTGAGTCGTTTTAATGAGATACGTATGTCTTTTAAACGAGATACTGGTCGTTTTAATGAGATACGTATGTCTTTTAAACGAGATACTGGTCGTTTTAATGAGATACGTATGTCTTTTAAACGAGATACTGGTCGTTTTAATGAGATACGTTGTTTGTCTTTTAAACGAGATACTAAGTCGTTCAATCGAGACATGTCAGTCGTTTTAAACGAAATACGTTTGACGTTTAAGCGAGATACGTATACCGTTTAAACGAGATAATTTAGTCGTTTAAACGAGATAGTAAGTCGTTAAAAGGAGGTATTATGTCGTTTTAGCGAGATACGTAAGTACATGTAGTTTTAACGAGATAAAAATAGAACGTATGTCACCTCTATGCAACCGTAGTTATAACAGCTTTGGAACAAAACGTTATATTTCATATGAGCACATTACATGCAGGAACGAGATTAATGTTTTCAATAACAATGAGAACCGTTTGATAGAGGTCTTTATTGAAAATAGGGAACCTAGCATAAATGTAGAGATACTGTGTGTTTCTTCATTGCGCTTTTGGTTTACCATCATGTTACTGTGAAGTAAACTGTATAATGTTTTTTTACCCTCATATGTGTCTGCTTACTCTCCCATTCCCCCCCTCCCATCACCCCCATCCCCACTCCCATCCCTTAGTAGTTTTTTTAAAGCCTTGCACTTGCTTGTCATTTAATTTTGCTAAGATCAAAGCTTTAAATGTGACTATTTTCTTTTATGCACTACCAACTGATTTTAGGAAATCTGTGACCTAATACTGCCAATGTTTATGTTTCTGGTTACCGGGTCTGACCCCGTTGAAAGCCTCTTGCAAACCGAATGATAATTCATAACCCCGCGAATTACGCGTTCCAAAGAAGGCTCAAATATAATTGGAAGGGGCCGGCCATTATCCAACCGATATGACCTCGAAAAAAAAACGGGTTTTTAAAAATTGTCCCTTATGGCGGCACCCATATTGAAAACTTGTTGCACGTGTTTTTGACCGTCGACGTATTGAACGATTGTGCCCAGCCGAAGGGGTGTGCCTAAAGTTATAATAACTGAGTTAATCACCTGGCCCCAATTTCTCGAAACTTCTTAAGCTTAACAGGCTTAAGTCGCTTATTTCAATTAGCCAAAATACATACTGAAAATGGATTTTAATAAATGAAAAATGATTTATTCTGATAATCATACAGATTATTCCTACATAATTTCTTAAAATTCTTGAAGAAGTAAATATAACACATTTTATAGAACAGCAAAAATAGCGAGATTAGCTTAATCCTGTTATAAGGGACTTAAGAAGTTTCGAAACTTTGGGGCCAGGCCCAAGTTTCTCTAAACTGCTTAAGTGCCTTACAACAAGATTCAGCTACGCTCATATTTTTAATGTCAAATTATCTCCTTACTATATACTCCTTATACCAGTTTTTAGATTTTACATAAGAAATATCTTTATGATAATCACAATAAACTATTTTCAAATTTCAAATTCAAGTTCAAATATGTATTTTGGCTAATTGGAATAAGCTACTTAAGCCTGTTAAGCTTAAGAAGTTTCGAGAAGTTGGAGCAAGATGCCTTATCACATCTTCTTGTATCATGAAACCTATTTACGAGGTTTATCCCGAAGGTTGCCGGAAACGGCCGATTTATAACGATTGCTTCATGTATTTAGTCAGGGGCGTAGCCATGTTTTACTGAATGTTACGCACGAAAGGGGGAGTGTTGGAGGCGGAATATCCCTGTAGCCGTAGGGGGGTTCGTGGGGGGGGTGCTCCCCAGGGGAAAAAATGGTAAATGGAACTAACATGTTGAGCACTGATGTGTATTTGAAGGGATTTATAGGTTCGAGGCCGCCGACTTTGTAGTTACCAAGTGATTGATTTAGGCTGAGTAAGCTATCTAGCACAGAGAAACAATGCTTACTATAGCTGATATTCCCTTTATTCCGATATCAATATTTAGCTTAGCCCTTGACTTTGATGCCATTTTTAGTGTTGTTTTTTTTCATTTTTCAAATTGATGTTACGCACATACGTAAGAGCGTTACGCTGGCTACGCCCCTGTTAGTTATTCACGTAAACATCTCATCCGGGAGCTAATTTAATCTTACATAAAGTGGGAAACACTTAACATCCCCATGGTGACGTGTTATTTTAAGACAGTAAAAATATGATCGTTAACTATGACATTTGCAAATTATCACTGAAACGAATAAGCACAAATTATTCTGAGGTTTTACATAGAAAATCCGGATGGGTAAGTGCATGCTTGGATATACATAGTTAAAATGTACATCCAATGGTTGCCTTTTTTGGAAAGAAAATATCATTTTACCCGACCGCAATTTTGTCATTTAATTATGTATGAAATTTGAAACCTATTCACTTGTTTTCGACGGATAGACAAGGACAAACCCATGCGATGGCTACATGACAATATCTTCACCCGATTTAACATAATACAAACTTTGCGGGGTTTTCTTCTATTCAAAGATATTAGTAGAGCTGTTTTTGTAAGACTGTCTTCTTACGTCAGCACATTAACGTATTTGATGAAAAAAAAACTGAAAACCTAAAATAAAATAAGATAAAAAAATCCGGAATGTAATTTGATAAATGTAATTACTTTATCCTGAATGGGCTTTTCTCACTGAATGACGGGTATCTTGGATTGAATAACTTGAGAAGTACTGAATACTTTCGAATTCAATTTCATTGTGAGAAATAATGACCACTGATTTAAAGATCATTATCATAATAACAGTGATATCCACTAAAATGACAGTGAACTATACATATATTCGCCCACTCGCCAAAATGTAATTATGTTGAATACGTTTCATTTTGTAGGTATGATTTAAGCAATGATACCATTTAAGATACAGTAAAAACTCGCTATGTCGAACTCTGTTATCTCAATGTTCTGGTTATATCGATTGTTTTTAATTGGTTGGGTTTTGTCATACACTTTTTAAATTTCGGTTATATCTATTATTCGTTAACTCGAACTATTTCCCGATGTCCGAACGACTTCGAAATAGCGAGTTTTGACTGTATAGTAAATACATACATGTATATTCGAAAGAAGCCCAAATGGATTTTTCTAGACATAGATACGAGGAGACTTCATAATTAAAAACAGTTTGTAGTATCCGATATACAAATATGTGAAATTTGATTGCGTGAGACCCCATATTATTTTTGTATCACTGGTAAAGGTTTCAGGTGTAGAAATGTAATATGGATAAATGATACCGAACAAATACAGTCAAAATACGCTATGAGGATGTCGTTGTGACCTCAGGAAATACTTCGAATTAACGAATATTCGATATAACCGAAATACATAAAGTTTATGTCTAAACCCAACAAATAAAAATAAAATACATCGATATATTAACAGAGTTTGACATAGCGACTTTTGACTGTATTACAAAGACTTTTTATTGCCGCGAAAGTTGGCAAAATTCGGTCAATTCTTGACCGATTTGTTTTGAAATAAAGAACTAAAACATAATTTGCAATCCCTCAATCAGTAACATTTGTTACGTCATTTATTTTACATTTTAGTAATCAGCAAGAAATAACCTTTCAAATCACATCAATATTACATGTGTATGGGGTCACCAGGACAGATATGTAATATTGGTATTGATTGGATCAAAAAACGATGTAGCTAATCGGATTACTTGTTATTAATAACTGACCAATAGTGTGAATGAAGTAAATGATGTATAACCATAAGATTGACTTAAGTTGAATATTGAATACCGCCCCAAGCATCTAAAGTCAACAGTAAGGCATTTTCAACGCAATAAAGATATACTTATCATGCATCGGATATCGTATTAAAACAAAGTAATAGACAAACTCGAGTTCTAAATCACCATGCCAAGTGTAATATGAAATAAAGCACTGCCTGCGACGGGCTCTCGCAGTAATGTATCCGTATGTGTACATATTAACGCTTGTTTTCACTTGTTCGTTATTCTAAATCATACTGGTCATAACTCGTTCTCACATGGGTATGGTCACTCTGGTCCCACTAGTATTCATTGATTGATTGTTATCCTTCTACCACTAAATACGATTATAGTATGATTATTTCAATACTGGGCTTGACCATGTAGTCTTAAATGTCTAAATGTCTATTGTGATCCCTCTACTTCTAAACAAGTTTATAGCCAAATTTCAGACTATTCAGCTTGTCCATGTTTGTTTCATTGTACGATTGAGATCCATCTACCACTTAAAACGATTCTACCAAAGATAACGCTACTATGTCCAGTCAATTCTAACCACGCCCCCACCCCCCAGTTCCGCATGGGTATACCGGGGATAGCCGGGGAAATGGGCCGTGTTTTAACTTCCAAGTGGCCCCGAAGTACCGGTTGAATGCGGTGGTTTTGTCTTCGCGCCAAAAATAGCGGAGAATGATCCTTACCTAGGGTCCCTGGGGTACGGGGGGCAGTTCGTCCCCACAGGCCGGGGATTTTACCCTGGGTTGGCTGGACCGAAAGTCCCCGCTATTTTCGGGACCGGGGGGGGGGGGATCCGTGGTTACAATTGACTGTTGCATAGTGTTCATTGTATTATGATTGTAGCACAAGGTTTGAACCGAGAATGCCATTGTTCTATAACCACGTTAACAAATTGTTTACATGTTAAATTGAAGAAGATGAATCAATCTGATTTAAATGTCCTGATCTTGGATTTTATCATTATCTGATCCCGCTTTATGGCTTTATTATGTGTTAAAACCGCAACATTCCTCTGTGTGAGAATCAATCCCTATGGGCGAGTGGACAAGGTATGTTTTTTTCTCTGTTTTTCTTGACTGTACCGGCGTTGGTTCGCTTCCCAATAGAACCAGGTTTTATTTGTACTCTTGAATACAGTCGAAACCCGTTGGCTCGAACTCGCTTGGCTCGAATTCCTCGTAGGCTCGAACTTGATTTAGAGGACCGATTTCTTTAAACTGAAGGTAAACAGTCTCGCTTGGCTCGAATTCCTCGTAGGCTCGAACTTGATTTAGAGGACCGATTTCTTTAAACTGAAGGTAAACAGTCTCGCTTGGCTCGAATTCCTCGTAGGCTCGAACTTGATTAAGAGGACCGATTTCTTTAAACTGAAGGTAAACAGTCTCGCTTGGCTCGAATTCCTCGTAGGCTCGAACTTGATTTAGAGGACCGATTTCTTTAAACTGAAGGTAAACAGTCTCGCTTGGCTCGAATTCCTCGTAGGCTCGAACTTGATTTAGAGGACCGATTTCTTTAAACTGAAGGTAAACAGTCTCCCTTGGCTCGAATTTTCCGACGCTCGAAGTATTTTCGCCGGTCCCTGGAAGTTCGAGGCAACGGGGTTTGACATAAGTATATTTTTTGTAATTTCGGTATCGAAGAGTAAATTAATTATAAAATATGTGTTTTCCGATACATGACCAGGAAAATTACGTTTGCTGCCAAACTATGAGCAGGTCCTTTTAACAATCTGCTAAATACAAGAACCGTAGAAACAAATTATGTCTATGAAAATACTCAAAATAGTGATATAATTAAAAAAAAATAGTGTGCCCGCATTATGAATGTAAACCACGGACTCAAATACATCTATCTTCATCGACAAATATAATTAAATATACGATATGCTAGTTTGCTATGAAAATAGTGATATAATTGAAAAAAAACACACAACTAAGTGTGCCCGCACCGCAGCATGAAGTTATCCGGGGATTACAATACAGCGAACTTCAAGGACAAATATCATTAAATAAACGCTATATAATGTCATAGTCTGCACATGGTCGATTGCAGCGAATATGATATGATATGATACAATTATAGCGGGACAACGTCTAGATAAATGCACAAAAAACGTATCGAAATTAATGCCTTAAATTTAACCTTAAAGGGACTAGACACCAGATGCAATAAAAAAAGAAAATTATCAAAAACTAATATGAAATTGGTATCGTTGTGTTCATACTGATGTATTATATCGCTTACGACGCACGTATCTTTCGCTGTTTATGTGTATTTTTCTAATTCGAAATTTACTGGGTCTGTCTACCACGTAAATCCCAGTCAAAAATAAATTATTAAATAATTATTATTTAATTATAAAAATAGCGTCGGTTTATGAATCTACATATAACACAACTTATAAACTGGGAAATCATAATGCGCTATTTTGAAACGGGTAAACTCAGCTGGGACAGCGACAGCATATTATTTTAATAAGGTGAAATGATGCAGTATCGGCCTCATACTGGCTCGAATTGACAATTCAAGGCTTGTTTAGTAGAATTTATGTTTTTGCCGAATTCGAGACCATCCGGTGTCTAGTCCCTTTAATGATCAAAACAAAGACGCAAGTGATCTGTGTACAAATAATTATAATATCAGCGATATTTTTGCGCTGTTTTTAACTTGGGAATTCGTGGCCACATAGCTATAAATTATAAGACCTATTTTGTTCCTAAAGGTAAATCTTTCAAACTTAAAATAAACTTCTAGACTTTGCATTACTAAGTATTTCCCCTCTTACGCAGCACTTCGATTTTTTGAAAAACTTAAGGCGTTTTTTGTTGATATCAAACTAGTTTCAGTTTTTCTTTTAAGGGTTTGAGTGGTTCGGAATCCTGTTTCGAAAATTTTGCTTGAAGTAGCACACGAATGGTCGTGTATACAGTTTGAACAACATGGTGGAACTTCTGCATGTAGCCAATATTTCTGTATTTCAATGAGACAATGATACCGCAGATGGTCGTTTGCCTGTTTTCACTAGAAGGTGTTTGAACATTAGTGTCACTGTCCGCCATAGTGTCGTTTTCAAACTGAACTAGTTTTCGGATGATACGAACCGACGAAACTGCCTCCGGTGGGGATTTCGATAGTTTCAAAAACCAGATTCGGTTTACGAAAAACTAACGATAAAACTAGTTTTCATTTTTATTTTAACTTTTGCAACAAATACACAGTTCGTGAAACCAACATAAAACCAAAACTGGTTTATTACCAATAAAAACGCCCAAAGATTCGCTTATGTATAGTGAAGGCAAAATCGAGTGGTCTTTGTCTTAATCTATTTAATTGATATGTGGCTATTGCGCTAGAGTTTAAGCCGCTAAAATCCCCGCCCTGATGGGGAGTATTTTATTGGCGTGTTTATCAGATAACAAGCTATCACTCATGCAGAGGGATGCCGTTGAAGCTAAAGGGAAGTACATTCGGAACTCCCCGGTTATTTTCGATCGAAAACAAGCTCGAAAGTAAGGCGGTAAATCAGTTGAAGTAGTTCGTTAAAATGTTAATAAAAGCAATGATTTAATAATAGTAGTGTTTTAACGTGTATTTTGTATTACTTACTTTAAATTGTTTGCCAGTGAAGTGTATAATTGTATAAATACTTAAGATTCCCAAGAGTAAAGTAATAAGTTTCAACTGCTAAATTGAAATCACTATGCGATCTTCTTAAAGCGTAGTTAAACTGCATAGATTTATGACATTGTAAACCTTCCATATACATCCTAGAAAGTTGTTTTCGACGGAAAATGGCCGAGGAGTTCCTTAATGCAGGAAAGTAAACACTGCCAAATGATTATGATTTTTTCTCTGCCAATTCATTTAAAATGTTGCAAAGAAGCTTCAAAATATAAAAAAAAAGTGTTTTTATCTGTACTCAAATCATATTCTTCTTTGTTTTTAGCATTAAAGTCAATGAGAAAACATTATGATACAGTCAAACCTGGTGGAACGGTCACCTGCTTTAAAGGGCCACCTGCCTTATATGGCCACTCCATCCCCCCTTAACCCTCACCTCCCGAACGTTTTTGCTACATAAAGTTCTTGCATTAAGCGGACAACTGCCTAACGCGACCGCGGCCACTCATTTTTGACCCCGTGAAGCCATATAAACATTGATTACCTGTACATTGAGATTTAAAAAAAATAAAGTTTTTGAATGTACCTAAAGAGTGACGCCTTTAATAAAATGGAGTGACAATGCTTAACCAATTATCTTGTTCATATTCTATTTCCATTGTTACGGTCGAGTACCGCGCGGCTTTTAACTATTCAGTGACGCGTAGTTGCTTTAAAACCGATTTCACATTGGCGTTAAGTTTCAATACATTAGGTATGCGTATAGAATTCAGCACAGTCATTTATTTCGAATAGTATTGCCTAAAATATATGGACTGATAGTTAAAATTTAACAAATTTAACAAGGACTTTATAAAAATGTCATGCATAATATACGAGTTGTGTAATACTTATATATAATATAATATTATATATGTATGTTTAATGTTCAGTTGGACTAAACGTCGCAGGGAACATGTAAGTTTGTTTTTGAACAATAGTTTTGTTTAATTTGTAAATTATTTAAATGATTAAAGTAAATATGTATGCATTTATTTGCAATCGGATTACTCATATTGAAGATAAGACCAAGGTTCTTTGATGTTATTAAAAAAAATATCATACTGAATAGTAAGAAAAAGTTGAAGGTTGCACACACGATTTAAATAATAACGTAAGAAATAAATGTACTTTAAGTATAACTGCTGTAATCTGATATATGTGACTTCGACCGACAACCATTTTAAATTTATGACGCCTGGTGACCCCCAAGTATTATTTGGTGTCATGGGTAAGGGTTTTATTTGCAAAAAAAAGAGAAGAAAAAAATAATTTAAAAAAATCAATAAAACATACGCAGCAAAGATGCAAAATATGCTAGTTCAAGTCCGATTTCAGTTTAAAAACAAAACAAACTATAATCACTTTTCACGTATGGTTTAGTCTTGTAATTTAATTAAAGATGCACTCTTACTCCCAAATAAGATATACCACAATCAAAACAGTTATTTTAAAATAACGAAAAGGACGAATAAATATCGACAACGATGCTTCTTATGAAGAAAGGTGCAGAAAATACGGTATTTCTACATTATAAGACAATAGTTGATCACTGTGAATCTTTTAGGACCAACAAGTCATTTAATATGTGTGCGTTTCCAGCTATTAAATACAAGGTTGCAATCTTTTTATCAGTAATTAATAGTTTCCATGAATGCATTATTTAGTAAAAAGTTAAAAGTTTATCACTCAAAATTTATGTTTGTTATACATGTGCATGTACTGATTTTAAATACACTTTAACATATAAGTACTCAGCAGGCATTATCCTTGCAAATGATATAGAACCTTCATGGAGTCACAAGTAATTAATAGGGGCAAACATTTATGTCGATCAGAACTCCCCTCCGTTCGTTATATAAAGTCTTTTGTCAAAGCGAAACGATATTTAAGTAGCTTTCCATTGAACTTGACTCTTATACAAAACCAAAATAATGATTTCTTTTCAATAACGATGCGAATTTTAACGATGCAACATGATATATGATTCGAAAATTAACTTATTTCATTTGTCAATATTGGTTAAATATATTACACAATGGGGACAGTTGTTCACTTCCAAATCATTTTTGCTCTGGAAGTTTAAAGAATACACTTGTTATCTGCTGTATTTCTTACAGGACTTAGGGCAAATGTTTCAGCTGAACTTGTTTATATCTAACTATCAGAGTACATTATCAAATACTTCACCTTTAAAAGTTAACAAAGATGTTCTTAATCGCGTTGTTAACTTTAACAACATTCTGAACAATCAACTAAATGCCTTTCGTCTCCCTGTAATTGGTGTTTACGTGTTTGTGTGGGCAAATGGCAGTGGGGTTTTCCACATGTTCATTTATTTTACGTAGATCGGTTCTGCCGAATGCACCCAAAACACCAAATAAGTCAGATTCCGGAATTTCGACGATCTACAAAAATATAGACCTTCTTGATAAGCCCGCTCTATTTGTTTTGTAGATCACCTAAATTGGTCGCTAAGGTATACTTTGAATGTGATTTCTTTATTCCACATGTCCATATACTATACTAGCGGGAAAAGAAACTGCGTGATTAACTATGGAAGCGTATAGCGTATATACTGATGATATTGTCGGTTTGTTTACATTTATTTATGGAAGCGTATATAGTATATACTGATGATAGTGTCGGTTTGTTTGCATTAATTTTATGGAAGCGTATATCGTTTATACTGATGATATAGTCAGTTTGATTTGCATTAATTTTATGGAAGCGTATATCGTTTATACTGATGATATAGTCAGTTTGATTTGCATTAATTTATGGAGGCGTATATCGTATATACTGATGATATTTTCAGTTTGTTTTACATTATTTTATGGAAGCGTATATCGTATATACTGATGATATTTTCAGTTTGTTTTACATTATTTTATGGAAGCGTATATCGTATATACTGACGATATTGTCAGTTTGTTTTACATTATTTTATGGAGGCGTATATCGTATTACCTGATGACATTTTCAGTTTGGCTAATGCCGCCGAAATCAGTTATAACAAGTCGTGCTATAAAAACTATAACGTCCAGTTGTTAATGCTGCATACTTAGTTATGGAATCGTATATCGTATACACTGACGATATTGTCGGTTTGCCGACTTGATGCGTTATAACAAGATCTTATGAATATCAAAACTATGTCGTCTAGTTGTTATTCGCTGGTAACGTTGACCTCAAGTTATGGAAGCGTATATTTTCGTTTTGTCGACTTAATGCGTAATAAGAAGTTATTCTGATTATCAGAACTATATCGACAGATTCTTATTGACTGCATACGTTGCCATCAATTTATGGAAACGTATATAGTATCATTTTTTCAGCGTGGTGATTAACTAGTTTTGTCGAATTAAACATGTCAGCATTTTCTGATAATAAGTAAAAGAAGTCGGAATTATTTTAATATGTGGTGATGATTTTATATGATTTACGACATGTACGAAACATAGATACAAAATATGGTACACTTAAATGTATGCATTTCATGAATCTGAAAATTTGCTATCATGTTTAGTTATTTAATTGCGCTTATAATTATACTTGTTCACGTATTATCAGAAAGTGTCGACACATTTAACATTTAATTCGACAAAAATAATAAGATTAGATAAGGTACATTTTATTAGCAATTCGCATTTTTAAACGAAACAAATCAGTTGTTTCGTAAAGTTTGGCAAGGCCTGGGGGACTTTAAACAGACGTGTTTATTTTGTTTCCGAAACCATTTTAATGCAATGATTTAGTTTACGATGTAGAGTCATTCATCCGGTCCATGTAATTTTGTAAACCCAATTTGAGCTGCATCAAGCGTGAAGATAAAGGATTTTACGTCAACAAATCATGTTACTTATCGAACCCATTTCTCACAATTACCACTTTTTGTTATCATGTATATCTTCATGTCAAATAGTTAAAGATGCCTTCTTACTCCCAAATAAGATTTACCACAATACATACAATTGTATAAATACCCTAAAAAGGATGGATAAATATCAAAATCATTGGCTTTCATGAAGTACTAGTAGTTTAATTTGAAGGAAGGGTGCAGAAATACAGTATTTCTACCTTATGAGACAATAGTAGATCACTAGATTTGCATTCAAATAAGAAAATGGACCGAAATATTCAACATCATCTGGGCTATAATACGCTGTAGTTTATTGGAAAAAACCGAAATATTTTGAACAAATAATGAATGAATTAATCTTCCCGGTTCATGCACGAAGTATTTGTGCATAACAAATGCCACCAAGACACAGACAAGTTTAGATATGGGGACATATATTCAATAAACATCTTAGATCGAACTTAAAGATAAAAGTGAAATCTGGCTGTTTTGATTGGTCATATGAGATTAATTGGCCAATAAAAACACTTTAATTATGCTCCTTAGATTATTTGCATATTGAATAGCGTGGAACATTTTGGCAAATAAAAATATTTAATGACGTAAAACATATATTCTTGTCGCACTTTTAAAAGCTTTCAAATAAAATACTGTACACATTCCTTTTAAAAAAAATCTTTTTAAAAACACGGGTATAATATATGGGATAATGTTGCCAAATTAAATTAAAACCTTTCTTAATCTAATGTCGCTAGGTACCTTTTTCGACATTAGTCAAACGAATGGCTGTCCTCGGACTATTTTACATTGACATGCAGGGGCGTCTCACACACACCGTAGCTTCAATGATATTCTAAATACAAACTAACAATAAAGAAATTATCACAATTTATTATTAAAATCCAGGGTCTGGTACAGGATTTTACGTTAGATAGGGCGTCACTTAGAGGCATTACTTGCGACCTTCCCTCAAAGTCGAAATGTATTTGGTTCAGAGTGTCGGCAGAGGGCGGGGGGATGTGGTTGTACTCTCCCATGAACATTTTAACAATTCTAGTTCGAAAAGGTTATCTCTTTTTTCTCCTATATTGTAAAATAAATAGTAAACTTGAACGGTTAAAGGGGGGTGCCCCTCCCCCCTCCCCCTCACTGGAGCCGCTAACTGTATGTTTTGTACCATATCAATCTTTATATCAGCTATGCATCTGTGTTATGAATAAGGTTTTTACATGTTTGGCTGCACAATTATTCTTTTGTTCGGTTGCAACCAGCTACTGCATTGTTTAATTATGCCTAAAGTTGCGGCTGACTGACTCGAGTACAAATATTCGGTAAAAGCCGCAAAATATAGGCTGATGCAAAAAAATGCATTATCGTTTTTAAATCATCTTAATGATTGCCTGTCTGCAATTCCATTGGCTTAAAATGTAGATTTTATTTTAAGTACATGTATAAAAAATATCAGTGATACTTGGCGCTTTTTTAAACTGGATAATTTATAACCACGTGGCTATTAATAGAAAATTAATATAAAAGCTTATATGTTTTCATCGATCTAGTTTTTAGTTTAATCATTAAGTCAAATGAGTTTAATATGATCATGCATTGAAATAACATTTTTTGAATCAAACTATATGTTTGGCTTAAAGGCCTAGTTTAAGCCTTTTATAAGTGACCCCCCCCCCCCCCCCCAACAAAAATGTGTATACAATACATTACCTCTATGTATTGATCTTAATCTACTTGCCTTGATCCCTCTTATCAGATCTCCGATCTGAGTATTCAGCTGTGCAGTTTTGAAATGTTTATTTTTTATTTTATCGAAATCAGGACCCTATACCCTGAGCAATAAACAAATACACAGGAAATTACTGCTACTGTAACACCAGTGCAGTTAGCAGGAGATACACAGCAGGGGATTATCATGCCAAACATTCCTTTAAACTAGGCCTCAAGATAAGAGTTGCAAAGAACAAAATTGTTGTTCTTGGTTGCATCGAACTTAATTTACCAAATTGTTATGCCGGATGATTGGAATCATTTCACAGGGCCTATGCGCAGAAAGGGAATTCCCCTTTCAAAAAATTGTACCGAAATAAAGAATTACAATCAAGTTTGTACTGCAAAAATGATTTACGGGGTAAACTACTAAACTAATGGTTTAAAATGCACTCTTACTCCCAAATAAATAGTACAATAATTAATTCAATTCTCTTAATTTTCCGGCAAGGATGAACACCTATAGAAAACGATGGTTACTTGAAGATACCGTGTTTAATTTGAAAGAAAAGTCTAGGAAACACGGTGTTTCTACCTTATGAGACGATCGTTGATCTCTGTGAATATTTTAGGACCCACCAGTCATTCAATATTAGTACGTTTTTCAGCTATAAAATACACGGTTACAATCTTGTTATCATTAATTTTCCATACAGTCGAACCCCGTTGGCTCGAACTCGTTTAGCTCGAAATTATCGTTGGATCTAACTGGATGTTAATGACCATTTTCTTATACTAAAGGTAAGAATTCCCGTTTGGCTCGATTCTTCCGAGGCTCGAGGTATTTTCGCCGGTTCCTAAGAGTTCGAGCGAACGGGGTTCGACTGAATATGCATTATTTAGTAAGCAGATATAGGTTTATCACTCAAAATGTATGTAAGTTATATTGTTTATCAATACGAGTATTACATAAAGGTAATTTTCGGAATTATACCTCACTTTCATTGACAGATCGTACATTGGAAATTGGACCATAATAATACATTTAGAACGTCCGATAATATTCGTGTATCGTACCATAAGTCTATTTTAAGAAGCCGATTGTATTGACAATAGATAATGACGCTTTTCGGCTTAATTTCACATGTGTGAACAATGTATTTGCTGCGGGGGCGTCAATGGTATACAACAGATGTATAAGCAGTCACGATCAATTTCTAGTTTGCCTAAAAGACTTGATTTAAGCACACGATTTTCCATGTACTCTCCAATTACTGATGTCGCATTGAATATTTTACGGTCTTTCTTGATATTTGTTTTCATTTTACATATTTTAGGTCCTCGAACAAGGTGAGAATTCGTAACCACTTCATGCTTAACCAATACTTTTAATTCATAAAATAAACACCTCCTTGAGGTACTGAATAACAAAACAAACAAAGATATAGGTAAAGTCTCAACGATCGACCCGGCCTTAAGACAATATTAACTGTAATTTTAACTGCAAATTAGGGAACAATGCTAAATGTAGACATCTCGACCGAAAATATGCCCATGTAAATTTGGCATAAATGATGGTAAAATCCCCGCCAACTGCCTCTGCACCCCAGGGACATTAGGTAAGGCCCATTACCCGCTATATTTCGCGCGAAGACAAAACCACCGCATTCACCCGGCACTGCGGGGCCACCTGAAAGGTAAAAACACGGCCCATTTCCCCGGCTATCCCCGGTATACCCCCGGACCTGGGGGGTGGGGGGCGTGGTTACAATTGGCTGGTGCATAATGTATTGTTTGATTTTTTCTCGTGGAATTATGCTTGAATGAAATTAACCATCCACATATTTTGGAATGAACTAATTTGGAATTTAAAGTACTTTACAGTCAAACCCCGTTTGCTCGAACTGTCAAGGACCAGCGAAAAAACCTCGAGCCTTAGGAAATTCGAGCCAAGCGGAAATGCTAACAGTTAATAGGATACAACCCTTTGTATCCAGTTCGAGCCAACATGGAAATCGAGCCAAGCGAGTTCAAACCAACAATTTGTCTTGGCATGTACATCTTTCAATTCAGTTTGTGACACTTGTCATTGTATTTACCACCACCACCAACAACAACAACAACAATTACCTTTATATGCCAACATTTGTTACAGCAGACTATAAAGTTCAATAAAGCATCGGTAAACAAGGTGATATCGAAGGGAAATTTTTGCGCAATAATGATAAATGTACAACTAAAATAAAGCTTCATTAACGTACTTGCGGGTTCAGTGACATGGGTTAAATTAGTTAAACAATTTATTTTACCATTTTGAAGTAAAATACTTTGGAGAGGAAATGTAATAAATTTGTGGTTTAAGTATTTTCTGCAAGTAGATAGTTGTCTAAAAAACAACAACAGATAATTATACCTACATCGTTCATTTTATTTGAAAGTATAAATACTGCTATGAAAACATGACGTTTTAAAGTCATCTGGCACAAATCGATATGAAGTGCTGGTCATTTACGAAAAATTATTTCTAAAGTAATCAGTACACCATGTAAATCCACTTGCAAAATGCAATTGTGAATGAATGTGTTTATTTAAACTTTAAAGTGAATGTCATTCCAGCGTGGATATAGCAGCAGGTAGGTTTGAGTTTTATTTTATTGTTGGTTAAGCAGTTACATTTTTAATAAGAAAAAATGCAAATTGCCTAAATCATGTTATTTTTGTTATTAAGAAGCTCTGCGAATTTAATTATATTTGGATTTTGTCTAGAATATCTCGGGATCAGGGCTTCCCTTTTGGTGCGAAATTCGGAACATTCTAGTATATAGTGAAAACTGTCAAACAAGACACAAACGGCAATGTATTTTGGTGTAGGGAATACCTCGCCATACATGTGTTTTAAAAGTTATTTAAAGTTACAACTCCAACCTATAGATTCCCAAAGCTTTATTTCGTTTAAATATTCAGGAAATAACTCTTAAGCTTATTTTTTTCTTTAAAATTACTGTGAGGAAGAAATTAAGCTTGAGAATTATTCACATATTAAGCTGTACTCTCACAGATTGGCGGTTTTTATATCTTGAAATTCAAACATGTCTAAGAATCAGCTGATTTAGGCATAAATGCCTTCAATTTAGTCATAAAAGATAATTCACAATATAACAAATCTCCCTTGTTTGAAAACTGCCGAAAATTCATTTTTTTAGACCGTTAGTTACGCTTTTAGCCATAAACATCAAGTTTCGAACATAAATATGAAAAACTGCGATTTGATCGTTTGTCAGCAGTCTCATATGACTGGTTTCCAAACATGTATAAAAAACTATGGCTCATTCGTAGACAAGAACATAAAAAGGCTGTCATAATGGTCAATATGTGAGAATGCAATATGTGAAATTCTTGTACTAATGATCATTCAATGACAAGTTGGCCTTATTATAATCTCAGCCGCCTAAAGAACTTAGCATAAGCAAGCATTATAAAGCTTTTACGCATGAATAATGTGATGTCGACCTAATAATGTCACTTAGATGGCCTTGTGCAATAAACAATAAGCCTTACATAACGTAATATAATATCTGACTATGCTTAACAATGCGAATGGTGTCCAATTACGTTCTAAACTGCTGGGTAGCAGTGTGAAAAGGTTTTTAAGAACCCCAACTTAAACAGGCACATAAACAGTTTTGTTACGAAAGAAAGATATATTATTATCATTATAGAAACTAGTCAACGGTTTCGTTGGTCTAAAAGGCCTTCTATAAGTGCCCCCCCCCCCCACCCCCAACTGTTTCCAGTACACAATCTCTGTTAATTGATCTTAATCTTATTGTCTAATTGGCTTATCAGATCTCCAATCTGAGTATCCTGTTTTGCAGTTTTGGATGTTTGATTATATAAATGGACCCTAAATAGCCCTGAGCCAATAAACGAATACACAGGAAAATGGCCCCTACTGTGACACCAGTGCAATTAGCAGGAGATGCACAGCAGGGGATTATCATGCTAAACATTCCTTAAACTAGGCCTTTAAAATTGAATTATTCATATAAAAAAAAAGTATAAATAGAACAAGCACACCATTTTAATCATGAAATCATTTTACAAAAAAGTATTAATAGAACAAGAACTCTATTTTAATCATGAAATATATCACCATTGCCAAATGTTCTAATATTTAGGTCACAATAATCGCATTTAAAACATCCGATAGTTTTCGTGACGTTTCAGGAGTATATTGAAATAAGTGAAGGACATCGTGACGTATTCCTAATTGCAAATAATTGTTCATTGCGCGTATGTCATTTATAAAAGCCGATAAGTAAACAGCATTGAATACAGAACTATTTAGGCAGTCACGAACAATGTTATTTCTGGCTTAAAGACTTAACAACGACAATGATAAGTTTATTGCATAAAACATTATACCCTGTTATTAGCATAATATAACATTCAATGTACAATGTATGAAGAAAATACATAAACTCAGTTTTCTGTAGCAATTAAACATATCTGATATAACAAAGTGTGATAATATGTAATATGAAATTGTAAGAAAGTTTTTGGTAGAAAAGCAAAATTGAATCATAAATGCAAAAAAAAAAGATTAACATTATAGCAATGGGAAGAACTCGGCAATTATCCAACTGACATCGATGAATAATACGGCATTGAGAGCTCCTCGGCCATTGTTATCATAAACAAAACATCCGAGGTTGTTTGCGATAAAAAATGGCCGAGTTGTTCCGAATGGAAGCATAATTTAGGGGGTCTATCCCGAAGCTTTCCGAAGAGGGCCGAGTTGGTACATTTTCATATATCTTGAAGCCTAACATTCGGAACTCCTCGGCCATTTTCTATTGCAAACAACCTAGGATGTATATGGACGGTTTACAATGTAAGAAATCTGAACACTTTAACTACGCTGCAAGTTGATTGCGCAGTAATTTCAATTTAGCAGTTAAACTTAATGACTTAACTCTTGGAAATCTTAATTTTGTTTGAAATGATATACTTCACTGGCAATCAATTTAAACTTAAATATACAAATACAAGCAAAAATGCTACATTTAAATAAAAATATGATTTTAAGAAAAAAAAATTAAGAACTACTTCTACTGATGCACCGGCATACATCCGAGGTTGTTTGCCATACAAAATTGCCGAGGAGTTCCGAATGGAAGCATAATTTACTGGCTCTATCCCGAAGTTTTCCGGAGATGGCCGATTTGGTACGATTGACTTTGGAGGTCCAATTATTGTATCAGATGTCCAATTACCGTTGTCGTATTGAGTAATGTTAATAATCTGTTGAGAGAAGTAACGTCATATTGAATTTTAAATTATCATACAAGGTGTCAATTAAGTTCACTTAGTGCGGTTAAAGCACTACAATTTGTTTATAAAGTAAACATTGCCGTAAGGTGGACGATTACAAAACAAATATTTTTGTAAAAATTACAACTTTTGGTTCGGCCTTAAAGGCCTAGTCTAAGGAATGTTTTGCATGATAACCCCCTGCTGTGCATCTCCTGCTAATTGCACTGGTGTCACAGTAAGGGCCAATTTCCTGTGTTTTCGTTTATTGGCTCAGGGCCATTTAGGGTCCTTTTCTATAATAAAACCTTCAAAATTGCACAGCAGGACACTCAGATCGGAGATCGGATAAGAGGGATCAAGGCAAGAAGATTAAGATCAATACACAGAGGTTGTGTATTGTACACATATTTGAAGGGGTGGATGGGGGGAGGAGGGGTCACTCATAGAAGGCTAAAACTAAGCCTTTAAGTTGATATTTAAGTATGATTGTAATTGCAGTTTTGGTAAAAGTGTAAATTAAAGTTACTTTCACAGAAAAATAGTCTTCGAAAATGGCAAAAATGTTAAATATCATGTTTGAGGGATTCTGTCCATATGCGGAACAAATGTTGGTGAGGGTAGTGTTCTTGGTGGAGACGAAATTGTGGGGGGGGGGGGATCTGTCTCTCTCATCCCAGATTTGGTTTAGAATATTCGTAACCGAAATCCCAATGACTTTTAACGCTCAAAATATAGCAAGGCATTTCTAAAGCTAGTAAATTAACGCAAAACGTTTATTATAATTCAAAAACATGTTAAGATTAAGTGCTTTATGCATCCGTTATCTAATTGCTTCCTATTCAACTTCAAGTGCCGGATAGTTTCCTTGCGCATGCGATATACCTTAAAGAGACTATGAAAATGATAGTATGATTTTATTCTCTACCTTTTTGGGGGGTGTCTTTTTCCATCCGTGTCGTAATTTTGGAATCTGAAACCTGGCGCTCTGCAAAACAACGATTTGGGGCGCAGGCTTACGTATAAGATTCAGGGCTTTGAAAAAAGAACAACATGTTTTTTATGCCGGAGTGCATGCATGCAAACATACATGTGCATATCATCGCTCCATATAATATGGGATATGAAAGATATACAGTCAATCCCCGTTAGCTCGAAATCCCAGGGACGGGCGAAAATAACTCGAGCCTCGGAAAATTCGAACCAAGCGGGATTGTTATTCTTCAGATTAAATAAATCGGTCCTTTACACCCACTTCGAGCCAACGTGTTCGGCTGTATGTGGGTGTTACCTCCTCAAATTGCACACCGGATAAATTATAATTTTCTGTCCAGATCCTGTATGACAAATATTTGTGATGAATTTACGAGTGTTCATATCTTTAACAGCTATTTTTGTATGCGTGCTGTAGACTGCATAATTGCGTACACAATACCCCTTTAAAATAACATTCAATTTGAATATCACGTACACAAATTGCGACTAGTTACAGCAAATGGAATTTTCGTACGTGTCTATGGTGGCACATAGGCGCAGCTTTATTTATATTGTGGCCACAACTTAGTTAAGTGTGGCCACAACGTGGTATGCAAGCTAAATTAATCGTTGCTGATGTCACCTCTGTTTCACCGTACGTTCGAGTCCCTGTATTTACGTTCGAGTCCCTTTATTTGCAACCACTTCAAAAACGCAATTTTTGAGTTGAAAGGAATGGCCTGTTATGACAGTGAGATATCAACTGTAGCATTAATATGACACTTGTAGAAGTCAATTTTGTGAGTAAAACAAATGTGTTAAAATTATAGAAGTTATGAGTCAAGTTATTTATTTTCAACGATTAATAAAACAAATATTAATAGGAAATTTCGATTAACGTTTACTGTGAAATCATTTCTATTCTTTGGCATGAAGATGCGTGGTTTTCCGAAAATTTTCATTTTCGTGGGTACTTTATTTCGTTGTTTGATTGTTGTTGTTTTTTCGAAAAAAAAATAATAAAAAGCGTTCGTCCTAAATCGTCTGCATAATCTCCACGCGCTGGGCACTTGATTTCCGTCTTCTACCTCACACGGTTTATGACACTCGCTATAGTGGTACCACATGTATTTTAGTAGGTATGGCCTTGAAGGCATTGTTAAAGGAATGTTTGGCATGACAATCCCCTGCTGTGTACCTCCTGCTCATTGCACTGATGTCACAGTAGGGGCCAATTTCCTCTTTTATCCTGTTTAGGGCCATTTATGGTCCATTTCTATAATAAAATCTCCGATACTACACAACAGGATATTTAGATCAGAGATTTGATAAAACAATTAGGCATTTAGATTAAGATCAATGCACAGACTTTGTGTACAATATACGGTTGGGGGTTGGGGGGATGGGGGCACTTGTAGAAGGATTAAACTAGGCCTTTAAGTTTAAAGGTATTGATGGATGAAATGGCGACAAGGAATTCAATCTGATTAATCTTTGATGAACGCTGATAACATGATATAGCCAGGTGCAGGAGTGAAATGGCCATGTTGGCGTTAATGATCCAGTGAAATAACCATTTGAACGTATACAGTTCAGTGAAGTGACCATCTCGGGGTGTTGGGATTATGTAAGCTTATTTCTATATATGCACTCGAGCCTTGCTGATTCACTATGCTCCAAAAACCTAAAATCACTAAGCTGTGTGAAGTTAGCTAAACATACGACATTGGACATTGGACATTCAAAATCGACTGTTGTGCTGGCACGACATTGGACATTCAAAATCGAATGTTGTGCTGGCACGACATTGGACATTCATTTTTGAATGTCCAATGTCGTGCCAGCACAACAGTCGATTTTGAATGTCCAATGTACAATGTCATATGTTTAGCTAACTTTACACAGCTAAATGAGCAACAATCTTAATGGAGCTCTCGCCGAATTGGCAAGGCCTGAGTGCGAGTATAAATAAGCTTACACACCACCACATTGTCAATTCGGCAAGTGATCCGAAAAGATTGTCAGTGGTTTTAAGTTTAGGAGCAGAATGCACAGATAGAATGTAATCCTGGTTAGAGCTACCCAGGTTATTTACACGTGCACCAGTGTATAGCACTGTCACACGGGGACCCCATTTAACGTCCCTCCCAGAAGACGATTAATATATTTTAGTGGTGCGGCGGAGAATCGAACCTGCGACCCCTGGATTGACAGTCAAGTGTGTAACCACCAGACCACGGATGCGCCACAACACAATATTTGTCTAAAGGTCATTTTTTGCGTTTACCTGACAACATCTCTTTTAACTTTTAACAAATCAGAAAGAACACAACCACGGATTGATGCTTAAATGGGATACCTTAGTTTTAAAATAAATTGTGTGGCGGATCCGTCGTCTAGTGGTAACACACTTGACTATCAGTCCAGGGATTATAGGTTCCACTTAAATACTAATCGTCTTCCGGGAGGGACGTTAGATGGGGGTCCCGTGTAAGAGTGCTTTTCACTGGTGCACATTAAAGAACCAGCGTAGCTCTAACCAGGGTTACATTATGTCATTGCTCTAAGCTCCAAAAACCTAAAATGACTAACAAGCTTTACGGATCACTCGCCGAAAGGGCAAGGCCCGAGTGCGAGTATATATAAGCTTACACACCCGCAATAAAACAAATTGTATTTCTTAGGACCAAAATTTGGTATTAATAGTATGCTGTTGATGATAAATGGCGACACTATCTCCTCCGTGTGTCCGTAAGATGATGTCGATAACATTTTAAATTATCATTTATTTAACATAAGTGTAATACGATTTTACCATTCACAGAATGACGACAATGGTCGTTGACAAACATACTCTGGTCATTTCATACATGACAAAATCTCACTTTTGTAGACTGTGCAATTTGATTTTAAAATGTAGGCGGAGATAGATCGATCATATTTCAAATTTGACGTATAAATTCCCGCTTTGATATCGTACCTTAAATTTTGTATCTTGGATATACCATGATTTTGCGTTTATTTAAACCGCCCATATTTCGTATTAATTAGATCAGCTGTATATCAAACGGTTTGTTTAAATATATTTGAATTCGGATCTGGGTAAATACAGGATGTATACATAAATGGCACGAGATATTGATTTCATGAGGAGTTTACAATTGCATTGCGCTTCTTTTAACAAGGTGTTTACTTTCGCTCAAATATCTACAAAGAGACAAAAAGTGAATCTACATTGTATATGTTTCAATACAGTAGGAATATTAGGATTTACAGTCGAACCATCGTTGGCTCGAACTCCAAGAGACCGGCAAAAATACCTCGAGCATCGGAAAAATCGAGCCAAGCGGGAATGCTTACCTTCAATATATAGAAACGGTATTTTACATCCATTTTGAGCTAACGAGGATTTCAAGCAAAACGAGTTCGAGCAAACGGGGTTCGACTGCATCTCAGAAGACATATATAATATGGAACATTTTATAAATCCGTGTATCGTACGATCGCTTTTTCGAATAAATATATATCTGAGTAATTATACTCTCTTTTTCGAAAATTTGTGTTCAACATTTTCTTTTGTCCACTGAGAAGGCAGTATATCTCAAGTTGTCCAATACAGTTCAACCCCGTTGGCTCGAAGGTCCTAGGGACCGGCGAAAATACCTCGGGCCTCGGAAAATTTGAACCAAGCGGGAATTCTTACCCTTCATTTAAAGAAATGTGTTCTTAACATCTAGTTCGAGCCAACGAGGAATTCGAGCCAAACGAGATCGAGCCAACGGGCTTCGACTGTATATTTATTTCAGTAAATCAACATTCAGCCGTTATTGATTTAAATCAGGTGAAACGATAGATATTAACATTGGCTAACAGTAGACCTCTAAAAGGTTAAAGATTGTTCTTGTTCTTAAGAAAATAAATGGTAATACGACTGTTGTCCGTTGAGGAAAATTGTTTATGTGTTTTTGCAAATAAATATTTCATTTAAATTGTGGCAATCCGTATGTATCAAACTGAAATTCTTCATCAAACGATATTGGTGGTGTTAGTACTTTATACTCCGGGTCCCGGCGTGAGCACATTGAAGGGTCCCAGAGTGACAGTTCATCCATCGCACACCTATCCTGGGCAGACCATCTGGCGGTTAACCCGTACTAGGTGCCTTCACCTCTGCAAGGAACTGATAACTTCTGTACATGCCAGATGCAGTGGTACAGTGCGAATGGTCGTAGAAAGGATTTCATAACCAATCACAACAGAAGTGACCTTGTCCGCCCGGGAATCGAACCCGGGTTGTCCGATTTATTGTCCAACGCTCTACCGATTGAGCTAACCGGGCGGACTCGGGCGGTTATTTGCTCGTACGATTGTTTATAAGATGACCTAACGCCTCCAACATGAATAATGCAACGCCATTGGTCCAGGCCCCAATATCACACAAATGCTTAAAGGCCTAGTTTAAGCCCTCTATAAGTGAAACCCCACCCACCCAAACCGTGTATTTGTACACAACCTCTGTTTATTGATCTTAATCTTATTGCCTTATTGTCTTATCAGATCTCCTATCTGAGTATCCTGCTGTGCAGTTTGGGATGTTTTATTATAGAAATGGACCCTTAATGGCCCTGAGCCAATAAACGAATACACAGGAAACTGGCTATTACTGTGACACCAGTGCAATTAGCAGTAGATGCACAGCAGGGGATTATCATGCCAAACATTCCTTAATCTAGGCCTTTAAAATGACACTCTTATTCAAAATCAATACATACACATAAATTTTGAGTGATACACCCACAACTACTTACTAAATAATGCATTTATGGAAAATATTAATAATTTTTTAAAAGCTGAAAACGCAAAAATATTAAATGATTGGTGAATGCTAAAAGATTTACTGCGATTTACTATGGTCCCATAAGGTAGCAATACCTTGTTTTCTGCACATTTCTTTAAAAAATAAACTCAGTTTCCTTCGTAATCGACATTTGTTCAACCTTTTTGTATTATTAAAACAGTTGTTTTAAATGTGTTAAATCTTAATTTGGAGTAAATGTGCATCTTAAAGTAAAAATTCAGTCGCAATCTCATCTAATTTTACTATTAAAAGCTGCACTCTCACAGATTGAACGTTTTGACTACTTTTTTATGTTTTGTCTTGGAACGAGCCATTGTATACGAAAATGCACGGACACCAGTGATTTAAGACTGCTGACAAAAAATCAGATCGCAGATTCTCATATTTAGTTAAAAAAATGTTTTATGCATTTTTCTTAAACTGTCAGTAACGCTTTTAGACGAATATACGAAATCGTTTGTCAGCATTTTTATATTACTGGTTTGCAGATTTTTACGCAAAAATTTGCTCATTCCAAGACAAAAAATATATAAAAAGTTGTCAAAACGGCAAATCTGTGAGAGTGCAGCTTTAACCTAAAATGTTATGGAAAAACGCATATGTTTTTACTCTTTTTTAATGCGTATGTTCTTTGTTTGACTGGCGGTTAGGTCGACTTTTACTGTCAACGATAACTTGGTACATGTGCAATGAGTTTGTTGTCACGTGACTCTGTGTGGCCGCCCAGCCTTGAACAATATACTTTTAAACAGGATGTTGTTTTAAACATGCCCTCTTTATCCCACCAAAGATTTACCACAATTAATATTATTGTTTTATCATTCCAAAAAGGATGAATAAATGTCGAAAACAATGTTCCTATTGAAGGATACCTATTTTAATTTGAAAGAAATGTGCATAAAACACAGTATTTCGACCATTTGAGACTATAGAAGATCACAGTACATCTTTTAGCATTCACCAATCATTTAATATTTTTGTTTTTTCATCTATTAAATACACGGTTACAATATTATTATCAGTAATTAATATTTTCCAGAAATGCATTATTAAGTAAGTAGTTAAAGGTTCATCAATCAAAATTTATGTTTGTTATATATGTGAATGCATTGATATTGAATAAGAGTGCCACTTTAAATCTGAGGATTCTGGGGTTTTCCCTGTGGTTTCGAATGTTTCATTTTACAGGTTTAATTTTTGCCTAATTTTGAAAATACGAATGGCTTGACAGCACATGATACGACAAAAAACGCAATAATATCTTTGCAGTGCAAATCTCTGTGTCATATTAACCATCAATGCCTGTAGTTGCCGTATTTAAGGTTTATAAGGAGAAAAAACAAACAAATACAAATGTTTGACTTGCATTATTGCATTTCCTTTCAAAGATTCAAGTTTTATTTGCATAGAATGTAGCAGATGAAAAGCAGTAAAAATCTACATCCGGAAGTATGAAAGAAAATACAAATATATCGAATGGCATCATCTTTTTTGTAAATTTAACAAAAGAGAATTTGAGTGCAGTTTCATTTTATGCATTTATTTCTTTCCCTGCGTAAGCAATGAAAAAAGTAATTAAATGGAGAAAAAATGCTTGTTTACGAGACGAAATGTAATGCGATCGTTCACTGAAGCACTGAACAATCTTTCTTTTTATTTTTGAGTAAAAGGATACAATAGGCTTTCATACGTGCGTTTTGATCCGGGAGGTTGAATTCGACTCGAGTGGATTTTTTTTTCATATTCTGATATTCAGAGGCGTTAGTCGAGTGAAATCAAATCTGCAAAAATCCACCAGAGTCGAAAACGACATTCCGGATCAAAACACCCAATACTAATAACCCATTTATTATATTAATTACTGGTTTAATTCACTTTGAATACACACGATTTCATAATGACACTATAATGTCATTTTTATGATTTTTTGTCTATTTTGTCTTATGAAGTCATGTTAACATTGCACAATGATTATTGTTATGCCGTGACGTCAGCAGAGTGAAATACGGTCTTATTGTTCTGCAGTAGAAGTCGGTCTTCCGTCTTTTGCGATATGTATTGCGTGTTGATTTGTAAATGGGTATAATTAAAATAACATTTTATTATAGTTCTTCAGAAAAGCGCGCCAAATTGTATGCCACGTTACGTCACTTTGAAAATGACGGCGTTGAAATAGTGTCTTAGCCATGAGCGCGCTAATTTTTAAACTGAACGTGAGGACGGGTAAATATTTAAAAACAGTGACAAATATCAAACATATGCAAGTATTTTGTTCACTTTTCTCATGACCCAAAACAAAGCGAACGAGTCCCTTTAAAGTGATATGAAAGAACCTATAGATGTCTTGCAGAGATATTTGTAGAAGTATTTGTCAGTCTCATTTTCAAAGCAGTTAAGAGTGTTCAACTAGATTGAACCATATCATTATGTTGTTATATACATGTATCTACAAAGATGGTGACGTGATTGCTCTAAGCCAAAATGTTTGTAGACTCGCAACAGATACACCAGAAATGGTTTCTACCCGAGTTGAGCGAACTGGATTACGATTCTTATAGCATATTCCATCATATAGGCTTACCAGAGGAAAGTACTTCATTCACTCTATTTTATCTATTGGTGAACATGACTGAATCGAATAAAATATTGCCCCGTGACGTCACACTTAATGATCAAGTCTTCTTGCGTTTCAGCGATAAAATCGATAAAAGTCGGTTACTGTTCATGTTTAAAATACGCTCATTGCATGTAAATGATTCAATCGATAAAAGTCGGTAATTGTTCATGTATGAAATAGTCCTACGAGCTTGAAATAAACAAAACTATGCCAGAATCGGTTGGCTCTGATTGGCTTTCTGTTAATGTATGAATTTATCAGCTGTGTGAAGTTAGCTAAACATACGACATTGGACATTGGACATTCAAAATCGAATGTTGTGCTGGCACGACATTGGACATTGGACATTCAAAATCGAATGTTGTGCTGGCACGACATTGGACATTGGACATTCAAAATCGAATGTTGTGCTGGCACGACATTGGACATTGGACATTCAAAATCGAATGTTGTGCTGGCACGACATTGGACATTGGACATTCAAAATCGAATGTTGTGCTGGCACGACATTGGACATTGGACATTCAAAAGTGAAAGTCGTGCTAGCACGACATTGGACATTGGACATTCAAAATCGAATGTTGTGCTGGCACGACATTGGACATTGGACATTCAAAATCGAATGTTGTGCTGGCACGACATTGGACATTGGACATTCAAAAGTTAAAGTCGTGCTAGCACGACATTGGACATTCAAAATCGAATGTTGTGCTGGCACGACATTGGACATTGGACATTCAAAAGTGAAAGTCGTGCTAGCACGACATTGGACATTGGACATTCAAAATCGAATGTTGTGCTGGCACGACATTGGACATTGGACATTCAAAAACGATTGTCGTGCCGGCACGACATTGGACATTGGACATTCATAACAGAATGTTGTGCTGGCACGACATTGGACATTGGACATTCAAAAGTGAAAGTCGTGCTAGCACGACATTGGACATTCAAAATCGAATGTTGTGCTGGCACGACATTGGACATTGGACATTCAAAATCGAATGTCGTGCTGGCACTACATTGGACATTGGACATTCAAAATCGAATGTTGTGCTGGCACGACATTGGACATTGGACATTCAAAATCGAATGTTGTGCTGGCACGACATTGGACATTGGACATTCAAAAGTGAAAGTCGTGCTAGCACGACATTGGACATTGGACATTCAAAATCGAATGTTGTGCTGGCACGACATTGGACATTGGACATTCAAAAGTGAAAGTCGTGCTAGCACGACATTGGACATTGGACATTCAAAATCGAATGTTGTGCTGGCACGACATTGGGCATTGGACATTCAAAAGTGAAAGTCGTGCTAGCACGACATTGGACATTGGACATTCAAAATCGAATGTTGTGCTGGCACGACATTGGGCATTGGACATTCAGAAGTGAAAGTCGTGCTAGCACGACATTGGACATTCAAAATCGAATGTTGTGCTGGCACGACATTGGACATTGGACATTCAAAATCGAATGTCGTGCTGGCACGACATTGGACATTGGACATTCAAAATCGAATGTTGTGCTGGCACGACATTGGACATTGGACATTCAAAATCGAATGTTGTGCTGGCACGACATTGGACATTGGACATTCAAAAGTGAAAGTCGTGCTAGCACGACATTGGACATTGGACATTCAAAATCGAATGTTGTGCTGGCACGACATTGGACATTGGACATTCAAAAGTGAAAGTCGTGCTAGCACGACATTGGACATTGGACATTCAAAATCGAATGTTGTGCTGGCACGACATTGGGCATTGGACATTCAAAAGTGAAAGTCGTGCTAGCACGACATTGGACATTGGACATTCAAAATCGAATGTTGTGCTGGCACGACATTGGACATTGGACATTCAAAAGTGAAAGTCGTGCTAGCACGACATTGAACATTGGACATTCAAAATCGAATGTTGTGCTGGCACGACATTGGACATTGGACATTCAAAAACGATTGTCGTGCCGGCACGACATTGGACATTGGACATTCATAACCGAATGTTGTGCTGGCACGACATTGAACATTGGACATTCAAAAGTGAAAGTCGTGCTAGCACGACATTGGACATAGGACATTCAAAATCGAATGTTGTGCTGGCACGACATTGGACATTGGACATTCAAAATCGAATGTTGTGCTGGCACGACATTGGACATTGGACATTCAAAAGTGAAAGTCGTGCTATCACGACATTGGACATTGGACATTCAAAATCGAATGTTGTGCTGGCACGACATTGGACATTGGACATTCAAAAGTTCCTGGTTGTCATAGATATTCGCGCAGTGATTCAGATTATGTTAATAGTCAAATCGTTCTTTAAATAGTTCTGGATGCAGCAAAGTGAAGGCAATAAAAAAGAGTTCCATACGGGTACTTGTTTATCTTTGCCCGTTGGGAAGATAAGAATTTCACGCATGGACAAATGTTTGAATCTACTTTTCTGAGGTGGCAGAAATATATATATCCGAAATCTTGGACTGGTGATAAGGCTGCAATTCTAATTTGTCCATTCAAATTATTGTGTTAAATAACGACATTCAACTTGGCTTTTATTTTTTTAAATATGGTTTATAATAACGTATATCTGTCTATTCATAGTGACCAAATATTATTTAGACATCCAATGGAAGTGGTAAATATTAAGAGAAAAAATATAATGAAACGACAACCAGTATACAAATAATAATTGTTGGACAAAGGTCATTTTTACTCATTAATTATCTGTCAGGAGTACCCTTTAAAATAATACCAAAATTATATGGGATCCCCATGCATCAAAATATAGCATTATCGCCAATGGTTTATGCATTGACAAGTTTAGCTGTGTGTGTATGTTGCCTTAAGTCACATCCATGTCCGACAATATTATACATTTGAGGTACCTAACACATATTTAACAAAGAAACTTGTATTTGAAAGTCCGCAACATTGTTATTGAGAGTTGTATTAAAACAATCCTTTCGATTGATATACATACATATTTCCATGTAAATGCAGACACATTCATTAATGTAATATAATTATTCTAAAGCTCTGTAGATAAACACATACTGAAGTGCACATTTGTTGGGTTTATATAATTATTTGCGCTTTGTTTCCTTTCAACCCTTTCAACCATTGTCAGTTCTGCCCAAGATGCCATTTCCAATGGCGCTGGTGTCACATTTTACATATATAAATTGTATATTCTGTAAAACCTATAAGAACTTATGTCGTATGTGATGAAGACGTCATTTTGAATTCTTTAATGTCGATGCGATTGATTATAAAACGCTTTGTGTAATTCTGTCGACTTATCAAAAAGGTTTATCGAACACAATTATTTCATATAAACTTTACCAAATGAAGACGACGTAGCATGTTCGACTAACTGAGTCGATAAAAAAACAAGTCGACAGGCAGGAATAGGTTACTTTATCGACTCATTGACAATATTTTTTTGTGTTTACGTAAAACCAGATAAAAAAGATGTACGGACGATTACATTTATACTTGTAGGAATCATCAATGCATGTCTATATTTTCCATATGTCATTATATACTGTGGATATAATTATCTTCACTTCCTTTATAAATGGTACTAGATGTGTAGCAGTGATGTGTAAACAATTAGGCTTATTAAAAATATGCCATTTTGAAAGCATTATCACTGTTTGTCTACATATAATCCACGACTATTCATAAGTATATTCATTTGAATCTTTCTCTGCATATGTGACATCATATATATCTGAATCATGCTTAAGTTTCAAATATTGCGATGGAATCGTCATGACAATGCTCTCTTGGTGTTAATAAATTGTATAATGGTTCATTGCTTTGTGATCTCTGACCCTTTTCAAATAATTTCAAGACAATATCTCAAATAAACAAAAAATCCGAATAATGCATGCAATCAAAATTAATTTAAAGTCGGTAAAAAAAAACATTAATTCATAAAACATGTCATACATTGATTTAAATGTGCTAACTGCTAGCACGACTTTCACTTTTGAATGTCCAATGTCCAATGTCGTGCCAGCACAACATTCGATTTTGAATGTCCAATGTCGTGCCAGCACGACATTCGATTTTGAATGTCCAATGTCCAATGTCTTGCCAGCACGACATTCGATTTTGAATGTCCAATGTCCAATGTCGTGCCAGCACAACATTCGATTTTGAATGTCCAATGTCCAATGTCGTGCTAGCACAACATTCGATTTTGAATGTCCAATGTCCAATGTCGTGCCAGCACAACATTCGATTTTGAATGTCCAATGTCCAATGTCATGCTAGCACGACATTCGATTTTGAATGTCCAATGTCCAATGTCGTGCTAGCACAACATTCGGTTTTGAATGTCCAATGTCCAATGTCGTGCCAGCACAACATTCGGTTATGAATGTCCAATGTCCAATGTCGTGCCAGCACAACATTCGATTTTGAATGTCCAATGTCCAATGTCGTGCTAGCACGACTTTCACTTTTGAATGTCCAATGTCCAATGTCGTATGTTTAGCTAACTTCACACAGCTGAATTTATCTAAACATAACAACTTAAGCTGTCTTCACATTTAAGAAAAAAATATAAGGCGACTATAAATTAATTGCTAATTTCTTCCCTACCTGCTCCCCCTTTTTACATTGCCCCTAAAATTGTATTGACTCAAATAAAAATGCTAAACTTAAGTCTGTATTTGTGTATCGGTCCCCTACATTCCGAGAACGGCCTTTATTTATACTTATGGTGTCAATGTGTAGTATTCCCAGGTAAAGAAGGATACTTGTTACGATCGTGTTCGTGGTTCGTCTAGAAACACATGTATATGGTCTCTGGAGCAATAAGAAAGAGCATGAACACATATTCAACGGTGAAACAGACATCTAAGCAAAATTTCACCCGCCCCATTTAAAAAATGGAGAAAATCTAGTAATTAACTTATATTGGCCTAAGCATACTTATTTTGCTTAACATATTTTGCTCTTTTTTAGACCACAGTAAGCCAGAAAGCGAAACGGAATCGGGCCGATATGCTGTGACTATACACGTGAAGAGTGACGCAGTTTCCATATCCGGATCTGTTGATGACGTCATCACATGTCGAAACGCACCAACCGGAAGTCAACCCGTTCTTAACAGATCAACATCACTTAATCGAACATGGTTAAGTGATATTTCACAGCGAAGTAAAGCAGACTATAATGTGAACAGCTCAAAAGCCACAACATCGGAAAGGAAAATACACCCTAGACATCAGTGTTGTACACAGTTGTGCGATTCAAATTTGTGTTACTATAAATATCACAGTGACGTATTTGGATTCCAGCACGTGACACCACGTGTCAACGGTTTCCAGGTCAAACGCTGTCTTCCTAGATCAAGTCTGCCTGATCTTCTGGACGCTTATTACCTTGAAGAGAAACTTATTCACTCAAAGTCTGTAGACGACTTCTTACACCAGATTGAAGAACTCGAAAGGTACTTTTAAACTCCTCTTATTCGGAACCTTTTCCGATCGAAAACAACCTCGGATGTATGCCGGTATATCAATACAAGTAGTTCGTAAAATGTAAGATAATAGTAATAGCTAATTGAAGAGTTTTAACGTGTATTTTGTATTACTTAGTTAGAATTGATTTTCAGTGAAGTGTATTATTGCATAGATACTTAAGATTCCCAAGATAAAAGCCATAAAATTTAACTGCTAAATAAAAATGACTACGCAAACTACTTGCAGCAATGTGAAATGTAAAGATTTCTGCCTTTGAAAACCGCCCATATACATCCGAGGTTGTTTTCGATAGAATATGGCCGAGGAGCTCCGAATGAGTTGCCCCTTTTCTGTTCTATGGAAATCGTTTGAATACAAAGTCTAGGTCTTGAAGTAACAGTATAGACGCAGTGACTCACAGAGACTTATTTATGGTGCAGATCCCAACAGCTGCCACTGGCTTACTTTTAATAGTTGCCTGTGGCCTCAGCTGGATAAAATAAGTCTTGATCCTGAAAATGAAAAAAAATTACAACATTTGTTTGCTGCTTATCACGTCATGGGACACATTACAACTGTTTATCATGATTTGTTGACGATATTTTAACATATTTCTATAAAATCTAAAAATCCACTAGGGTTATATAATTGCTGTTGGGATCTGCATCATACATTCCAGTCTCTGTACTGTGACTCAATACCAAGGGCTTAGTGCAAAATAAATTAATAACTACGTTTAAGCGAGAAGAGATTCTAATTCTTTATCGATTAAAATAAATGTATAACATTTTGAAACACATGAAATCCAAATAATCTTACATCAAACTAGCATCGTCGGCGACTTGTTACACTTAACAAAACGAAGCAAAGCGTAGAAGTGTATCGGGTGTATCCGACCATGATCAAATAAGGTGACACCAGTTTATGTGTTAACATTTCGTAAAAGTACCTGTTATCATACATCAGTACATATACTTTGTCCCACATCGTTACAGCATCTACTTTATTGATTCTGAAATGTATTTTGATGTGGGGTCTGTCTGCAAAGTCTGATTGTTATGGATCTGTTAGTCGTAAGGCGTAAAAGTAATAGTTGTTTTACCCACTAGCCCGCCCGAACCTACTTTAACCTCCCGACCCTGCACTCTCTTTTTGTTGTGTGGATGTCTTTGTAATTTCCTAAAATATGACTATTTAAAATATTTAACAATAGTGATATATCCTGGTAGAGGTCAGTTTGTTACAAAAATGAAAGAAAATAAGAGTCTAGCGCTAGCGCGCTTCATGGAATTTGCTCGTCTGCCCTACTGCGTTCATATAGGTTATGCACCAGTCAATTGTAACCACGCCCCCAGGTCCTGGGGTATACCGGGAATAGGGGATAGCGGGCGAAATGGGCCGTGTTCTTACCTTCAGGTTGCCCCGCAGTGTCTTGTGAATGCGGTGGTTTTGTTTTCGCGCCGAAAATATCGGGGAATTGGCCTAACCAAAGATGTCCCCGGGTACGGGGGCATTTGGTGGGGATTTTATCAGCAGTGTGTCCTAGCAGGGCGGGGATTTTACTCATAATTGGCTGGACCGAAGGTGAAAGTCCCCGCTAATCCATGGACCTGGAGAGGGGATAGGTTACAGTTGACTGGTGCATCAAATGAAAGAAAACATGCCATCAATTATTAATATGAACAAAGGAGCCTCACCGATTTTCGGGCCTGTTTGAAGTACTCGCGTTAATCTTCGCTGTTGTTATTTGGTTTTACACATTTCAGCATATCCATACATCTAGTCTAACATATTTGTTTTTGTTTTCTTTATAAGGACAAGCTCTTCATCAGCACGAAAATGTAACGTGGAACCATTCCGGCAGTTTTCTCCAATAAAACCAATCACTGACAAAACTACCAGAAACAATAAAACCGGAACCGGAAGTATGTCGGAAGACCACGTGACAGGTTCCTTAAACCCGGCTTACGTTCCGGATACAGACGAGGAAACAGTGCGCCAAGATGGTGATAACAAAAGACATACCTATGTTGTTCCTGACAGCGGCAACAAGGATGAAACTGTTGTTGATATACCAAAAGAAGGAAATGGTGAGATTTTGTTTTAAATTTATTTTTCAACGGATCCGGAGGGTACACACCCGTCGCCCCCCCCCCCCCCAAAAAAAAAAAAATCGGCCAAGTTTACAATTCATTTCGATAAAGGAGAACAATAATAATTAAATACGCCCAAAATGCACCATTTCTGATTAGAAATGTGTAAACCGCCCCCCCCCCCCCCCCTCTTCACCCTCGCCGACAAACATTTTAAACCAAATCAATTTCGATTCCGATAAAGGGGCGCAGGTCAAAATATTACGCCCCTACATCACTCTAACGTCAAGTCATGTGAAACCGGAATAGTAGAAGTTAACCCAATTTGGCTCACTCTAGTTATCGAGCATGGGACGTTTTGGTAAAGAGCATGTCGGCTTTCCGAAATCGTAAGACCTCGGCCATCATTCAACAGATATGACCTCGGAAATTATACGGTTTTTTAACATTTGTCCGTCATGGCGGCGCCCATCTTGAAAACGTGTTGTATGTGTTTTCAACCGTCCGTCTCTCTTGTAAAATGAACACATGGCATCAAGCTGTTTTTCTTTAAATTAAGACACAAATCAAAATGATTCTATTTAGTAAATTGTTGACGTCATCGAATTGGTCTATTTAGCGTAATCGCCGGCATATTTACGAGGTATATTCCGAAGATTGCCGGAGATTGCCGAGTTGATGCGGTCGGGCTTTTCAGCATGCCTACCTGACAGCAAGATTTTTTTTTTCAAATTTCTGCATCAACGTCCATTTGTCATACCTTTTTTAATATGGTATCAGCTATAATCTTCTTGGGGTATACTTACGAGTATATCCCGAAGTTTGCCGGAAATTGCCGAGTTGTTACGATTGTGCTTTTCAGTTCGGTTACAAGAGAGGCGGATTCTAGTTTTATTTTTCTACATCATCGTCCCTATTATTTAATTTCATACTTCATTTTAAATATAGTATCGGCTAAGACCCCGGTGTACAGTGATCGCTCGAGTTGACAAGAAACACCCAAGGAATACAATATTCATTTAATATTACATTATTTAAGATGCACTCTTACTCCCAAATAAGAACAGAACAGAACAGAACAGGACAGACAGTTTATTTGACTTATACATAATAAGCAGTAAACAGAATCACGATTAATACAATTGTTTTAATTTACCAAAAAATGATAAATAAATACCGAAAACATTGGTTCTTATGAAGGATACCGTGTTTGATATGAAAGAAAGGTTCATAAAAACGGTAATTTTTCCTTATGAGACGACAGTAAATCATTTAGCGCCCACCATTCATTTAATATTTGTGTGTTTTCAACTATTAAATTCACGGTTAAAATATTTTTATCAGTAATTGATATTTCCCATAAATGCATTATTTTATAATTTGTTAAAGGTATATCAATCAAATTTTATGTTTGTATACATGTATATGCATTGTTTTTTTTAAATACGAGTATCACTTTAAATGTAAGCAGGCCAGACAGGGACGGTTGGTGATATTCTCCGGAAGAGCCCCGCACAGGCCAGAGACATTGCAATATCCATCACAGACCACAGTACAGAACAACACAAGGTTGGTTATTTGAAGAAGAAATTGAAGACTAATTGACATTAAAACTTGTTCACCTGGGATAACGCTTATTTTGTATCAATTGACGTTTTCTTTGCTGCATAAGTATTTTTCGATAATGAAATATGACGTTTAGCAATGAACCAATTTCATATGACCAAGTCGTAAACACTGTTTAGTCGAACCCAGTTGGCTCGAACTCGCTTGGCTCGATTTCCCTGTTGGTTCGAATATGATGCCATGGACCGATTCCTATATACTGAAGGCAGTCATACCCGCTTGGCTCGAATTTCCCGCAGCTCGAAGTTATTTTGCCGGTCCCTAGGATATCGAGCCAATGGGGCTCAACTGTACATTGTCTACATCTAGGTCACTCTTATTTTGTAATACGTTTGAATTTCTGCATGGTATATATGTTTTGATATTGGAATCTAAGAACCAATTTGGTATGACCTCGACTTAAACACTGTACAGTTGAACCTCTTTTGCTCGAACTCCCAGATACCGACAGAAATACCTCGAGCGTCGGGGAATTCGAGTCAAGCGGGAATGATTACCTTTCTGTTAAAAGAAATCGTTTCTTTACATCCAGTACGAGCCAACGATGTAATTGAGCCAAGCAAGTTCGAGCAAACGGAGTTCAACTGAATAAGCGGTTCTGTTTTATGCTATTTTTGGTAGTTTTTGATAAATAAAAATACTGACTAAAATTATTTATATCGGGCGCAAAAAATGTCCATGTATCATGACGTGAAGGTTTTCTCCGTGATAAGACACTCTCGTGCTTATGTGTGATGAAATGATTAACTATTCATACAATAGAATTAAAATATGGCGTAATCGGAAAATATGACGGAATCGGGTTATATCACGTCACAAGATTATATGACGTAATTTGAAATTGTTCTTGTAGTTTCTTGTTACTGAAAATAAAATGGTGGCGTATATAAAGCTGAGAACGAATTTAAATGGGTTTTTCATTCACGTAACAACATAAACGTCATTTATACTTTGATTTTTTTATGATAAATAAGGCCGTTAATATGTTCAAACATGAATTCATCGTTTTGTTGTTTAGGTTAAAATAGTGTCTTACCTTTTATGTACTTTTATCTAGATGGACCCAAATAACAAGGAAAATGACAATACTACGTCGTCCAATGACAATAAACAGTCATCCAATGGCGACGCGCAAAAGAAGCCACTTCAACTGAGGCAGTCTGTAGCAGCAAGTCTACGGAAACGTGAACAGGCGCCAGACCTTGACGAAAAGTAAGGCGAATCTTCCTCTACTAAAACGAGAAACCAATAATATAAACATAATAACCCGTCAAGAAACCACAATCAAGTCATGTACTGTGCCAATAAGTCACGTCGCCGTCAGGTCCTCTATCGTGAAAAGTCAACTCAGATATCGTGCAAATAAATCAATCAAGGCCTGTATCGTGCCAATAAGTCATTTCACAGACAGGTCTTGTACGGTATCAATAGGTCCTGTCAGACTCAAGTTCTGTACCGTGTCATGTCCCAGTCCGTTACACCCCTGCTTCATGTACATAAGTATTGTCATGTCAATTTTCGTATTGTGTATTAATGACATGCCACGTCAAGTCCAGTTACGTGCATTTATGACATGTCACGTCAAGTCCAGTTACGTGCATTTATGACATGTCACGTCAAGTCCTGTTCCGTGCATTTATGACATGTCACGTCAAGTCCTGTTCCGTGCATTTATGACATGTCACGTCAAGTCCTGTTCCGTGCATTTATGACATGTCACGTCAAGTCCAGTTACGTGCATTTATGACATGTCACGTCAAGACCTGTTCCGGCATTTATGACATGGCACGTCAAGTCCAGTTCCGTGCATTTATGAGATGTCACGTTAAGTCCTGTTCCGTGCATTTATGAGATGTCACGTCAAGTCCTGTTCCGTGCATTTATGACACGTCACGTCAAGTCCTGTTCCTTGCATTCATGACATGTCACGTCAAGTCCTGTTACGTGCATTTATGACATGTCACGTCAAGTCCAGTTACGTGCATTAATGACACGTCACGTCAAGTCCAGTTACGTGCATTTATGACATGTCACGTCAAGTCCAGTTACGTGCATTTATGACATGTCACGTCAAGTCCTGTAACGTGCATTTATGACATGTCACGTCAAGTCCTGTTCCGTGCATTTATGACATGTCACGTCAAGTCCAGTTACGTGCATTTATGACATGTCACGTCAAGTCCAGTTACGTGCATTTATGACACGTCACGTCAAGTCCTGTTTCGTGTATTTATGTTACATCACGTCCAGTCCTGCTTTGTGTACATACGTCTTGTCATGTCAAGTCCTGTAGTATACAAACAAGTCATGCTACAGTCAAGTTTTGTATTTGCAAATAATTTTACAGGCAGTAAAGTTCATCAGCCAAGGCATTTACCTCGTAAAAAGTAATATCAAGTCATATCACAGTCAAGTCATATATCCTATAAAAGTGTCATGTCCAGTTTAATGTACATATGTCATCCCAAATTCAAGTCATGTTTGTTTAAAAAAGTAAAGTCACAAACAAGTCTTGTATCGAATAGATAAGTCATTACACAGTCAAGGCATGTTTCTGATAAATAAGTCATAGCACAGTCAAGTCATGTTTCCTGTAAAAAAAATCACAGTCGCCAAGTCCTGTATCGTATAAAAGATGTTGATATAGTCAAGTTCTATACAGTTTAAATAAGTCATGTCTCAGTCAAGTCTTGTAACAGATAAATAAGGCATGTCTCAGTCAAGTCTTATATCAAATAAATAAGGCATGTCTCAGTCAAGTCTTATATCAAATAAATAAGGCATGTCCCAGTCAAGTCTTATATCAAATAAATAAGGCATGTCTCAGTCAAGTCTTATATCAAATAAATAAGGCATGTCTCAGTCAAGTATTGTAACAAATAAATAAGTCATGTCTCAGTCAAGTCTTGTAACAGATAAATAAGTCATGTCTCAGTCAAGTCTTATATCAAATAAATAAGGCATGTCTCAGTCAGGTCTTATATCAAATAAATAAGGCATGTCTCAGTCAGGTCTTAGATCAAATAAATAAGGCATGTCTCAGTCAAGTCTTAGATCAAATAAATAAGGCATGTCTCAGTCAAGTCTTAGATCAAATAAATAAGGCATGTCTCAGTCAAGTCTTAGATCAAATAAATAAGGCATGTCTCAGTCAAGTCTTAGATCAAATAAATAAGGCATGTCTCAGTCAAGTCTTAGATCAAATAAATAAGGCATGTCTCAGTCAAGTCTTAGATCAAATAAATAAGGCATGTCTCAGTCAAGTCTTATATCAAATAAATAAGGCATGTCTCAGTCAAGTCTTATATCAAATAAATAAGGCATGTCTCAGTCAAGTCTTATATCAAATAAATAAGCCATGTCTCAGTCAGGTCTTATATCAAATAAATAAGCCATGTCGCAGTCAAGTCTTATATCAAATAAATAAGCCATGTCGCAGTCAGGTCTTATATCAAATAAATAAGCCATGTCGCAGTCAAGTCTTATATCAAATAAATAAGCCATGTCGCAGTCTATCCATTTACCAAATTAAAGTCTCTTGCCTCAGTCATGAGAAGTTCTTTTTTTAACAAGAGATATCCATACTACCACCATATGCTAGTGTTTACAAGGCAAACAACCTTTACTTTAAAGCTAGTTCCATATCATGTCGAAATTATCCTGAATAGTATGTTTTAACCTACACGTTTTTAGACGTTTATGATCTTTTAACAGCTATTTACGTAATACGTTACGTTATTCTGAGCAACAAATCAAAGGTCGGAATCTCCTTTATATGAAGATGGGACCACCGTCGTACGTATATATGTATATGGGTACATTTGTATAGATATACAGTCGAACTCCGTTGGCTCGACACCGTTTGGCTCGAATTCCTCGCTGACTCGAGCTGGATGTAAAGGACCGATTTATTTATACTGGAGGTATGCATTCCCGCTTGGCTCGATATTTCCCGAGGCTCGAGATATTTTTGCCTGTCCCTGGGAGTTCGAGCCAACGAGGTTTGACTGTACAGTCGAACGCCGTTGGCTCGAACTCCAAGGGACCGGCGGAAATACTTCGAGCGTCAGAAAAATCAAGCAAAGCGGGATTGTAAGCCTTCAGTATAAAGAAATAAGTAATCAAGTTCGAGCAAACGAGGCATTCGAGCCAAGCCAATTCGAGCCAAAGGGATTCGACTGTATAAACATATTTACAGGTGCACTTTGGTATTTGTTCACGACCTTTAGACTAAATGACCACTGATAACAAAATGTATGCACAACTAACAACCTGGAGATGGATTTGGTAAGAGAATTGGGGGATTGGTGGGTGAAAGGCGTTGGGGGTTATGGCGGGCAGAACGGGGGATGGGTCGGGTTTGGTGTTCGGAAGGGGAGATTTCAAAAATGGGTAAACTATAAAACAGTACATAACAGTGTATAACAAAAGAAAATGTTCACTTAAATTTTATTTCAGATTTGTATTTACGATAATTACAAACTTAAATAGTTTTTGAATGCAAATGTACATTCGGTGTTTTTTTCGGCCCTTTTTGGAGCGAAATTCAGCTCAATTCCGCTCCTGAAAAAGAATGTATTTTACCCCTACACATGTAAAAAAATCCCCTTTAAAAAAGAAGGAACATCGGCCCTACTTTGCAAATGTATTGATTCAGTTCCATTCATAAAAATGTCGATAGAGTTGTGGAATAAAAGGTTTGAAAACAAGATGAACAGTATTTCCCCCTTTTTACCAAAACGACGCTAATTTTCCCCTATTAAAGCTGCACTCTCACAGATTTACCATTTTTACAACTTTTTTTATTTTTTGTCTTGGAAAGTGCAAATTTTTGCGTAAATATCTGCAAACCAATGATAAAAGACTGCTGACAAAAAAATCAGATCGTAGATTTTCATATTTCAGTTCGAAAATTAATGTTTTATGGCTTAAACCGTTACGAACGGTTTAAGAAAAATGCATAAAACATTAATGTCTTATATCACTGGTTTTTAAGGGTTTTCGCAAAAATTGGCTCGTTCCAAGACAAAAAATAAAAAAACCATGTCAAAACTTTCAATCTGTGAGAGTGCAGCTTTAAAGGACTCCGCCACTATTCTCTTAAAAATGGAAACAAACAACAATGACATTACAGTTTGTTCATGTAATAACTTTACATGTCAATAATTCGAAGAGGAAAACGTTAATGTATTAGATATACAATTCCTGGAATTTTTTATTACAGTTTATAACATAACTTAGGAAGCAGGAGTGATATAATCCTATGCAATAATTTTCATACATAACTAGTGTAATAACTATGCAAATTAGGTATCCGCATCACTGAAAAATATGTATTCATACGCGCTGTAAAATGGTAAACAAACACCACAAACGATGTTTCGTGTCAACAAACTCAACCTCACGATGAAACGAACGGTAGAGGTGGCTTTCCTAATCCAAACAAACGACTCCCTGCATGATCACAGCGCCAGAAAAGTCCTCGTTCCAGAAATTGAATGAATGACACCGATTTTTTCTGCAAACATCGCGAGACTAGAACATTCCATATATAAACAACCATAGCCACATAAATACAAATCAACACAAGGAAATATCCAAAGTTTTTTGCATTATCTGGTTCGCAGAAACAATAGTGTCATCCATTCAATTAACGTTGTGTGCTAAAGGCATTTACCAAAATATTCGTCAAAAATTGCTTGGCGGACAAACTATATAAAATGACGTCATACAGGAAATTACGTCATATCATAAAAGTACTTTCCACAGATACGAACAGTATCGTAATGTATGGTAATTTTTTGTTTAAATGATTGCTATTTAAAGAGGTACAGACACACTGAAAGTTGAACTATCAGATTCCGATCTGGTACCCCAGCGGACTTCGAGTATACCACGTGGGTATTTCGACACCAAGAAACCAATAACGTAAGCTTTGGGCTTTGTTATTCGTCTATCATCTTTCTGCGTATTGTTTTTTGATATCCAAAAGATAATTTTGTAATTGGCCAGTTTCCTTGTTCCAAAAAAATATTAAGATGTATATGCAGGAAATCGTCTCTAAAGTAATAACAGAATTGGCACGCAGACTCTTATTTAAACGAAATTGTTTCGTCGTATTTGCCGTAATTTTTCCTATTTATTGCTTCTTCGAACATTGTCTAGTGTTGGTCGAAAGTGAAACTGGCCAATGATAAGTTGAGGTTGAACTGCTTTTTACTGCTTATTAAGCTTTTTCGGTTTTTGAATTTTAAATTACAAAACATAAGCCATGATTTTGAAGGAGTGAAAGTATAATTCTATAACCTAAAAAGATATCATGTGTGCGTTTTTTTCTGTAAAAATGACAATTTTTGACCAAGTTTAGTCTGAATCGTTATGTTATTACAATGTTGCTATAGAAACGTTTCATTAACTACAGTCGAACCCCGATGGCTCGAACTCGCTTGGCTCGAATTCATCGTTGGCTCGAACTGGATGTAAAGGACCGATTTCTTTATACTGTGGGTCAGCATTTCCGCTTGGCTCGAATATTTCGAGGCTCGAAGTATTTTCACCGGTCCCAGAAAGTTCGAGCCAACGGGGTTCGACTGTTTATAGTTTTTACACCGTTCGTGGCTTATGGCTTATGGTTTTATTGAGCAAAAGAAGAATATACGTTTGCTTTGAACTTTCCTTTAATTTAACTCGAGCATATTTTAATTGTCTTGCTTGTTTCTCTTGACGTAAGATCTCGGCTTACATTCTTAGATACAATCTCTAGGTATTTTAACTATTTTTGGAGTTCAACGGAACATAATTTACTTGAATGATGAACTCATGATCAATCTTAATTTTCTTTTCTAGCTTATAAGGACAAAGAGCTTGGTGCCAGTTTATCTGTAGTTTGAAATGATGTTTTTTGAAGTTTGTTTGCCTTTTACTGTTAGGTAAAAGAATTGGTTTGGTTAGGGTTACATCCTTTTCAAAAACAGGTAGGGTAGGTAGGCTTTATTTATTTTTTTATTATAAGGCTTTTTGTAACGTTATTCTACGATTAAGCTAAAGTAATGCTATGTTAAAATCTTGAAAGGTTTTTATCGAAATATTTAAACATTAAAACACACACTTATTTTTTTTATTTATCTATTTGGTGTTTTTTTGTTACCAAATTACTATAAAAACGGAAAGGCCGGCGCTATTTCGTAGGTAGGGTCGGGTTATCCGAGCCAAATGCATTTTTTGGTCTTATGATTGTGATGTTGCTGTTTTTCCTGTTTTATCACGTTTGAGGGTCTATCTGTTGCGAAATATGGGGTATCGTAAACACTATAGAAACATGAAAATGAATTTATTAAAGCGCTTTTTTGTTAAACGAGTGGGAAGGTTTGAAGTGAAAAACGCTTAAGAAGCGTACAAAAAAGATGTTGTTTAAAAACGTAAAATGTTTACTAATGGAAACTTGGGAAAATTGTCAGCTCCGCTCCAAGAAAACCGCGTGTTTTTTACAGTTGATTGACGATGCAAATAATCTATGAAACGACCTGAAACGAAATTGCAAATTCTAGTCAGGGCAGAGTTTGAATGTCACTCTGGTAACGTACTGTTGCAAGGTGTGTGCGCTTTGATTGAGAGCTAACAACATAAGCAACTTGCCCCGCCCCTTATCCGTACTAACAATGGTATTTTAGTCGCATAACAATTTCTTTTGTGTAAGAATATATATACTAACCAACTTCAACTTTTAAGTTGTCTTCATAATACTATTTCTTCATAATACTATGTCTTCATGATACTATGTTAACTACCCATTTACACGTTTAACATATGCAGCTTCACCTCATTAAAGTCAATAACACCTGATTGCTGATTATCTGAAATAAATGTATTGGCACATTTCAAGTATTCTGCCTTTTCATTAGACAAAATATTATGTTGACCACGATTACTAGTTGCATGCATGTTCCATGCATCATGTTGGATTCGTCGGAATGCCAACAAACCAATGTGAACTATTTGCACTCTTGTATCCCCTCATGTACTCGCCTAATGTATGTGCACTCCTTAAATGGACTCGCTCACAGATTTTATGTTGACAAAAAGTTTTTCAAATTTTGCTTAAATTTAATCATTTTACAACACCAAACAGTAAATGGCTGATACTCGTCTAATGTTTTATGGCTAAAAGCGTTACTAAAGATTAAAGAAAAATGCCTAAAACATCATTTTTTGAACATAAATATGAAAATCTGTCATCCGATTTTTTGTCAGCAATCTTATATCACTGGTTCATGCATTTTTGCATAAATTGGCTCGTTTCAAGACAAAAAATAAAAAAAAGTTTTCCAAACGTTCAATCTGTGAGGGTGCAGCTGTAATACATGATTACAGCTTCACAGTTTTTTTTTTAAATACACATTTCACAAGAAAAATTGTTTTTGATGTCTGACCATAGAAAATGTAAAAGAGTCCCATTAATCATTACCCTGGGCTGGTATTCAATAATAGTCTTATTTGGATCTAATAACGATGTAGCTAATCGGATTAATTGCTATTAATAACTAACCAATAGAGTGAACGAAGGTGATAATGTATGACCCTTAGTTTAACTAAAGTTGCTTATTGAATACCACCCCAGAAGGCATTTTATAAATGCGGCCATTTACTGTGATGATTAACATTATAACACGGACATAAATTGGTACGTAACTATATAGTAAGAATTTCTTTTCAAACTACTACTTCTTGTAAACAGCATAATAAGCGTCTGAGCATTCTTGTGTAGAACTATGTATCTACTACTTGCATATTTAAAATAGTGACCTCATGATTGTTTGTTTGTTTTGAAGATGAATAACATTTCGTCATATATGTCCGTTTTTAAATCTTCCGTTCTAAAGAAATAGACACTTTTTTGTAATAGTACACTAAAGTCACACTTAAAATTTATGTAAAAACAATATAGCTGTGTGAAGTTAGCTAAACATACGACATTGGACATTGGACATTCAAAATCGAATGTTGTGCTGGCACGACATTGGACATTGGACATTCAAAATCGAATGTTGTGCTGGCACGACATTGGACATTGGACATTCAAAATCGAATGTTGTGCTGGCACGACATTGGACATTGGATATTCAAAATCGAATGTTGTGCTGGCACGACATTGGACATTGGACATTGGACATTCAAAAGTGAAAGTCGTGCTAGCACGACATTGGACATTGGACATTCAAAATCGAATGTTGTGCTGGCACGACATTGGACATTGGACATTCAAAAGTGAAAGTCGTGCTAGCACGACATTGGACATTGGACATTCAAAATCGAATGTTGTGCTGGCACGACATTGGACATTGGACATTCAAAAGTGAAAGTCGTGCTAGCACGACATTGGACATTGGACATTCAAAATCGAATGTTGTGCTGGCACGACATTGGACATTGGACATTCAAAAACGATTGTCGTGCTGGCACGACATTGGACATTGGACATTCATAACCGAATGTTGTGCTGGCACGACATTGGACATTGGACATTCAAAAGTGAAAGTCGTGCTAGCACGACATTGGACATTGGACATTCAAAATCGAATGTTGTGCTGGCACGACATTGGACATTGGACATTCAAAAACGATTGTTGTTCTAGCACGACATTGGACATTGGACATTCAAATTCGAATGTTGTGCTGGCACGATATTGGACATTGGACATTCAAAAGTGAAAGTCGTGCTAGCACGACATTGGACATTGGACATTAAAAATCGAATGTTGTGCTGGCACGACATTGGACATTGGACATTCAAAAGTGAAAGTCGTGCTAGCACGACATTGGACATTGGACATTCAAAATTGAATGTTGTGCTGGCTCGACATTGGACATTGGACATTCAAAATCGAAATAGCACGACATTGGGCATTCAAAATAATATGTCGTGCTTGCTCGTTGTCTTGGTAATAAATATAAATTTTGGACCCATGATAGACAGAGACTTCGAATGGTCCTTTAAGATAGATTTGAGCAGTTCACGCGTCCATTAGCTGAATAATATGTGGCCAGTATTGTAGTCGAATTGAACTGCTTGTTTTATATTTGAACATTTATTGAGTGCGACATTTATAAAATGTTGCAGATGTTAGCCCCAATAAATTGAAATCCAAATTGTACATATAGTCATTGTATACATAAAGGCAGTAGATATATCACTAAATAATGATCCTTTACAATTGTAATTGTATAACCTCAATATGAATTATTGTTTGGTGGGACGCAATTTTGCAATCGATTGTGTTTTCTTTTACTCATAAATTGTGTTTATTGCTTAAATTGTTGATATACAACATACGCCTTATTTCAATTTGGATATTTTTAATCCATCAAAGGTGGACACCCTGCTGAGAGCCGGAATATGTTCAGTAAAGGTGTTATATTTTTATTGCTCAATATAATCCGCAGAAACAATAGCGCTTTAACTAGCTCTTTCATTTCACATGTTATTACATTTATAATCATCAAAGACTTTTGTTTAAAAAAATAACTTATACAAGGTATGCATACTTTTGGTGACCAATCAAAAAACCTGATATTATTAAGGAATCGGCCATTTTGTGAACAGATCTAAGTAAACCTCAGAGAATGAATGAGTGTCCAGCGGATGATTTCAAACCGTTATTAAGGTCCAATGCCCATGTCGTGCTAGCACGACTTTCACTTTTGAATGTCCAATGTCCAATGTCGTGCCAGCACAACATTCGATTTTGAATGTCCAATGTCCAATGTCGTGCTAGCACGACTTTCACTTTTGAATGTCCAATGTCCAATGTCGTGCCAGCACAACATTCGATTTTGAATGTCCAATGTCCAATGTCGTGCTAGCACGACATTCGATTTTGAATGTCCAATGTCCAATGTCGTGCCAGCACAACATTCGATTTTGAATGTCCAATGTCCAATGTCGTGCTAGCACGACTTTCACTTTTGAATGTCCAATGTCCAATGTCGTGCCAGCACAACATTCGGTTATGAATGTCCAATGTCCAATGTCGTGCTGGCACGACAATCGTTTTTGAATGTCCAATGTCCAATGTCGTGCCAGCACAACATTCGATTTTGAATGTCCAATGTCCAATGTCGTGCTAGCACGACTTTCACTTTTGAATGTCCAATGTCCAATGTCGTGCCAGCACAACATTCGATTTTGAATGTCCAATGTCCAATGTCGTGCTAGCACGACATTCGATTTTGAATGTCCAATGTCCAATGTCGTGCCAGCACAACATTCGATTTTGAATGTCCAATGTCCAATGTCGTGCTAGCACGACTTTCGATTTTGAATGTCCAATGTCCAATGTCGTGCCAGCACAACATTCGATTTTGAATGTCCAATGTCCAATGTCGTGCTAGCACGACTTTCACTTTTGAATGTCCAATGTCCAATGTCGTGCCAGCACGACATTCGATTTTGAATGTCCAATGTCCAATGTCGTGCTAGCACGACTTTCACTTTTGAATGTCCAATGTCGTGCCAGCACAACATTCGATTTAGAATGTCCAATGTCCAATGTCGTGCTAGCACGACTTTCACTTTTGAATGTCCAATGTCCAATGTCGTGCCAGCACAACATTCGATTTTGAAAGTCCAATGTCCAATGTCGTGCCAGCACAACATTCGATTTTGAATGTCCAATGTCCAATGTCGTGCCAGCACAACATTCGATTTTGAATGTCCAATGTCCAATGTCGTGCTAGCACGACTTTCACTTTTGAATGTCCAATGTCCAATGTCGTGCCCGCACAACATTCGATTTTGAATGTCCAATGTCGTGCTAGCACGACTTTCACTTTTGAATGTCCAATGTCCAATGTCGTGCCAGCACAACATTCGATTTTGAATGTCCAATGTCGTGCCAGCACAACATTCGATTTTGAATGTCCAATGTCCAATGTCGTATGTTTAGCTAACTTCACACAGCTAAACAATATATGTATTTAGTTTGTTTATAAAACAATTGACCGAATTGTTCTTTCCGATAACTCATTCATCTGCCCCTGAATACTCTTTAACCGGGAGATTTCGCCCCAGAAGTAGAAAAAATATATATCAAATGCCATGCTTCAATTTTGGTTTGTTTGGGTGAAGCCAATGTTTCTTGTATATTTATATTATTATTATTTGTATTTAAACAAATACGTATGCAGGAACATTGGCTACAACAAACAACCCAACAAGGACAAAATTAAAGCATGGCATTTGAAATATTACTTTTCTGCATCCGGGGACTAGATCTCCCGGTGAAGTGTATTTCAGGGGCATATGAATGAGTTATCGGACAGGACATATAATGTTCTTAAACTTTCAAATCGTTAAGTCTTTAAAACCCTTTTCTGCATGTGTTATGTGTTTTACTCAGGGATGAAGATTCAAAATGGCTTCACTGGATTGAAGTGAAGTTCATGGAGATTGCGGGTGACGATGGTGAAATAGACAGGGACGAGTTTAAGAAGGCCCTCGGAGTTAAAAAGGTTGGTAATATGGTTGCGCAATATGGGACATTGAATGCGATATAGAAACATGTAAGTAAATTCACATAACTAATATTGGTTAGAAATGTTGGTAGTATTAACATGCACGATGAGTTAACGTAAACAATATAGAAACAAGTAAGAACAGTCGAACCCCGTTCGCTCGAACTCGCTTGGCTCAATTTCCCCGTTGGCTCGAACTCCTTGTTCGATTTCATCGTTGGCTCGAACTGGATGTAAAGGACCGATTTTCCCAAACTGAAGGTAAGCATTTCCGCTTGGCTCGAATTCCCCGGGGCTGGAGGTATTTTCGCCGGTCCCTGGGAGTTCGAGCCAACGGGGTTCAACTGTATATTCAAGTGGGCATTCGGGGCAACAACCCCGTTGAAATGGAAAACTATCAGTGTAAAACATATACTTTCGAACCCCATTGGCTCGAACTCGCTTGTCTCGAAATACTCTTTGGCTCGAACTGAATGTACAGGACCGAATTCCTTATACTGAATATAAGCATTCCCGCATGGCTCGAATATTTCGAGGCTCGAGGTATTTTCGCCGATCCCTGTGAGTTCGAGCCAACGGGGTTCGACTGCTGTATGTAAGGATGCATTATACGGGAACACGTAAAGTGGTCAACGATGTAGAGATATGAAACGGCACATGGGATGAAAAGGAAGGTAAATTGGTTGTGCACTATGGGGTCACGTATGCGATGTGGAAGTGTTTGGATCGGCATGGGTACGTTCAAGAAGGCTTTTGAACAAGAATGTAGCTAGTATCGACGCGAAGTAGTATTATCAACCTAGAAGGACATGGAGTTGAGCTGAAATGCAGTCGAAGCCAAGGGTTTACCATTGAGATGATTTTAGCTCCTTAGTCTTTTTGATTCCTTAATGTTTGTTATAATAGTATAGTGTTATTAATTAGGTAATTTCATATAGGCTCAGCTAATTGTCAAAGGTCAGCTGTATTGGCTTGTTTCAAACAAGGCACACACTTTTCAAAACGGAAAACAAAATGACTGCTTTTTAAAATAGTTTACAGCATTCTTGCCATTCATATTTGGGCGAGTTTCGACAGCCAATGAAAATGGTCCGTTCCTCTAATCCCGTATTTTGCGAGTTTTGTAGCCAATAAAAACCGCAGAAACCTGTATTAGCCGACTTTGGTCGATATTGGCCGATTTTTTTGTATATATTGTCGTCGATTGTCAATTATAAGTACTAAGAGTGTTCTAAATACGTAATAGTTGATTATTAAAAAAAAATGTTGTACAATGTATTTACATGCAATACAAGTTGGCGTAAAAGTAACCGGTTGGCGAGGGACGCTGTACGACTAATCATTAGAGCATAAAGTCAACAATATGGAAACATATAAATATGATACGATTGATGAAAAGAAGGCGCTCCATGTTAAAAGGAACTATGGTGTACGATGATGATTTATGCGCATTCAAGAGCGATGTACACGATTAAGAAACAAGTATGGTTGCAGAGTATTGGGTAACGTATGTGATCTGGATGTGTTGGAATTGGCATAAACATAGGGAGTTAAAGAAAGCGCTGAATGTTTAAAAGTATAATGTGGTTTGAAATGCTATTAGAGACATGAGATAGAAGTTACTGAAGTTCGCAGTCTAATTCAGACGTTGGAAGACTTGAAGACTTGAAGATACAGTTAAATACAGATCCGGGTGAGACACCCTAGCTCTTTGCGAAGATACCTCTTGGTTCTTTATCGTGTTCAGTGTAAAGCACCAATACAAGGGATACAACTTTCCAGGGTTGAACCAGAAATTAGTAGTTAGTACACCATTTTCCAATTACTACCATTTAAAGATGCACTCTTACTCCCTAAATCAGATTTACCACAATTAATAATACTGTTTTAATATTTCAAAAGCGGATGAATACATGTCAAAAACGATGGTTATTATGAAGGATTCCGAGTTTAATTTGAAAGAAATGAGAATAAAACATGGTATTTCTACCTCATGAGACTATAGTAGACCACAGTAAATAGTTTAGCATTCACCAATCATTTAATATTTTTGCGATGTCTGCCATTCAATACACGGTTACAATTTTGTCATCAGTAATTAATATTTTCCATAAATGCATTATTTAGTAAGTAGTTAAAGGTTTATCAGTCAAAATTTATGTTTGTTATACATGTGTATGTATTGATTTTGAATAAGAGTGTCACTATAAATGCCGAGCGCTAGGCAATGAAGCTACTGGTTCCATCTTTTAACGTATTTCGGTTTGACACGACCGGGGTTTGAAGCCCCAACCTTTTGCAGTCGCCGCGAACGCTCTACCACTGAGCTATCAGGTTTGTCACCATGTGGCCTTTTCAAGTATAACACTTTTATCTTTCAGTCGTTCTTCGCCGAGCGGTTCTTCGAGCTTTTCGACCAGGACGCTAGCGGGACGATTGAGATGAATGAACTCATGGACGGACTGCGCATGCTCACTAAGGGAACACCAGCACAGAAACTTCAGTTCCTGTTTGACGTTTATGACGCTGACGGTTCGTGTTTTATTGTACAAAGTATACTACAGTCGAAACTCTCTATGTCGAACTCTGTAATCTCGACGTTTCGGTTATGTCGAACTTTTGACGAATATTTTTGAGCTAATTAGGCATGTTTTGTATTTCGGTTATAGCGAATGTTAGTTATTTTGACGTTTTTTCAGAGGTCCCATCGACTTCGACATAGCGAGTTTGATTGTTTGAACTTGGCTTGTATTGATAATGTATTTTAGCGTTGTGTTTCTTGTTTACTGTTTCTGTGGTCTTGATTTAAAGCTGCACTCTCACAGATTGAACGTTTTGACAACTTTTTTATGTTTTGTCTTGGAACGAGCCAACTTTTGCGAAAATCCATGAAAACCAGTTATATAAGACTGCTGACAAAAAATTAGATTGCAGATTTTTATATTTAAGTTCAAAAACTGATATATTATGCATTTGTCTTAAACCGTTAATAACCATAAAACAGTAATTTTCGAACAGAAATATAAAAATCTGCGATCTGATCTTTTGTCAGGAGTCTTATATCACTGTTTTGCTGATATTTATGCAAAATTGGTTCATTACAAGACAAATAAATAAAGAAGTTGTCAAATCGGTAAATCTGTGAGAGTGCAGCTTTAAGGCTTGGTTTAGTGGGCAACATTATTTGCTGTCTTGTGAAAAGTCAAGTTTTCCAATACATTGGATTTTTTGTAAATCAGCTGTTAGCCGTTTTTAATTTAAATCAGGTAAAGCGATAGATATCAACAGTGGCTGGCCCAGTTAGTATCAAGTTTAGAAATATAATGGACACCATTTAAACACTTATTCAATATAAGGCTACTGCGGTTGTCCCTGGTTTTTTTTTATACATGACTCGTTTAATATCATGTTATTAGACAGCGTATGTAATGGTTGGGTAAACAATAATACAAAAACCTATAGGATCCTACAAATGAGGTTAGAACAACGTACAAACGTTTTCTTTTTTTATTAATCTCTGTTCAAATTATATGAAGTGTTTAATGCATACAATAAAGTTATAATTGCCATCTTATTAAAAATATAAGTGCAACAAATAAAGCGTAGGCCCCGGTCGGGAAAAGCGAGCCTTAATAAAGAATTGTATTAAATGGCAACGAGATTTTTTTTATAATACAATCAAACTCCGTTGGCTCAAACTCCTAGGGACAAGCCAAAATACTTCGAGCCTTGGAAAATCGAGCCAAGCGGGATTGCTAACATTCAGTATAAGGAAATCGGTCTTTTACATTCAATTAAAGCCAAAGAGGAGCTCGATCCAAGCGAGCTCGAGCCATCGGGATTCGGCTGTATGACACATATTTCTTTTGTAAAAATGTTCGTAATGGTTGCTTTACTTTCGACAGAGGCAAGGTCATGTGATCAATATTTATTCCAGGTAGTGGAAGTATAGATCGTGATGAGTTAATGGAGGTGTTAAAAGCCTGCATGGAGGAGAGCTCACTATCGCTCACAGAAGACAATCTTGAGGACCTGACGGACGCTCTCTTCGACGCTGCGGATGAAGATGAGTCAGGGACGATAACTTTTGAAGAAATGAGAGACGAGTTGGAGAAACATCCGGGTGTTATTGAAAATCTGACAATAAGGTACATTAAAGCTGCACTCTCACAGATTGACCCTTTTGACAATGTTTTCGTGTTGTTGTTTTTTGTCTTGGAATGAGTCATCGTTTGAGTAAATGCCTGGAAACCATCGAAATACGACTGCTTATAAAACTATTAGAATAATAGTTTGTATTTATGCTCGAAAATTGATGTTTTATGGCAAAATGAGTTACTAACGCTTCAAGAAAAATGAAATATACGGCTGCGTTTCTGACAATTGAGATCTGTTTTTGTGTGAGTTATCTCACTATATGGAATACTTTGATGCCAAAAATAACTGATTCTGTGCCAAAAAAATGTCAAAACTATCTATCTGTGCGAATGCAGCTTTAAATGACTCATCTGCTTTTGTTATGTGTATTCATGCTGCATGGACGTGAAAAAAAATCCATGAAGCTCGCTAGTGAGTTCATACATTATGCGCACGAAAACATGTAAACTAGAAATGTATTTTGTGATAACTTTTCACTTTGTGGTGAGAATCATTAGTAGGATAGCAAAGATTTTAAAAAAAATCGGTAAAAGGTGTTTAGACAGATTTGCTTTTTGTTCACACGGTATCCATGCAAACCATAGAAAATAACTTTTGCGAGACAACATCTACGTCCAACAAATGTTGACGCGAACTAGAGACATCGCTTTAAAAGGATGGATGTTTGACAAAAAATGAATACAGTCGAACCTCGTTGGCTCGAACTCGTTTGGCTCGAACTCCTTGTTGGCTCGAACTGGATGTTAAGGACCCATTTCGTTATACTGATGGTAATAATTACCGCTTGGCTCGAATTTTCCGACGCTCGAAGTTTTTTGGCCGGTCCTTGGGAGTTCCAGCCAACGGGGTTCGACTCTATGTGTAAAACAAGGGTTCTATTCTAACACTTCTTAAATACGTTTTTATTTAAGTGCTGCCCAGTGGCTGAAACCACCCAGTAAACAGAGTTCAGATAAAACATGGCGGCGTTACTTTACGGCAGATTACCTGAAGAACAACTTACGTAAAGTGGTATTCTTTCTCGTGTACTGGATAGTGAATGTCGTGCTGTACATCTTGGGAGCGTACAACCATCGTGATCATAACTGGGCCTACATGGTAAGACTAGAAGCATATTCCATAACTGAAAATGTAAGATTATAAGTCTATTCCATGGTCGAGAGTGTAAGATAGGTTCATCCCGACCCGAGCGTAGGTTTTTGTTTCGGAAAGTAAGTTTACCGAAGTACCGCAGAACACCCGTAAGATGAACCTACCGTACGCAAGCGGCCAGGTTTCTCTCGCTCCTCAGTAAAACCAAATGTAGCAAAAATGTATATTTTCGCGTTAATGTAAATTGCGGTACATTTAAGTGCAAATCTCATGATTTTCAGTTTGCACGTGGTGCTGGCCTTTGCCTGAACTTCAACTGCATGTGGATCCTTGTGCTCATGCTCCGGAAGTGCATTACGTTCGCGCGGATGACGCAACTGTGTCACGTGCTGCCGTTCGATCAGCACATACTGTTTCACAAGATGACGGGGATCGCCATCGTGATCTTTACAGCTATGCACACTTGCTCACATATTGGAAATGCCTGTAAGTGATAGAGGTCATTTTTTGTATAACTGCGTCACCATAATGACGTCACAGGCCATTGCAAAATTTAAAAAAGGAGAGCGGTAAACAACCGTGTAGGATGGTATTTTTTGGTGGCGGATTTCCAGTTTGAAATACTGTTAAAGAAAAGATTAAGTACTATCTGAATTAATTTCTAGAATAGTGTATAGAGCTGGTCACATGGACAAGATATAACCAATCAAACGAAGAACTGACCTGGTTAAGCAAAATGTATACGGTGCGCTGTTATCAGGTCTATTTGTTTGCAAGTGACAGGAACATATAAGAATTATAAGTAGCGTATGTAATACAGTCGAACCCCGTTGGCTCGAACTCGCTTGGCTCGAGGTCCCCATTGGCTCTTTGAACTGGGTGTTTAGGACCGATTTCTTTACTCCGAAGGTAAACTTTCCCGCTTGGCTCGAATTTTCCGAGGCTCGAGGTATTTTCACCGGTCCCTTGAAGTTCGAGCCAACGGGGTTCGACTGTATGCTATAGTCTTGAACTAACATAGCTTTATCGCTTAGACAAGTTACACGCATATCTAACATTCATCAAAATTTTACACGCATATTTTCGTTTAGAAGCATTACATGTATGCATGATAAAACACATAACATATTGATCTTAACTTGTTGTACTATTTTATAACCGATTTTATTTAATGCACGTTTTCAGTAGTAACGGTAGAGCTGAACTTCATACCTGTTGTGTTTCAGTGATAGTCGAAAATGAGACCAACATCACTTCTTGGGAGATACTGTTTACGCCGGAACTCGAATTAGGATTGGCCAAGGGGGCGGCATTTATAACCGGCTGGATACTAATTGCGGTGTTGACAGTCATGGTTGTGTGTTCATTGCCTTTTGTGAGGGCAAGTGGCCATTTCCAGGTACGAAGGTTCATCAAAAGTATCATTATTATAGGCTGGTGTACGATGGTTAATCAAAATATCTTAATTATTGGCTAACACAAATTTAGCTGATCTATGAAAGTCATAGTGACCAAAAAACATATTTAAAATTTAAAAAAAGATGAAATTAATTTTGCTGGTGTTCCACCATATTCTCCACATATAAAGAGCGAATAGTTTGTCTGTGCCGAAACTTTCCCGTCTTAAAATCCTTTAATGAAATAAAGGTGAACTTATTCAAGATAACCCGCATTCGACAAACCCCATACTTCTGTACCGTTGCAGATCTTCTACTGGACTCATACGTTGTACGTGCCATTCTGGATCCTGCTCATCCTTCACTGTGAAAACTTCTGGAAGTGGTTTATTGCACCGGGCGTTCTCTTCATCCTCGAGAAAATATCAAGGTCCAAACTCATCAAATTTGCGAGATATGGGGATATATTCATAGAGGAAGTTAACCTCCTACCATCAGGGGTAAGTGTTGAAATCCCCGGGTCATTATACCCATGAACATAGTATGTTTATCTGAATGGTTTAGATAATGGACGCCGGTCAGGATCAATGGTTTGTTGCACCCTGCAAAGTCTGTTCATTTAGCAGTTTGGTGCAATATGCTTACCAAATCATCATTATCAATGACATTGAGTGCCTATCCGCTCTGACTTTGTTACATTCATATTTTTTTCTTATTCTGATCACTGAAACAATCATTGTCTTGCTGATAACACAATTTATTCAGTTTTGGTAATTAATTTAATGTCGTTCATTTAATAACAACAATAAGTCATTCATTAAAGCACATTTCAAGCCAGGTACATCATAATCGCGTAAGGTTACATTATACTCTTACAAGACAAACAGATGACACACCTTGTAATCTCACGGTCCATTAATGTCCGTCGTAATGATATTATGGAAATATACCGGGTCAACCCCAGTAGCCATACATTTAACGAACCCCCTGTGTGCCAGGGTTAAAGCCTCACTCTCACAGATGGACGGTTTTGACATTTCTTTTCATTTTCGTCTCAGATTAGCTAGTATCATTGCCTTTAATTCATTCATCTTAGATAATTTACAAAATATTGTATATCTCAATTGTTTGAAAATTTGTTTATATTTTTTAAAGCGTTAGAAACGCTTTTTGCCATATAACATCAATTTTCGCAAATATCGAAAAATGCGATTCGTTTTTTGGCAGCAGGCTAGGCATTCGGAGCTCCTCGGCCATTTTTTTTAAAATAACCTCGGATGTATATGGACGGTTTACATACTTAAAAAGTGGTACGTTTAAGTCTGCTGCAAATTGATCGCGTAGTAATCTTATTTAGTAGTTAAAATTTATGACTTAACTCTTGGGAATCGTAATTATGTTTGCAATAATACACTTCACTGGCAATCAATTTAAACTGAGAGCAATGAATACAACTCTTAAACACTACATTTGATTAATGCTTCTATTAAAAAAATACGGACTACTTCAACAGATGTACCGGCATACATCCGAGGTTGTTTTTGAAAAAATGGCCGAGGAGTTCCGAATGCAGGCTAGGATCACTGGTGTCCAGAAAATCGTCCGATTCAAAGACAAAAAAGTTTAAACGCTCAATCTGTGGGAGTACAGCTTTAAGGCCTATACCGTCATACAAAGCCTCTTTTTCACAGGTGACCCACTTGGTTATATCACGGCCGAGCAACTTCAGATACAAGCCAGGAGACTACATCTTCATACAGATACCTTGTATCGCTAAGTACGAGTGGCATCCCTTTACTATCAGCTCAGCACCGGAAATGGAAGGTACGGGTTACACTCTACTAAATTGATGTTTATTAAGGGTTTGCTAGTTCGTGTTCCTTTAATCTTTGGTCCAACGTCATACTTTTAACCATCGCCATGCCCTAGTTGTAAAGGCGTCTGCATTTGAAGCGTGGGGCGAAGGTTTGCATACCACATTGGGCTTGTTATTGACATTTTATTCGATTTGCTATGTTTGTGCAATCAAACCCCGTTGGCTCGAATTCGCTTGGCTCGAACTCCCTTTTGGCTTGAAATAGATGTAAAGGACCGCTTTCTTTATACTGCATTCCCGCTTGGCTCGAAAGGCTCGATGTATTTTCGCTGGTCCCTTGGAGTTCGAGCCAACGGGGTTCGACTGTTTGTCATTTCCAAACGAAACGGTTTGACGCCGCGATGTCTTTTATCCATTTATCACCCAAGCGATATCACCAACGAGTCAATTAGCCTTACTGCCACTTCCCGAGAATCAATACGTTACCCCAGACCATGTGACCACGTTCAAACCAATGGAAAAAATGATATGATGTGTTCTTCCAGGTAGCATCTGGTTACACGTCCGGTCGGCGGGACACTGGACTAACAAGCTTTACAAATACTTTGAGGACTATGAAGAAAAAGAGGCTATAGATGTAGAGTCCAGGACACGCTCTCGCCGTAAGATATTGGCGTTTTCTTTTGCTTTATTCTTGCAAAGATTTCTTGATTTACAATTACTTCCAAAACACGCTCTAGAGGTATAATAACACTATTCCGCCTTCGTCATTTGTATGATACCTATAAATAGAGTGTTATGAAAATTACCAAATAGGTGCCCTGTTCTTTTTTTTTCTTCTGTTTTTATTTAATATTGACAAATATTATACAACACAGCACATTGCAAACATATATACACATCTTGAGACATTTATATAGCGTATTTGTTATTTGTATTACATAATATTTGTTTTTTTAAGTATTGGTGTATGAGTTATATCACATGCAAAAACATATTGCACAAAAAGGTCTATATAGGTGCCAATGCAGGAAGCAGTTTTTTAATCTTTCAATATTTCAGTGTTTAAATAAAAAAAGAGTAAGAAGAGAACAGGTGCCCTGTTCTTGAAACGATATAAAGATACGATACTGATTTTTTTTATTTATGTGATATCTGCAAATATTGTGTGGATTATCATGAACATACCCCCAATATATTCTGGAAACGGTCTCAGTATAAGATACTGCCTTGGTCATTAATATGTTATCAGAAAGTTTTTTTGGAGTATTCACAGCGCTGAAATTACAAAATTTTGCTCATTATATCGGACTGGTAAAAGTGTGGTTTCTGGTAACCTGGTCGGCCCCTTTTAATTTGCCTACGGTACGATTTAAAAAAGATATTGCAATAAAGAGAGCACCGCCTTTGATTGAGAGTCTTGTTTTTTAAGACACTTCGAAAAACCTTTTCACAAAACCGCCGGCTCATGGCGCACTGTCAAAACATTATTTTGGAAACAGGTTTGTCGAAGTGTTTGGTGAAACTTATAACCTATTTCTCCTCTGGTAATAAAACGAAGTCGGGGTATAGACTACCCTTTGCTTCATTTAATATTGTGAAGAAAAAAAGTTATCTTTGTTTATAGTCTTCATTCGAAGCAAAATGTTACCTTTCAACGTAGCATATATGACGTAATTTATCACGTGCAATTCACACACTGATTATTGTTATATCGTAGTGTTGTTTGGAGATTGTGTGACCAGTTAATCCTTTTGCCTGGAAATTGGGCACACTTTAGGCAACTGGCCCCAATTTCTCGAAACTTCTTAAGCTTAACAAGCTTAAGTTGCTTATTTCAATTAGTCAAAATACATACTTAAATTAAACTTTGATAAATGAAAAATGGTTTATTGTGATAATCGTAACTAAAATTCCTATCTTAACTATTAAAACATTTAAAAGAGTATTTAAACCACAAAATACTGAAATACAAAAATTGTGGGTTTAGCTTAATCCTGTTTTAAGAGACTTAAGAAGTTTCGAGAAATTGGGGCCTGGGGTTTTTCTGGTAGTTAACACTGTTGTATTATATTAAGTCGGCCGTATATTATAATTTCAGGCACAACCATGAAGAAGTTTGAAAATATAGAAAGGGTTAGTTAATTTGATATAAATTCTTGTTTTGTTTAATCTTATTTTATTGTATATTATATACGCACGTCATATGAATGATTTCGGTTATCAATATAATTGTATCATTGGGTTGGGCCACAAGCTATTACATCTTAAGAAAATGGCCCTCCTTCTCTTTTTGTAATTTGAAGACGCCTTATATCAGTGCTATACACACTATCTATTAATGTGTATACCTTTGTTGGATTTAAAAATCATGATGTATAAATATATTCAATATATAAGTACATCTACGCGTTCACGGGGTTTTCAGATCACAGTGTATTAAAACTGCACGCTCACAGATTAACTTTTGCAACTTTTTTGCCTTGGATTTTTTCTTGAATGTCTGACAACCAGTGCTATAAGACTGTTGACAAACGATTAAATCGCAGATTTTTATACTTCCGTTCGAAGATTAATGTTTTATGGCTAACGATTTAAGGAAAATGCATAACCCATCAATTTTTTAACATGACTATGAAAACCTGTGATTTGATTTTTCGTCAGCAGTCTTATATTACTGGTTGCCATGCATTCTAACAAAAATTGGCTCCTTCCAAGACATTTTTCCAAAACAGTTGTCAAAACGTTCAATCTGTGAGATTGCAGCGTTAACTTTTTTCAATAACTATAAGTTACTAATAACTTCTAATAACTTACATGCTCATACTTTGTGGGTTTTAAAGATTAAATTGTAAATTAAAATGTTAAAAAATGTGACTGTTTATTCTTAATGGGATTAAAAGATCATACAATTAACTGTACAATATCAATAACTTTTTGAACTTTTAATGAATTCAAATATCGTATTGTCAGCTGCCTAATACCTATACCTGTTTATATTTTAAATGGGGTTAAACATCAATTTAATGATCATATAGTTAGCTGTTCAATACCTTTGACTATGTATACTGTAATCGGGTTTAAAGATCATATAGTTAGCTGTTCAATACCTTTGATTATGTATACTGTAATCGGGTTTAAAGATCATATAGTTAGTTGTTCAATACCTTTGACTATGTATACTGTAATCGGGTTTAAAGATCATATAGATAGCTGTTCAATACCTTTGATTATGTATACTGTAATCGGGTTTAAAGATCATATAGTTAGTTGTTCAATACCTTTGACTATGTATACTGTAATCGGGTTTAAAGATCATATAGTTAGTTGATCAATATCTTTGACTATTTATACTGTAATCGGGTTTAAAGGTCATATAGTTAGTTCTTCATTACCTTTGACTATTTATACTGTAATCGGATTTAAAGATCATATAGTTAGCTGTTCAATACCTTTGACTATGTATACTGTAATCGGGTTTAAAGATCATATAGTTAGGTGTTCAATACCTTTGATTATGTATGCTGTAATCGGGTTTAAAGATCATATAGTTAGTTGATCAATATCTTTGACTATGTATACTGTAATTGGATTTAAAGATCATATATGTAGCAAGGTGCATATTTCAGTATTTTATTAGTTTGTGTGTTTGGTATGGTTCTATATCGTATATCGTTTTGTATTGTTTGTGTATCGTCGTGTTTAGTGTTGTGCTACGTAGTTATTGTCCTCTGTGCGTTACTGTCCGTCTATGTCCGTCAATGTCCGTCTATGTCCGAGTGCGTCAGAGCGTGAATACTGGTTATGCGAGTTTGTCTAAATTTATAGAGTGATTGATTGGTTCATAATGCCTTTTCCCCTTTTTCCCGCTTCATTGCACACGCCCTTATTTATATATACACATATATCATTCCGTTCTGAATCATCATCGACGCAAGTCAAGATTTCAATTGTAACAGTTGTTACTATTTATTTAATATTCGCTCTTATCATTGAGCTGAAATATTCTTACTTATTTGATCAACTAACTATATGATCTTTAAACCCGATTACAGTATACATAGTCAAAGATATTGATCAACTAACTATATGATCTTTGTAATGGGGTTTTAAAATCTTACTGTTAGCCGTACAAGATATTTTACTAGTAATGGGGTTTTAAAATCTTGCTGTTAGCCGTACAAGATATTTTACTAGTAAAGAGGTTTAATGATCATTTTGTTAGTCGTGCAAGATATTGTACTAGTAAAGGGGTTAAATGATCATATCGTTAGCCGTGCAAGATATTTTACTAGTAATGGGGTTTTAATGATCATCTTGTTATCCGTGCAAGATTGTTTACTAGTAATGGGGTTTAATGATCATTTTGTTAGCCGTGCAAGATATTTTACTAGTAATGGGGTTTAATGATCATTTTGTTAGTCGTACAAGATATTTTACTAGTAATGGGGTTTAATGATCATTTTGTTAGTCGTACAAGATATTTTACTAGTAATGGGGTTTTAAAATCTTACTGTTAGCCGTACAAGATATTTTACTTGTAATGGGGTTTAATGATCATATGATATGCTGTACAATACATATGACTGTATATAGTCTAATGTATAAAATAGTGAAATATATTAATATCCACACTATAAGCTGTACATTTCATATGATTGTTTTTAGTATAATGGGGTTTAAAGATCGTATCGTTAACTGCAGAATAATTATGATTGTTTATGCTTTCAAGGAACAGGAGGAAATTAGTGATAAAGAGGTGATGAAAGTTAAACAATAGTGAAATGTTTTTTGTTGTTGTTTTTATACTGGCTTTCCTTAGTTTTTTTTCGCTTTCAATGTGTTTTTATGTCAACCATAAATTTAGTTAATTTCAATGACTGGATGTTTTAGTAAATTACGGTTCGTAAGTGTACTAAAACATGCACGGTGAGTGAAGTCCGAAAGATCACAATTACCCATGCAGTGACCAAATGTTTTTTTTATACATAGCAGACAATTGTTTAAAAGAGGTCAATTTCTTTGGTTTGGTTAAATTTAGGCGAAAAGATTATTGATTGGTCAATATTTATTTAAAAATGCGTATGAACCAATGAAATAATTTGAATGTGCCAACTTATCAAAAGATAAGCTGCGGACAACTTAACCAATCTTTATACAATTCGCTGCTGATGACTTCTATTTTCTTTTAAAACAATGTTAATATTAACACTCATTATTCGCAAAGTCTCTCTGGGATATTTCAACTTTAACACTGAACATAACTCTTCCAAGACAAGTGAAGGTTGTATTTATTAATACCGCTTTTTGAACAGTGACATCCCACCAATGACGTCATTTGTTTCATCGGCGTCATAAACATTTCACTACAATATAACATCATTTGACCAATCACAAGTGTCTTTTTTTGGTATTATCAGAGGTATTCCGAGGATATTGAGTTTATCATGAGTTTAAATGTACATGCATTGGTTGGCTGATTGTTCAGAACAATGTTAAAGTTAATGATATTGTTAACGTCATCGTTGTTAACTTTCAAATCTTAACTGCTCTGAAAGTTTAATGGACATACTTTTGATATGTAGGAATATTAACATGATTTTAAACAGCTGTTCCAGTTGTTTTTCTTCTATTTTTAAATGTATGAGCACGGTATACAGTTTTTCAAAGTTAACAACGGTGCGTTAATCCCGTTGTTAACTTTACCATCATTCTGAGCAATCCACCCAAAAATGTAAATTCAAGTTGGATAACAAAACTTATTTTAGTTTTTCCTTTCCGTTATGTTTTTATTAAAAAAACGGGGTAAAATTGTTAAATCATATTATGAGAAATTGTGTGTGTTTTTCTTTCTTGTTTTGTTAAAATATTACTTTCTTTTATTTTCTAGATGTTCAAACCTAACGTTGGGTAGTTCCTTTAAATTTTAGAAGTTTCATTAAGGCCGTGAATTAAGCACATAGCTTTCTTATGTGAAATCAAATCAAGTTTCTTGATTTGAACAGCTGTACTTAGTTAAAGTAGAAATAGCTTTAATATGAATTTGTTTCAAGTTTTATTTATAATAAACCCGATTAAGGTCTTAGACCCACGAGGCATAAAGTACACAATGGTGACAAATACAAATAATAATTATGTACTTGTGCGGTAACAGTAAATATTAATTATTAACTAATAAATTTTATGAAAATGCATATAACACTAAACTGTTTCAAATTGTCTATTTGACATATGTACTGAAACACGAAAGTCAATATAAGTATTTCTAATAAATGCAGCTAAAAAAACTTAAACAAGGTTCAGCATTCTTCTTGTCTTACTTAGCAGTTGTATCAAAACTACTACGATCAGAAACACGTCTTATAGAAATTATGGCGTAAAGATGAAATATGACGTCATTATTGCCTTGAACTAAAAATAAGATGGCGGCACCAACGTATTTCTGCATTCGGAACTCCTCGGCCATTTTTTCAAAAACAACCTCGGATGTATGCCGGTACATCTGTTGAAGTAGTCCGTATTTTTTGAATAAAAGCATTAATTAAATGTAGTGTTTAAGAGTTGTATTCATTGCTCTGAGTTTAAATTGATTGCCAGTGAAGTGTATTATTGCAAACATAATTACGATTCCCAAGAGTTAAGTCATAAAATTTAACTACTAAATAAGATTACTACGCGATCTATTTGCAGCGGACTTAAACGTACCACTTTTTAAGTATGTAAACCGTCCATATACATCCGAGGTTGTTTTTGAAAATAATAGCCGAGGAGCTCCGAATGCGTATTTCTGATATTTTAAGATTGGTCATGGCTTTTTATCGATCTTTGATGTGATAATGAATCTAATCATTGAAAATTTTTCAATATAAATACAACTTCCAACTGTTGCGTCACTGTAAATGCTATACATTAATTTACTTCATATTTTATAACTGTATTTTTCGTTTTGATAGGGTTATTCCCGTAGAAACACAAAAGCAAAGCTGACTATGAAAAAGAGCAAACCGCGCGAGAAGAATAAAGTTGTGAAGGTCAAGGTAAGCTTGTAACATTCTGATTCCTGTTTTTATTACAGATCGAATAAGGTTAATAAGACAAGAAACAAGCCGGAAACGAAATAAACTCATAAATATTAATGAGGTTCCATATTCAGATCATGTTTTTGAGCAGGAAAACCCACAGACCAATGATATACAGTATGTGTATACCACGTGATAAATTGCGTCATAAATGCTTTGTCGGAAGGCAACATTTTGCTTCGAATTAAGACTTTAAACAAAAATAACTCCACTATTTCTTTACCATTTTAAATGAAACATAGCGCCGTCTACGCCGCATACGGAGCCCTGCCCTGTGTTTTTTTTTACTAAAAAATGATTGAGAGTTTAGTTTCTTTAAAGCACTTCGACAAACATTTTCACAATACGGCCGTCTGACGGAGCACTGTCTTTTTTTTGGAAACAGGTTTGTCGAAGTGTTTGATGAAACTAATCACCTTATCCAACTCAAGTAACAAAACGAAGGCGGTGCACTTTTAGAGGCATAGACTACCCTTTGTTTCATTTCAAATGGTGTAATTAAACAAAAGTTATCATTGTTTTAAGTCTTCCATTTATTATATAAAGCAAAATGTTGCCTTCCAACTCATATGACATAATTTATCACATGGTAAACACAAACTGATACATGATTCTCGCTAAGTAAAGCAACAGGCGGTTCTGTGACCTAGTGGTAATATACTTGACTGCCAACCTAGGGGTCGCAGGTTCCATATTACCGTTTTCCAGGAGGCCCTTGTTAAAGAACAAGGGTGGCTCATTCCAGAATTTTGTTATTTCTGTGTACTTTGTCCGACAACCTATCCATACTTAAGATCTTACTCCGGCCGACTGACATTGATAGACCAGTGGAGTAGTTTGAAATGAAAATACATAAAAAAACATTTTGTAAAGTCGACTCATACGTTTACATACAATTTATCTATCAAATAACTGATTACACAACAAAATTAAGGCCACCTCCAATTTCTAAACTTGCTTGATTTCATACATACATATAATACGTTAAAAAATGAACAAAGCTTGTAGTACATTCATATGAACATTCTCATTACATTGAACAGCAGTTGAACGCGGAGTCCCCACTATTTTATCAAGAGTCCGGACACCTATGTGCTTGTTGTATTTATATGTTTAAGCCTTATCAACCATTATATTACCATGGTAACAATTAACATTTTCTTATGATGCTGCTCATTTTGTCCTACATCAAATTCCTATTCCTGTGGTTCTGTTTTCCAGTGTTACATAGACGGACCTTACGGCACGGGAACAAGGGAGGTGTTCGATACCGATCATGCTGTCCTCATAGGTGACTTTATTTAAAGAATGAATTGCGGGGTTGAAATCATTATGGGGATATGAACGCAATTGGGCTGGTCAACGTGTGTGGAGTCCGAATGACTCTACGCGTACTTTGACCAGCCCAATTGCGTTCATATCCCCGATAATTGCATAAAACCCGCAAAATTAAAACACGTATGGCAACAATACATTTAACATATCATAAATTAACTCTTTCTAAAATGTAGAATTATACTTTACGGGACTGAGACAATACAAACAATAACAAGATGAACAATTTTCATGTATATTGTTATGCGGTGAATTGCGATCCGAACAAATCCAAAGGATGATAACGGCAATTGCCGAAAGGCAGTTCATTTAAGGAATCGAAGTTCAGGTCTAAATATAACATGACTATCTATTCAAATCACTGGTCAACATTTAGTTTAAACATAATATATTTTTCAACGATTGTGAAGAAAGCTATGATTACTTAAACTAAGTCACTCTCGTTGGCACGATGTTGCGCGAGAGTGTGGTCTTGTGTTGTGGGGGTAGTCGGAGTACCCGGAGAACCGTCCATAGAATGTAATTTGGCCACCAGTTCATTATCATGAAAACAAAAATCAATCTCGTTCAAATGATACCTTAACCATGCATCACCCTTTATTATATGGTAAATAGGGTTTTCACAGCGTATTACTTATAGCCGAATGATTGATGAAATACCTTATTTTTCGTAATTACAGGTGCAGGAATCGGGGTCACCCCAATGGCTTCCATCCTACAAAGCGTGTGGTATAGATTCAGTGCCACTAAACAGCAGTGCCCGAGTTGTGAACACACCTGGTATCCGGAGGACGAATCAATGGATATGAATCTTAAAAAGGTAATTTACCTTAATCGTTACACGGCGGTTAACGCAACATAAATCTATGGATGTTAGTCTCTAAACGGTTAATTACCTAAAACCCTCTGTGTCGTTCAATGGTTGAAATTAAAGAAGTCCATGAGCTAACTTGTTCGCTATTCAATATCAATTAACTCATTCCAGGTTGACATTATCTGGATCAATCGTGACCAGCGCAGTTTTGAATGGTTCCTGACCGTCTTAAATGGAATTAAATAAGGGCAAGAGCTAACGTGTTCGAAATTAAATATAAATTAACGCATTTCAGGTTAACTTCACTTGGGTCAACCGCGAACAGCGCAGTTTTGAATGGTTCCTCACCGTTTTAAATGAAATTAAACAAGTCCATGAGCCAACTTGTTCGCAATTAAATATCTATAATCTTATTTCAGGTTGACTTTATCTGGATCAACCGTGACCAGCGCAGTTTTGAATGGTTCCTCACTCTCCTGAACCAGATAGAAATGCAACAAAGCGAACACCATGGCCGCCTTGAGAACTGTATCCAGATGCACATGTATATGACAGCCGCGCAGAAGAAAACTGACATGAAGGGTATTGGATTACAGGTAATAATAGCCGCAAAAACGGAAAGAGAAAATATGAGATATCATTATCCTAATTTAAGATAGGATTCGTGGTATAAATGCTAACAATTGTGAATTTATGAATATTTAAAGCTGCACTCTCGCAAAATTGACAGTTTTGACTTTTAAGAAAAACATGTCTCAGAATCAGCTCATTTTGGCATCAGTGCCTTCAATTAGTCATATAAGAAGACTCACAAAAGAAAAGATCTCAATTATTTGGCAAACTGCCGAAGATTTCATTTTTCTAAAAGCGTTTGTATCGCTTTTAGCCATAAAACATCAATTTTTAAGCGTAAATATGAAAACTGCGATCTGCTCTTTTGTCACAATATGTGTTTTGTCCAACGGACTCAGTGATCTAAGGGGGGGGGGGGATATAACAAGATACAAGATTACTCAGTTTCTCACATATTTATGACCAACATGCGACCTTATCAGAGGCCTCTGTTCAAACCAACCTTCAAATCAGACACATCCATTTATTTTAAGAAAGATGCTTTACAAGGATATAGTTTAATCCCGTTGGCTCGAACTCCCAAGGACCGGCGAAAACACCTCGAGTCAGTAAAATGAATTCGGGCCTTTACATTAAGTTCGAGCCAACGAGAAAATCGAGCCAAGCGAGTTTGAGCCAACGGGATTCGACTGTATCTTACATACTAAATTTAGTCTCAAGTATTTATTACGAGAAAATTACCGTTAAATCTATTGCTATTTTATTGAGTATTATCATTCCAAGGTTGCGCTGGACCTCATGTACGAGAAGAGTCAACGTGACCTGATAACGGGTCTCCGGACGAAGACAGAACCTGGCCGGCCGGATTGGACAAAGGTAATAAGCAAGGCTAAAACCCTAGATTTGAGTCTGATCTTGCAATTGTAATAGCTTACTAGACATAACAACGGTAACTGTAATTTAGTATGTATACATTCGTCCAAGCTCAACTACAAGAACGCCGATTAATAAAATTGTAAAACTGTTCACACTATGACGGTCTTGGAATACTATTGTAATATCTTGGTACCAAAGATAATCAACAAACCACAGAGTTTTACTATACATTTAATATAGGACTTAATACATTGCATCGCAAACATAAACTGCTATCATAGAGGCTTCTCTGGCTGGGAAACACCAGGTAGTATCATATTACCACAGCGAATATACTACACTATCTCTCTTTTTTTAGAAAAATTATGAAGTAATTTTGCAACAGTTAATATAGTATGTAAATCTCATCAGCTTAATCATTCTTCATAAATTATATCCAATGTTTATTTTTTAACTGAAACAGTATTACAGACTTTAGGATATCATTAACTAATGCCAAACACCATTCCATTCATACATCTGTTAACATTTAATCTCCATCCTAAAGTGTCTAATCAGCTAAAATAACATTTCACAGAACATTATAATGTCAACCTGTCGGGTGGTTTTCTCTCCCGTGTCGGATAACGCCTAGCACTTAATTGTTTATCTTCCAGTATGCCCGTTGAGTTATTGTTTTCACTGCACGGTGTAATTACCGACTTCTCACCATCCGATTGTTTCAATTCAGGTGGTTTGTCCTGGGTTGACTCTGTCTCATTATAATCGCTCGGAATTGATCTTGCAAACATGTTAGGCCAAGCAAATGGTAATTCTTTGTTTGACTGTTGATAATTCTCCGGAAAGTTGGCATCATTTTTACGTAAATGATCAGCATGACAGAAACGGATCTTTTTGTCAACTTTTACTAAGTACATTACTGGTCCTTTTATTTTATGAACTATTCCTGGAAGCCATTTCCATTTTCTCCCACCGATTAATGTTGTTTTTACCAGCACGCTCTCTCCTTCAGAAAACATGCGATACGTTTTATGACCCCTGTCATGATTGTCCTTCATTCGTTCCTGCTTTTTCTCAATGTCTTGCTCCTTATTTGGTCTAAGCAAGGTCAACCGGCTTCGTAATTGTCGTTTTAGAAACAAAACTGCTGGCGATTATTTGGTAATTGAATGGGGTGTATTACGATAATTCAGTAGAAATTTTGCCAATCTGTAATTCAGTGAATCATTTTTCCCCTTGTAGTCCTTGTCAAAAAGTTGTTTCTTGAGAGCCTTCTTGAGAACTTGTACCGCCCGTTCGGCTGCCCCGTTCGAACTCGGATGGTAGGCAGGAGACCTAGTATGTTTAATACCATTGTTTACCATGAAGTCTTTGAAATCCACAGATGTAAACCTTGGATCATTATCACTAACTAGTTCTTCTGGTAAGCCCTATGTACTGAATAGTCCACGCAACTTCTCAATGGTTTTTGCACTCGTGGTTAATTTCATCGGCATGACATCGATCCATTTGGAATATTAATCTATAACCACCAAGAAATTTTGTTGCCTGAATTCAGCAAAGTCGATGTTTACTCTCTGCCATGGTCTTGTAGCCCACTTCCAGGGATGTAGCGGTGCTTTGTGTGGCAAATTTTGAACTGACATACATGTATCACATGCCCGTACCATATATTCAATGTCCCTATCTATGTTTTCCCACCAAACATAGCTTCGAGCCACCGCCTTCATTCGGCACATACCCAGATGTTGATCATGCAACTCTTCTAATATTCTTTGCCTGAAAGTATCCGGTATAACAACGCGTAATCCCCATAATATAACTCCATTGTCCGTTGACAATTCGTTTCTCCGGTTGAAATACAATTTTAATTCCGTTTCAGTAACATGGTTTGGCCAACCATTCATTGTATACTCGTACACTTTGCTCAACACCGGGTGGTTTCTAGTTATTTCTGCAATATCATTGGCAGAAATGGGAATTTCTTCGACATAGGACACATTTCCCTCATCTTCGATGTAACACGCGTCCGTACCGGCTACTGGTAAACGTGACAGAAAGTCGCAATTTCCATGATCTGCAGATTTCCTGTACACAATGTCATACTCATACGCGGATAGCGTAACTGCCCAACGCTGCAAACGCGCTGCTGCCATAGTTGGAATACCTTTCTTCGGACCCAAAATAGTTGTCAAACTTTTGTGATCGGTTATCAAGGTAAACTTGCGTCCGTACAAGTACTTGTGAAACTTTTTCACACCATACACTAGAGATAGTGATTCTCTGTGAATCTGACAATAGTTTTCTCACTGTCCGTCAGTGTCCTAGAAGCAAAAGCAATAGGCCGCTCTTGCCCATCTTCCATAATATGCGATAACACTGCACCAATGCCGTAAGATGACGAATCACAAGCTAACGTCACCGGCAATTTCATGTCATAGTGAACCAATAAGTCACTGTTCACTACCAGGTCCTTGCTTTCATTGAACGCCTTGTCGCAAACTGCCGACCACGCCCATTTTTCTCCCTTTTTTAAGAGACCATGAAGTGGATGCAAGAGTGATGCAAGAATTTGCAAAAATGACCGGTAGTATCCAATTAAGCCCAAATAAGATTTCAGCTGACTCACATTTTCAGGTTTCGGGCAGTTTCTGATGGCATCGATTTTGTCTTTCGTGGCCTGAACGCCGTGTTTGTTCACCAAATTTCCCATGTACACCACCTCGTCCTGCATAAAAGAACACTTCTTTTCGTTCAGCTTTATGTTGTGTTTACTCAATCTTTTTAGAACTTCTCTCAAACTAGTCAAATGCGATTGATCATTCGGCCCCGTAATCAATATGTCATCAATTCTACACACCACATTTGGAATTTCAGCCAATATTTTGTCCATTACTGACTGAAAAATCGACGGACTGCTACTTATTCCGTAAACCAATCTGCAGTAGCGATAAAGTCCCTTTGATGTGTTCACAGTTAACAATTGCTCTGAATCTTTGTCCACCTCAAGCTCTGAATATGCCTGAGACAGATCCAATTTAGTGAACTTTTGCCCTCCTGCTAATGTCGCAAATAAATCCTCTGTATTAGGTATTGGATACTGTTCCTCACTTATTTCGCGATTTACTGTAACTGTGTAGTCTCCACAAATTCGCACGCCTTTATCTGGCTTTGGAACCACCACCAGTGGCGTAGCCCATTCGCTGTGTTTCACCTTGTAAACAATCCCTTCTTTTTCCATGCGCTCAAATTCTCGTTCTACCGTTTCCTTAATTGCATAAGGCACTGGTCTAGCCTTACAGAAGATAGGTTTTGCTCCGTCTTTCATTCTGATATGCGCCTTGAAACCTTTAATTGGTAGATTCCGTGAACTTTCATTATTCCAGAGGTGTTCAAACTCCTTTTTCACAAACTCCAATGAAATTTCTTTTGTGCTCTCCTGAACACGGAAAATGTCTCTCCAATTGAGTGGTATTTTCTCCAGCCAATTTCTACCGAAAAGTGCTGGTCGCTTTCCTTTGGCCACTAACAGCGAAAGCTTATATTTCTGGCTTTCATACTCCACAGGAACTTCGCATTTCCCAAGCAACTCGATCCTATTTCCAGAATATGACTTCAATTTTACATTTGTATTCCTCAATGGATACTTGCGAAGAACTTGTTCGTATATATCCTCAGGAACTATTGACACAGAACTTCCTGTATCGAGCTCCATATCGACTTTGGTACCGCCTAGAATCAGTGTCACTATGATTTTCCTTGCAGATGGACCCGAAGACGACGACTGATATATACTATTTAAGTCGCTCTCATCTGATGAAGTTTCCTCCCCGAGGTAACGTGTTTGCCGTTCTTTGATCGAAGGACACCTTTTTGCTATATGTCCCTTGCGTTTACACTTATAGCACTTCGATCCCTTGAATCGGCATTTTTCAGGATCATGTTCATCTCCACAACGGAAGCAACGCTTCGATGAACCCCTTTTCCACTGTTGAGCCTGTTTGCTGCCTTTCTGTTGTTTTGCCGATTTCCCTCTGTGCAAAATGTTCACTTCAGATGCAACGACACCCGACGCTCCTTGTGGCTGGAAGTAAGCCGTGTCCCTCTCAGCCATCTCCATTGCAGTTGCAATTTGGCAAGCCTTGTCAAATGTCAAATTGTCCTCTGACAACAGTTTTCTTTGAATCAGCTCTGAATGTAATCCACAGACAAGCCGATCACGCAATGCATCATTTAAGAAGTCCTTGAACTCACAATGGGTTGCCAGTTTCTTTAGCGCCACTACATAGTCCAAAACTTTTTCCCCGTCCCTTTGATTACGTTTATTGAACTTAAAACGTTCCGAAATAACCAACGGCTTGGGCATGTAGTGATCCATGAGCGTCTTTACTAACTGTTCAAACGTCTTGTCTTTTGGTAACGCCGGTTGAACCAAGTTCCGTAAGACACCATATGGTTCCGCACCAATAACTGATAGTAACATTGACACCTTCTTGTCATTATGTGTCCCATTCGCACAGAAAAATTGTTCCAATCGTTCAACATAATTTGTAACACTTTCTTTGTCTGGCCTATATTCTCCCAATTTTCCAAAACTACCCATGATAGTAATTTAAAGGTTATTCATCTCAAAATTAAAATCCAGTTTATTAATTTTGAAAGTTTTATCCTCGTCGCCAGATGTAATATCTTGGTACCAAAGAGAATCAACAAACCACAGAGTTTTACTATACATTTAATATAGGTCTTAATACATTGCATCGCAAACATAAACTGCTATCATAGAGGCTTCTCTGGCTGGGAAACACCAGGTAGTATCATATTACCACAGCGAATATACTACAACTATACTACACTCAAGCATTAACAATATATACATCCTACTTCTTATGCTCGTTAAATCGTGGCGGATCTGTGGTCTAGTGGTTACACACTTGACTATCAATCCAGGGGTTCGATTCCCCGCCGCACCACTAAAGAAATACTAATCGTTTTCCGGGGGGAATGATTGTCCGCGTGACAATGCTTTACACTGGTGCACGTTAAAGAACCAGGGTAGCTCTAGCCAGGATTACATTCTGTCTGTGCACTGTGCTCCAAAAAACTAAAACGACTAACAATCTTATCGGAGCACTCGCCGAATGGACAAGGTCCGAGTGTGAGTTTAAATAAGCTTTCATATATGTATAGCTAAGTTAAGCCTGTTCCGCTACTCGACTTAAAATGACTCTATTCTGGAGTAAATCGCTTAAAGATGCTATTGATGAAAATGATGTACATGTATCGTTATAAATTCGACATCATCACAGTAAAACAGTGCAATCGCTTCTGAGTAGTTTATTTAAAAAGAAATAATAATCACTTATATGTCCAATAATATACTGTATTCCTCCCTATATAAACCCGACCCTACCTTAAGTTAAGGTACATAACATTTACCACAAGGTTTGTTTAGCAATTCATTAAGTGTTTTGTCCCTGAAAATTATTACTTTTTTGTTCGAAGATTTAGACTTTGTCCGAAATTATGAACTTTGCTGTTTCAGATCTTCAAAGGGATAAAAGCGGAAAAACATGGCAAAGTAAAGGTGTTTTTCTGCGGAGCACCAGCATTGGGAAAAACTGTGAAAGAAAAATGTGCCCAGTTCAGCTTTGCTTTTTCAAAGGAAAACTTCTAATCCGATGAAAACTGCTCAATATAATTTCGCTTTTTTTAAATGAAATTAGCTGAATTCTTCAACGTCGCATTTTGCAAGAAAGAAAAACTGCCAATTGAAAAGTTATAGTGAATTCGACGAAGAAACTTCTTATTAAGGAGAACATGTGCTCAGTTCAACTTCTTTCCCAGAAGTATTTTACTTCTAAGTGAAGGATACTTGTTTATGTTGCATTAATAATTAATAATCCCGGTTCAAACCAAGGAATGTGATCAACTTTACGTCATCTGGGAGTATTGAATGTGTAAATAGTTGGACATAGTACAATTAAATGCCCCAATTTCTCGAACCATCTCAAGGCCCTTATAGGAATGACGTCACCATTACGTCATATGTACTTCCGTTGTGTGGAAAATTTTCAATAATAAAAAAATGTTCTTATGATTGATAGACATGTTTTCACATGCTCAATACACTGTAAATCAAAACTATCATTATTCCTGAAACTTTTTTACCTTAAGTATCTATTCTTGCTTGATTTATCATTTAGAGTAGAGATTAAAGCATAAACCGCTGCCCTATAGTTGAAAGGTCATTTTGGAAGATCTGTCATGGCGGACGGTGCAATTTTTAGAGTTGTTTTTCAAGTGGAGTGATTTTTCTTAGGAATAACTTGACACCCCTTTTTTATTGGCTTAAAAGGTAATTTAAAGCATGTACTTTAAAAATATATGTGGTTATCATAGCCTGCGTTCTCTCAAAATGCCTTTAAATGTTGTCTAAAAATTATAATTTTACATTGAATTATATAGGGAATAACAATGGTGGTGTGTAACCTAAAACATTATCAAGTTATTCTCACTATTTTCGTTTTTTTGTATTATTTATGTAATATTTACAGTAAAACTGCGAACTCTCGAACAGGCGGTCGTTCAAGAGTTGGCGATCGGTCGAGGTACAGGCTTAGTTACGACTATTTTCCTTCTTTGTTCACATAAAATATGCTGACGATGGATCGAAACATATATTTAGGTCGAGGACTCGCGCTCGAGCTCCATTGCCGGTCCCAAATGCATAAATAATGCGTAAAAAATTATGAATACATCGAGGTCATAATTTCACACACTTACGTTTTTGTATAATGTGGGTAGTACATGTATTTACATTCTTAAGTGTTTTTGGTCTTTAAAATGAAAATTATTTTTATGGTAATTTTGATACACTAAATGTTCTTTCGTAAAATCAAGATTAAGTATGGAATTTGGCTTGATGGAATCAGCTGTTTAAGCTTCTTACACTTAAGCGCTTACGAGAAATTTGCGCTATGTTATAATATGTGTGTATTGTTTGAATTTCGGTACTTATTCAAGAACGATTTGAAATGCATTTGCATCTGTATGTTTAAAATAATATTGAATCTCATTGAACATTTTACGTTCTGTAAATGACCTTTTTTTTCTCGGAAAAACTACAATCATATTTATTAAAATATCATACAAAATACTATTTGTAATACCCATTACCATTTGTAATATCCATTACCATTTGTAATAACCATTACCATTTGTAATGCACATTACCATTTATAATACACATTACCATTTGTAATACCCATTACCATTTGTAATACCCTACGCTTCTGAGTGATCGTTTATATTTTGATATTCAATTCATTCGCTGTTTGATATCATCACTTTTAAGTTGTAGTTTTCATTGTTATCTGAAATCCATTTTAATATAGTACCTTCACTATTAAGTGATGACTCATAATATTTTACCTTAAATCCATTTTTGATATGATATCTACGTTCGCTTTTAAGTGATCGTTTACATTTTGACCTGAAATTCATTTATAATATGATATGTACGCTTAAAAGCTGCACTCTCACAGATTGAACGGTTTGACAACTTTTTAATTTTTTGACTTGAAACGAGCCAATTTTTGCGAAAATCCATAGAAACCAGTTATATAAGACTGCTGACAAAAATTAGATCGCAGATTTTTATATTTAAGTTCAAAAACTGATGTTTTATGCATTTTTCTTAAACCGTTAGTAACGGTTTAAACCATAAAACATTAATTTTCGAATGGACATATGAAAAATTGCGATCAGATCTTTTGTCAGCAATCTTATATCACTGGTTTGCAGATATTTAGGGAAAAATTTGCTCTTTCCTAGACAAAAAATAAAAAGTTGTAAAATTATAAATCTGTGAGAGTGCAGCTTCAAATTTGTTGTTTTGCATTTTTATCTGAAATCTTTTTTGATACGATATCTACGAATTTAAGTCATCGGTAACATTATAATCTACAATTCATTTTTAATCTGATATTTTCACTTTTAAGTGATCGCTTGGACTAATATCTGAAATCAATTTTTGAAATAATATCTAAGATTTAAAGTGGTCGTTTGCATTGTCTGGAATGCTTTTTTAATGTGATGTCTACGCTTTTAAGTGGTCGTTTGCATTGTCTGGAATGCTTTTTTAATGTGATGTCTACGCTTTTAAGTGGTCGTTTGCATTGTCTGGAATGCTTTTTTAATGTGATGTCTACGCTTTTAAGTGGTCGTTTGCATTGTCTGGAATGCTTTTTTAATGTGATGTCTACGCTTTCAATATGATGTTTTTTTATTTTGATTTTACATGCGTTTTTAACCGTACTATGTTTGCCTCTAAGAGGTATTTTGCATTTTATTTGAAATACATTTTTGATATAATATCTTTGCTTTTATCGTTTGCAATCTAATGTCTGAAATCCTTTTTATATGAGATATTCAGTTTTAAGTGGACCTTTGCATGGTTTTCTGGACATTTATGCGAAAAACTACAGAAACAAGCTCAGAAGCAAAAAGTTTAAACATTAACACTCCGGTTTAATGATACCTTTACCTTTAATTGATCGTTTGCATTGATTTCTAAAATTTATTTCTAATATGACATCTTTAAGTGATGATTTTAATTGATAATTAAAAAAATTAATATGATACCTACGGTTTTAACTGGTCGTTTACATTGTTATTTGAAATGTTTAATATGATATCTTTAATTTTAAGTGATCGTGTACATTGTTATCTGAAATCCATATTATAATATGATATCTTCAATTTTAAGTGACCGTGAACATTGTTATCTGAAATCCATTTTTAATATGATATCTTCAATTTTAAGTGACCGTGAACATTGTTATCTGAAATCCATTTTTAATATGATATCTTCAATTTTAAGTGACCGTGTACATTGTTATCTGAAATCCATTTTTAATATGATACATGTATCTTCAATTTTAAGTGACCGTGTACATTGATATCTGAAATCCATTTTTAATATGATATCTTAACTTTTAAGTTTTCGTTTAACATTGATTTCTGAAATTCATTTTTAAAAGAGATATTTATTTTTATGTTGGCCTTTGCATTTGAAATCACGTTTTAATATGATATTTTCACTTTTAAGTGGGCCTTTACGTTGTTTTCTGGAATCCATTTTTAATATGATATCTCCACTTTTTAGTGATCGTTTGTTTTGATATCTGTAATCCATTTTTATATGATTTCTACGGTTTTATGTGTTCGTTCACATTATAATCTGAAATGCATTTTTAAGTGGTCGTTTGCATTGTTATCTGAACTATTTTTTTATATGATATTTTCCCTTTTTTGATTGTTTGCATCTCATCTAAAATCCATTTTTAATGTGATATCTTCACTCTTAAGTGATCGTTTGCATTGATATCTGAAATCCATTTTAATATAATATCTTTGCTTTTAATTTGTTACTTTGCATTTTGACCGTACATGTATTTTTAATATACTTTTGTGTTATGTTTTTTTTATATCTAAATTTTATTCAATGACCTAAACTCTCTTTGTACTTTTAATGTTCTTGTTTGTAAGATGCAGTTTTATATGTTTTGATGATAGTGTTTTTGTTTGTTAATTTATGTGCAATTTTCTATCAAACTTGTAAGACTTGAACAATGACATTCTTTACCATTATGTTTTCAGATTGTCTTGTATTGTTTAACACTTTTCTGAAATGTGTAGTTGACTAATATATGTTTGTTTTATATTAAAATACAGATTACAAATACTTATTTTAGTTAAGGAAATTTGTTGTGTTATTTGTTTATCCCTGCTTAATGGAGGGGAAAGGAAAATGTCGAAATAGAATTATCTATCTTTGCATTATGACTTTAGGAACAGAAAACATAGTCGTATAATTGTCAACGCGATCAAAATTGTCACTACCTATACACATACGGTACGAAATTTATTAAGTAATGTTATAATTATATTTTACGACTTTAATCACATTATGTAACAAAATAATTACTAAACAGTGGCTGTTCAGTGACTTCTGTCGTCATGTCTACAGAACTGAACAGCATTCGGGACTCCTCAACCATTTTCAATCGAAACAATCTTGGATGAATATGGACGGTTCAGAGTGTCAGAAATCTTTATACATGTAGTTAACTACAAGTTTATCGCGTAGTAATTTCGATTCAACAATTACAGTTGAACTTAATGACTTTACTCTTGGGAATCTGAATTACAACACTGTTGATCGAGGCCTTTTACTGGTTTTATTATACCGAGCAAATTTAACTTTGGACACATTCAAAACAAACCTCGCCACTTTCCTCTGTTACATAACTATAAAAAAAGCACACGAAACGGTTTAAGGTAAACCCCGTATCGCACCGTACTATGACGTCAGCGGGTAACAGTGAGTGCGCTTGCGGGTAACAGTGTGGGATATTCATGAAAATTGTTGCCCGCTGAAGTTTGATTAATATTGTATCGGCGATAAAAGGAGTGAAGTAATATACAAGTTCTATTTATATATATATATATATATATATGATGATGGTTAAAATTACGCCATTTCTCATTCATAATTTATTCATACTTATAATAGTTATACAGTCGAAACACGCTATGTCGAAGTCTGTTATCTCGATGTTATCGTCATGTCGATTTTCTTTTGCCGTTTACTCTTTCGGTTTAGATATACACCTTTTATATTCCGGTTATATCGAATATTAATTTTCTCGAAATACTTCCCAATGCTCCAAAGATTTCGACATAGCGAGTTTTGACTGTATATGTACAAGGTGAGTTACAGAGTATACAGGGCGTGAATGCGTACTAAAATATTGTACTGTTATAGTGGAGTAGGTTGTGAAGTTGTGCCTCTTGGGTTGTGTGTGGTTGGATCCAGTAAGTGCGGAGATATGGCCTTTGACTTAGTCAAATATAGCATTTTAAAGGAACTAAACACCAGATGGCCTGAAAATCGGCAAAATACAGTTTTCCTAAAAACAATCCTAGATATGTCAATGCGGGCTAGTACGAGGCCGATAATAAATAAAAATTGATGATTAAAAGAATAAACGCCATGTACAATCTGTATCATCTGAGTTCCCTCGTTTAAAAATATAGCTGAATGGTTTCCTAGTTTAAATCATATCTGTTTATGACTACAGATATTTATTCCGACGCTATTTTTAAACTAACTTGGAGTTACGTGCTGGACAACCCCAGTAAATTGGAAAATTGTGCAAAAACTACGATACATGTGTCGTAAGCGATGTTATATACAGTGAATTGTATAAAACTGGTTAAGTCTTTGGTTAGGTTAAAGTTGGCCAAACTATTTGTTAATTGGTCAATATTTATCCACAAATCAATATTAACCAACGAAATTATTTTAATTTGCATACTATCCAATTTTTCTAAAATTGGCTGATGTAAGTAACATCAAATGCGTTGTGCACAACTCGTCGCTTTTCTTTGGTTTCTTGCAGTTGTTTCATACGGTGTTCAGTCCCTTTAAGTGCAGGCAATATTGCGTCTTATGCAACATGTGAATTAAGTGATAGAAGGTGAAGGTCAGAGTGTAAAGTGTAGTAAACATATAGCGAAGAAGCTTGTGCATCTTGAGTTGTGTAACTCTATCCAGTAAGGTAAGAGTTATTGCCCTTGAAGAAGTTAAAAATAGCACATTAAGAGCAGGCAATCTGGCGTTGCACGTATCTCCAAAAGTATGAAAGCCAGAGTCATGAAACTTGCACCATGTACAGTTGTGCACCTGCGGTCATGCTTAGTGTTGTTCTCGGTAGATACAGTGTGTGTATACCACGAGATAAATTGCGTCATAAATGCAACGACTGAAGGCAACATCTTTGTTTTAAGTCTTCATTTTAAGCAAAATGTTGCCTTCCGACGTAGCATATATGACGTAATTCATCACGTGGTATACACACACTATACAGAGCTATGGTCATTGTTTAAGTTAAAAATATACGTCAAAACCAGCTCAACTTATTAACTTATAAAGTTCATTCTGCTTCATTATTTATCAAATATCAGATCGCAGTTTTAAAGATATGCGCTAATTGAGGCGGTGTGGCTAAAAAGATTCTTCGTAAAATATCACTTTACGAACGTTGATATGGAAAACTGCGATCATGCAGATCCATTGTCAGCAGTCTTATATCACTGGTTCTCAGACATTTACGAAAAAATTGACTCATTCTAAGACTTACAAAATCATATTAGTTGTCAAACGGTCCATCTGTGAGAGTGCAGCTTTAATTAGAACAAATATACTGCTTAAGACTTTGCATAATTTGTCAATTGGCAAATAACTACTCTATCTCAACATTAGATAACGTTATCGCACACAGACGTGATTAGAATGTTATTGTATCGTAAGTTGTTATACACACCAAGTTGCACGGATTAATTACAAGAGATTAAAGCTGGCTTTATTTACGAGTAATTTTATTGTTTCTTAAAATGATACTCGTATTTATAATCAATATAAACATAAACTTTGAGTGAAAACCTTTAACTACTAATGTATTTAGGGAAAATATCATTAACTGATATCAAGATTGTAACCGTGTATTTGATAGCTGCAAACGTACTTATATTATATGACTGGTGAGTCCTAAAAGATTTACAGAGATCAACAATCAGGTAGAAAAACCGTATTTCTGCACATTTCTTTCTAATTTCATGGTGTCCTTCATAAGAACCATTTTTACCGATATTTATTCGCCCCTTACAGAATACCAAAACAATTTAATTAATCGTGGTACTGCTTATTTTGGAGTAAGAGTGCATCTTTAATCTGAATTTTATTCATAACCGTCCATTATGCCAAGGAAACCCATCATGCCATTCGAAAACATTTACTAGTATTTCGATATAGTGCCAAACACAATATATGTTTACGTTTACAAGAGTTGGACACACTGGTTTAAAGGCTGTGCGCATTAAAGGTTCTACGCATCACGTGAGCGTAGCATTCATACCCAGCATTCATATCAGCGCAACCTGATAGAGAACTCAGGTTAGTTAACAGTGACACTGGAATAGTTGAGAGTCTATTGTGTGGCTATTATATTAACACAGGGATAACTGAAATCAATGTGGGTATCATTTTATTTAATATTTGATACATAATTGTAAACGACTAGTAAACTCACAACAGACATTTTTAGCATTGCTGGTTTTAGAATTAAACATATTTTGTTTAAAGATGCACTCTTACTCCCAAATAAGTTGTACCATAATTAATACAAATGTTTGATTTTACCGAAAAGGATGAATGAATATCGAAAGCAATGGTTCTTATGAAGGATAGCGTGTTTAATTAGAAGGAAATGCGCATAAAACACGGTATTTCTACCATATGAGACGATAGTTGATCATTGTAAATCTTTTAGGACCCACCAGTCATTTGATATTTGTGCGTTGTCAGTTATTAAATATACGGTTACAGTCTTGTTATCAGTAATAAACATTTTCCATAAATTCCTTATTCAGTAAGTAGTTAAAGGTTTATCACTCAAATTTATGTTTGTTATACATGTGCATGTATTGGTTTTGAATAAGAATGTCACTTTTATGTTCGTTTATTGGTTGATAAACTGGCAAAATCCGTCTGAAACCCGTGATCTTTAACATTTTGGGTAAGAAAATCCGCTTCTTTCAAAATGCATACCACTGTTCGTTGCATTGTAATGCCGCATAACAGCATCGCCCAATAAACGTGTTTTTTTCGTTTATGCGGTGGTTTTCAACGCATAAACGTTTATGCGGCGACGCTCAACGCATAAAGCAGAAATTGCTTATATGGGGTGCAACTGTGCCTTTTTGCCACAAAATGAGGATTGACTTAACCATTTATTATAAAGCTAAAAAATATTTCAACAAAAACGATGGTAATGACGTTGATGATGATGATGATGATGATGATGATGATGATGATGATGGTTGTGGGGATGATGATGGTGGTAGTGGTTGTGATTATGGTGATGATGATGGTGGTTGTGATGATGTTGTTGATTATGGTGATGATTAAGATTAAGGCGTTGCATATTACTGTCATTTTAAAGAAAATATGGGAAAAGTTGGTAGGCAAGTTGAGCCAAAATGGAAGTTGAAAATAAACTCTTGGAGTGTTCAAATGACTAGTGCATCAAAACACAATCAATAAAAGAAAGAAGTCCATGATGACCCTATTTTCAGTTTGAAATGACGTTGAAAGTATGTACGTGAAATTAGCGGCCTAGCGGCCCAGCGGCGTGAAGTTAGCAGCCTAGCGGCCCAGCGGCGTGAAGTTAGCGGCCTAGCGACCCAGGGGCCCAGCGGCGTGAAGTTAGCGGCCTAGCGTCCTAGCGGCCTAGGGGCGTGAAGTAAGCGGCCTAGCGGCCCAAAATGCTATCCTATTTCAAAGCATGTTTACATGCATTTTCTTATAAAACAAAGAAATATTAACTGATTTTTAAGCACACACTATCACTCTAAGGCGATTATCAACATTTTTTTCAAAACGTCGAACAAGCAGTCAGCTTTTCAAAGCATGTGAACATGCCTCTCCTTCTAATTTATTTTTATATATTTTCTGTTTTTATGCCCAAATTGTCACTCTTAAGCAATTATAAACATTTTTTTTTTCAAAAAAGTCGATCGAGCACCTCAGCGGCCTAGCGGCGTGAAGTTAGCGGTCTGGCGGCCTAGCGGCCTAAAATGGTTTCCTATTTCAAAGTATGTATACATGCGTTTTCTTCCAAATCAATGATTAATCTATGGTTTAACAATTTTGCTAAATACAAAAAATGCAAATGCTGATATTCGCTATAATGGATTTTTTAGGCAGCTTGGTCGAGTTTTGGGCGAAATGCAGACATTCGCTAAAGGATGATGATTTGTGAATAGAAAGCATAAATTTGTCATTTTTTAAGAAGAAAAGGCATGTATAAATGGTTTATAATAGAAACCAATTTTAGGCCGCTAGGCCGCCAGGCCGCTAACTTCACGCCGCTGGGCCGCTAGGCCGCTGAACTGATCGACTATTTTGTAAAAAAAGAAGAGCGATAATTTGTGCATAAAAACAGTAAATATATCGTTGTTTTAGAAGAACAGGTATGTTTAATGCTTTGAAATAGCTGATTGCTTTATCGACGTTTTTGAGAAAAAAAATGTTGATAATAGCTTCAATGTGTTAATTTGTGCATAAAAACAGTTAATGTGTCATTGTTTTAGGTGAAAATGCATGTTTACATGCTTTGAAATAGGATTTAATTTTAGGCCGCTAGGCCGCCAACTTCACGCCGCTAGGCCGCCAGGCCGCTAGACCGCTAACTTCAAGCCGCTAGGCCGCTAACAACACGCCGCTAGGCCGCTAACTTTACGTACATGTTGAAAGTGCGCATTGTCAAGGGTACATGCCCGTCAGTCTGACAATAAGGCGAGAATATGTTACGTCATACGACGATTCAGTTTTCTGATTGTCCCAAATGACGGTGTTGTGCTTTGTCGTAACATTTATTCCAGCCTTTAGTCGGGTTAAAGTCATTTCAAACGTTTTCGCAGAAAGATCAATTGGTTTGGTTCACATTTAAACCGATCTTATTAAATCTTTGTCAGAATTTACGTATCTAAAAGTCTAGTTTAAAGCTTGTTTAAGTGGACATAAAAAACTAAGACCGATCTTGATGAAACTTTATCAACCACTATTGTACTAGTATGTGTTTTAATTGCTTTTCATGCGGCGAAAGTGTGCCTTTTTGCTACATAAAAAAATCCTTTTTATGCGTTGAAAATCACCGCATAAACAAAAAAAACACGTTTATGCGGCGATGCTGTTATGCGGCGTTCCATAGCATAATCAACAATGGATAATTTACATAAAATATGCCAAACTGTCAGGATGTAAACAATAGTGAAAGGCACGCGTTTCATGAACTCATATTTTACTGAGCGAAAAGGGATCGAAGTTATCGAACAAAAGTTGTCTACTAATAAATCCGTGGTAAACTTTTGATTAATTGTACATGCTTTCGAGATTGTTTTAGGTTTTAATTGCAAGTTTTGTACATTATTACTTATTTCGTTTTCCTGTTAGATTTTATTACAGACTTCAATTCAAATTCAAGTATAAAAGGATACTAAATTTAAACACTATTTTTTTATTAAAGGGACCACCGTATGATACATTTGACTGAGTCAGCCTCCGCTGATTATATTTTAAAATTATTTGAGTAAGTTACCGGAGGCAATGAGAACATTATCAACTAAACTTATAAAAAAATATACTTTTTAACTTGAACTGTGTTGAATAATTTCCAAGTCCAGTACAATAACCAGAACAGACCTCTTTACATTTCTAAAATTGCTGTTCTCATAAACTAGTACGATAGGCATACTGATATGGTGAAGCTTCGCTTTTACAATATTTTAACTGTTAACTTGATACTTAAAGATGCACTATTACTCCCAAATAAGATTTACCACATTTTATACATTTTTTTTAATTTACGAAAAAAGATTAATAATTGTCTAAAACAATGGTTCTTATGAAGGATACTGCGTTTAATTTGAAAGAAAGATGCAGAAAACACGGTATTTCTACCTTATGAGAAGAGAGTAGATCACAGTAAATCTTTTAGCATTCACCAATCATTTAATATTTTTGCGTGTTCAGCTATTACATACACGGTTAAAAAAATGTTATCTGTAATAAATATTTTCCATAAATGCATTATTTAGTAAGTAGTTGAAGATTTATCACTCAAAATTTATGTTTGTTATACATGTGTATGTATTGACTTTGAATAAGAGTGTCCCTTTAAGAAACAACCTTTTACGACTATATACCAGTAATAAGAATAAACATTATATTAACATTTGACTGTAAGCATGGTAAAACACTTAACTCACTAGATGATTTTGTGCACAATATCGCCTTCTAATGGTCTCAATTTCAATGATGAGGGTTTGGGTATTTCTCTGACCAGGACCAAATATCACAATACTACTAATGTCAAACTTTAATCTCAGACTCCACTTATTTTACCACAGAACATTAAAATTACTAAAAGTCGTATATGTTTTTAAACGTTTTAAAGGCCTAGTTTAAGGAATGTGTGACATGATAATCCCCTGTTGTGTATCTTCTGCTTATTGCACTGGTGTCGTGCAGTAAGGGCCACTTGCCTGTGTATTTGTTTATAGGCTCAGGGCCATTTAGGGTCCATTTCTATAATAACAATTCCAAAACTGCACAGCAGGATACTCAGATCGGAGATCTGATAAGAGGGCACAAGGCAATTAGATTAAGATCAATACACAGAGGTTGTGTACTGTACATATATATATATATATTTTCTTCTTATTTTTTTTATTTTTTTTATTTATGTATTATTTTATTTTATTTATTTATTTTTTATTTTTTTTTTTGGGGGGGGGGTCACTTATAGAAGGCTAAAACTAGGCTTTTAAGAGCGCATTCTCTCATAGAATAAGTTGGTTTTAAATTTTGATCAAGATTCCAAAAATTAAATATTCTACACAAATTAAAATTGCTATTTGAGTACAAACTAAGGGTCAAGGAGGAGGGGCAGGTGTGGCACGTTACTCAAATTACTATTCATAGAATCGAGATGCCCCTATGGTTCCATATCTTTCACATTCTGAGAATCTAGAGAATACAAGAACATGTAAATTGATTGAATATTTATATATAAACAACAGAAACAAGCCCAGTAGCGAAAATTTTAAACATAAACCCGGTTTAATGGCACATGGTAACTGCCAAAGACATTGAACACAATAACAAAACAATCACAAACAAGAAACATGGAGCAACAACACAAAACTCCACAAATAACACAGTGCATATATACTATATAAAGAAACTAGATTTGTGTATCAACGATTGTTAGGTACCGCCTTGGGACAGTCAGTAAAATGAAAATTTACTGGGGATTTATCCCAGTTTGCGTGCACAACCTCACTCTTATCCCAACAATCCCGAATAATGTAATGCATCCACATGAGGAATAATAAAACAAATACTAATAAACTAATAGGTAATCCCCAAGTAATTCAATGAATAGTGATCCCAACTCTATCTGCAGACGAAGGAATTCAATTACTAGGGATCCCAACTCTATCTGCAGACGAATGAATTCAATTACTAGGGATCCAAACTCTATCTGCAGACGAAGTAATTCAATTACTAGGGATCCAAACTCTATCTGCAGACGAAGGAATTCAATTACTAGGGATCCAAACTCTATCTGCAGACGAAGGAATTCAATTACTAAGGATCCAAACTCTATCTGCAGACAAAGGAATTCAATTCAGAGTTCAGCAAAAACTTTTCAAAGATACGATGCAGTTATTGATTGAAACTATGAAGCGAAACAAATTTTCTACTTTCAAGTTATTTACATGCTCTGTACCATTGACAATTTGTACATTAGGATGATCATAATCTATGAAAGACACACCATTCTTTTAATTTTTGTAGCATTGGAAATCAGTTGCATTATAAATTATTTGATATCTGACCTGAGTATGTGTTATGAGGGTCCTTCCTCTGTTTTGTTGCAAAAAAGATATATTGATTTTCAAAAGGTATATTGTTTCTTGGAAATAACAAGCAAAACAATTGGTTACTTCAAAAACACATTCTATGATCATGAAATAATGATGAGATATCTGATCAATTGTGCTATGTTTGCGACATATTGATAACCACAACCCAGTTGCATTCATTGTGAAGGCATTTTAAACATAACACCGTAACATGCTGACAATTATGCTGACAACGTAGTTGATATAGCGGATAATGGGAATTTATATTTTTGGAGAGTTGAACTAGCGATTGCAAATCAAGCCATCGCAATGGCATCCAGTCCTGAAACTTTGCATTAGCCTACCTTTGGATGCATTACTAGCCATACTATTAACATAATCTGAATCACTGCGCGCATATACATGACAACCACGAATTATCACATATCCAAACGCATTTATTTCACAACGCACAAAAGAGTTCGAGCAAAACATTATTTTGTTTGACTGAGGTAGGAGAAAAAGCATATACCATAGCTGCTCGTGTAAAATAGGTTCATCCCAACCCTTGCGCAGGGTGTTTTGCGGAAACGAGGTTTACAGAGTTTCCGCAAAACGATCTTCGCTCGGGTCGGCCATGGAAGATACTTATAATATCATACAAACCTGCATAATCAATGGTTCTCCTGAGTCTGATAGTAGTTTATATATATCTATATTAAGAATATTTTGCAAGACTATATGGCAGGAATATATTAGTAAGATATACGATGTGGAGTTATTTACTCCGTGTTGCTGGCGAAAAAAACATATTGATTCAGTAATATTTTTGAAATAAAATGCATTCTATTTCAACCCACATGCGTTCGTTTTCTCTTTGTAATGTATTGCTAAAATAACTTGCGCCTTTGGCTACTGCGTGGTACGGAACCAGATCGGTCGTGGATGGGGGAAACATTTAATTTTTAATTTAATACATTTTTTGCCATTGTATTCACATCCTTCATTATTAAAGTGTCACTCTTATTGAACATCAATAAATACACATGCATAAAAAATATAACTTTTGACTGATAGACCTTAAAATACGTACTAAATAATGTATTTATGGAAAATATTTATTACTAATAACAAGATTGTTACCGTGTATTTAATAGCTGAAAACGCAAAAATATTAAATGATTGGTGAATGCTAAAAGATTTACTGTGGTATACTATAGTCTCTCATAAGGTAGACATACCGTGTTTTATGCACATTTCTTTCAAATTAAACTCGGCATCCTTCATAAGATCTATTGGTTTCGGCATTTATTTATCCTTTTTGGAATATTAAAACAATGTAATTAATTGTGGTTAATCTTATGTGGCAATAAGAGTGCATAAAGTTATTTAGGCGAAAGCTGGGGATAGTCTCAACGGCTTCACTAATTCACTTAATTATTTTAGTTTCAGGCGGATCAGCTGGCAAATATGCAGATGGAAAACCCATACGCGTGGTGGTTGCCGGCTATATATATCCCTGCCATCACAGTGTTTGGGCTGATCGGGAACATACTCACGTTCATTGTGCTAAGCCAAAAGCCTCCGAGCTCCAAATGGATACCTACAGCCTCACTTATGCTTTCCAGGACAGGGAAACCGAAAAGTCCAACTTCTATTAATCTGTCCTCACCGAGGGATAATTCCTCTTCTGCACCGAACGATCCGTCTAAACCGAGAGATAATTCCTCTTCTGCACAGAACGATCCGTCTAAACCGAGGGATACTTCCTCTTCTGCACCGAATGAACCATCTTCTCTACGAGATGATTCCTCTCTATCAACAGACAATTCCTTTTCAACATCGGATAATTTTTCGGTTGCACCGAATAATTCCTCACCACCAAAGGATAAAACCTGCTGTCCCTCGGAAAATAACTATCCTCCATGTGATCATATATCATCTCCTGTGGATAAGCGACAGGTACCAGACAAGTTCTCAGCTTCAAGGGATAATTCCTTATCTCCACCTGACGATACCCCTTTTCCAATGGATAATTCCTCCTCAGCACCGGATAATTCCTTATCTCCACCGGATAACATCTCTTCTCCAATGGATAATTCCTCCTCAGCACCGGATAATTCCTTATCTCCACCGGATAATACCTCTTCTCCAATGGATAATTCCTCCTCAGCACCGGATAATTCCTTATCTCCACCGGATAATACCTCTTCTCCAATGGATAATTACTCCTCAGCACCGCATAAATCCTTATCTCCACCGGATAATATCTCTTCTCCAATGGATAATTACTCCACAGCACCGCATAAATCCTTATCTCCACCGGATAATATCTCTTCTCCAATGAAGAATTCCTCCTCAGCACCGCATAAATCCTTATCTCCACCGGATAATATCTCTTCTCCAATGGATAATTACTCCACAGCACCGCATAAATCCTTATCTCCACCGGATAATATCTCTTCTCCAATGGATAATTACTCCACAGCACCGCATAAATCCTTATCTCCACCGGATAATATCTCTTCTCCAATGAAGAATTCCTCCTCAGCACCGCATAAATCCTTATCTCCACCGGATAATATCTCTTCTCCAATGGATAATTACTCCACAGCACCGCATAAATCCTTATCTCCACCGGATAATATCTCTTCTCCAATGGATAATTACTCCACAGCACCGCATAAATCCTTATCTCCACCGGATAATATCTCTTCTCCAATGGATAATTACTCCACAGCACCGCATAAATCCTTATCTCCACCGGATAATACCTCTTCTCCAATGGATAATTACTCCTCAGCACCGCATAAATCCTTATCTCCACCGGATAATATCTCTTCTCCAATGGATAATTACTCCACAGCACCGCATAAATCCTTATCTCCACCGGATAATACCTCTTCTCCAATGGATAATTACTCCTCAGCATCGGATAATTCCTTATCTCCACCGGATAATACCTCTTCCCCAATGGATAATTCCTCCTCAGCATCGGATAATTCCTTATCTCCACCGGATAATATCTCTTCTCCAATGGATAATTCCTCCTCAGCATCGGATAATTCCTCATCACCACTTAACAATCAGTCGTCCTTACCGGAAAATTCCTCTCCAACAGCGGATAATTCGTCTGCAACACCACGGAATGCTTTTCCAAAGCATTCCACAACTACATATGGGGACAAACATCTGTCGCCCATCTCCAAGCAGTTGTTCTCCACTCCAAAAGACTCTACATATCTACCACCATTGACGACTCGTTTTCTTCTTAAGGCCCTCGCCATAGTTGACTCTTTGATTCTTCTTTGGCCCTGCTTAATCCAGTGGATTGTTTACATCAGCGCTGATGTAAGTGTTTTCACTTTATCGGACACTGCATGCAAGATCGGAACGTTCTTCAATTATTTTGTCTTGCAACTGTCTCCGTGGTTGCTAGTTCTTGTGACAATGGACCGTGCGTATAACATAGCGTTACCAACATATAGTCGGGTAAACCATTTGACACGAAAACATGTTATAATCTCATTGATAGTGACGATGGTGATCTTGGCCCTGATTAATCTGTACATACTGTTTGGTCTCGATCTGCATTCAGACAACACCCTGAGCAATACGAGATATGAAAATATAACGAACACATCCAATTCATATTTAAACTTCAGTTGTTCTCCAAAGGAAAGTTTTAAAATTTTCATGATGGAAGCTTGGAGTTGGATAGATTTTATTGTCGCATTCGGATTACCGTTCGCCTTTTTAGTATTCGGAAACATACTTGTTCTCAGAAAAATGAGGTCAGGCGATAATTTCAGGGCTAGAAATGCTCTTAGCGAGAGGATGGCTCATCAGAAAACGGCTGAAGATTGGGCTAAAGTCAGTGCGATACTCGGGTTAACGTTCGTTCTGCTTGTAATGCCCCTCGTCGTATTTCAAATCGGTGGTCCGTACTGGTTTCCAAATAGACCAGATCCAGAAATAATACCAACGCTTGAAACTTTAAGGGTGGTGTTTAATATGTTACTCTACACAAATAGTGCAGTAAATTTTGTTCTGTATATGCTCTTGGGTTCGGCAAAACTTCGACAGAAATTCGTCAAACCGTTTCATGATTGTGCAAATGTATTTCAAAGATGAAACTAAACAAGAACACAGAATAGGCCCAACGCTTAGCATATGCTACAAAAGTCGTTCACTATCTATCTATCTATATATAATAAGTTACGGAATATTAAAACTATTTTATTTTGAATATATCTAATATAAACAGAATTCTTATGCATATCTGCGAATCCTTGAGAATGAATTGAAGTACTCGATGAAAGGAAAATTACACACTAAAAATAGATAATGAAAACTGAATAAAGTAACAGACTACCGTCAAATAAGGAGTATGATTTAACAGACAATAAGCACAACGAATAACTATTATTTTGAATGAAAGACATAAACCTGTTACACAAACAAACCTCTGAAACGATAAATTTTACAGAATTTTGGAAACACAAAATGATCCTAACGAAGGAATGAGCTGTACGGAGGAAGATTATAAGCAGTACGTACGAACGAGCAGTACGGAGGAGTGAGCAGTATGGAGGAGTGAGCAGTATGTAGGAGTGAGCAGTATGTAGGAGTGAGCAGTATGTAGGAGTGAGCAGTATGTAGGAGTGAGCAGTACGGAGGAGTGAGCAGTACGGAGGAGTGAGCAGTATGGAGGAGTGAGCAGTATGGAGGAGTGAGCAGTATGTAGGAGTGAGCAGTATGTAGGAGTGAGCAGTATGTAGGAGTGAGCAGTATGTAGGAGTGAGCAGTACGGAGGAGTGAGCAGTATGGAGGAGTGAGCAGTATGGAGGAGTGAGCAGTACGGAGGAGTGAGCAGTATGGAGGAGTGAGCAGTATGGAGGAGTGAGCAGTATGTAGGAGTGAGCAGTATGGAGGAGTGAGCAGTACGGAGGATTGAGCAGTATGGAGGAGTGAGCAGTATGTAGGAGTGAGCAGTATGGAGGAGTGAGCAGTATGTAGGAGTGAGCAGTACGGAGGAGTGAGCAGTACGGAGGAGTGAGCAGTACGGAGGATTGAGCAGTACGGAGGAACGAGCCGTATGGAGGAGTGAGCAGTACGGAGGAGTGAGCAGTACGGAGGAGTGAGCAGTACGGAGGAGTGAGCCGTCTGGTTTAGAAATTTTATATCGAGGAAAGCCTCCCTGTTACAATATTGCAACGAGATATAAGATAGGCAGTTCTGTGGATAAATGGAAAAGGCAATGAAAATGTATTCAAAAGATGCCTTTGTCGCGGATATTTGGTTTAAACATATTTATTTCATGAACATAAACAAATGACAATATATACGAGTATTTCATTCTAAATATTCAAGAATTCGATCAAGGCCTAACAACTCATAAAGATCATCTTCTTCTGAAGAAAGCAGTTGAATATACTAATGTGGTTGTCTTTTTAAGGATAAGTGCATTTATAAATAATTCAGAATACGTTCTACTTTTTAATGTCGCAATGGAGCTTTACAAATGTATTAATATTTTAATGGAAAACATATATGAAGATCCATGCAATTTATAATATGTATTAAAAAATCATTGAGTGAAAAAAAATCTCTGTGTTTTACAGTTAACAGATGAATTTTGAGTCACATGTAAATCAGCAAATAAAATTAAACATTGCGAAACCTTCGAATCACTTTCGGAGTATACGGATTAATGTCGCGTACATTTAATGTCAGACACTTAGAATATTTTCCATCATGATTGTGTCTGTTTTTATGTGAGAGACAGTTTCCGGACAGGATTATGATGGGTGTATAATAAACAATGTAATTTCATATTTTTAAAACAGCAAATGTATGTGTATTATACCTAAATGCTTAATTTATATGAACCAATGGGAGGATCGTATTTAATAAGCATTCCAGTTGGTATTGTCACTACAGTGTAAACGAGTACAAAAACACTATGAAATATTTCGTTACGAAGTAGTACTTATGCACCAGTCAATTGTTACCACGGCCCCCAGGTCCGGGGGTATACCGGGGATAGCGGGGGAAATTGGCCGTCTTTTTACATTCCAGGTGGCCCTATAGTGCCGAGTGAATGCGTTGTTTTTTCGCGCCAAAAACAGCGGGGAATGAGCCTAACCTAGGATGCCCCTGTTGTGCGGGGGCTTTTTGCAGGGATACTATCAGCAGTTTGTCCACTCAGGGCGGGAATCTTTTTACCGGGTGTTGGCTGGAACGAAAGTCATCGCTATAATCGGGACCTGGGGAGGGGGGGGGGGCGTTGTTATAATTGACTGGTGCATTATGCCTTAGTCTCCTGGGACGGAATGATTCCGATGGCGACGATGAATAATGGCTTTAATGGAACGAAAGTAAACTTTCAGTAGGAGTATAAAATATATATGTTTTTAAACGCATACTTAAATTTCGCGTTTCTAATGTCCATTAAAATATCAACTCCATTCGTTGATACCAACTTTGCACATAAAATACTCACCTTCACATCCCTCAAGATAAATATATATAAATATCTCGAAACATTTCTAACCATTCCCTAATGCATCAACATTGATTTGTTTTTAAATCCATAAAAAGGGTATAGACTTTCAAACTTTGATATTCAGTTCGTACATTTGATACGATACGCATGTTAAATATGAATAGGATCAAATTGCATACGTCATTTCAAAACAACATTATAAATTATGTCAGTACCATTTAGCACATAACATGTCTAACGGCCGAATGGAGTTTTATTGTCTCTGATCAGATTTACCAATATTTTCAATCAACATTAATGATTGCATGTGTTCTTCATTTGTAACTTTAAAGCTGCACTCTCACAGAACTTTTATTTTTATTTTTGTTGTCATAGAACGAGCCAATTTATGCGAACCAGTCATTTAAGAATGCTGACAAAACATTAGATTGCAGATTTTTTATATTTAAGTTCAAAAATTGATGTTTTATGCATTTTTTTAAATCGTTAGTAACGGTTTTAGCCATAAAATCTTAAATTTGGAACGGAAATATGAAAATCTGCGATCTGATATTTTGTCAGCAGTCCTTTATTACTGGTTTGCAAACTTAATTTAGGAAATGTCCTCAGACGCTTTAGGAAAACGGCCTCTGTATTGTTAATTACTATAAATTCCACTTCGTAGTAACATTATTACAGTTGAACACCGCTATTCCGAACACCGTTTATCCGAAATTATCGCTATTTCGAAATTATTTTTTGGTCCCGATTTTACTCCTTCTTTGTTTAACTAAATTTTTAATCCGAAATCGCTAGTCCGAAATAACCGCTGTTCTGAAATATTATATTTATTATTTTTATTGTATTTTAATTCCTACGTCGTCATTTTGATACACATGTATATTGAAATATTATATTATTTTTGTTTATTTTAATTCTCCCATTGTTTTGTTATTTTTGTACATGTTTACATCTTTTTTCTTGTCTTTACGATGTAATCTAATGCACTTTTATTACCCATTATACGCAGTCATATGTGGTTATATACATAACCAATACATGATTACTGTTTGATCAATCTTAAATAACGTCCGATTGTATTTAATATTCAATAATAAAAATAATATGATATAATATAAATTCATACTCACCATTTAATTCCCAGAAACAATAAGATAAATTTATCGTATAATAAGCTTTGTGTTAAAATTGTTACATGTCATATATATGTTTGTGTATGTATATATGTGTTATTTTGATGATAAGCTTGTTATGCTTAAGTCTAATAAATAGTATGTTCTTTTCTGTCTGTTCTGTTGATATATTTTACATATGCCGGTGATATATTTCATTCTATGTGTGAAATACAATGATATGTCAATTATAGGTTGTTTTTTCTCATATTGTTATTGCCAGATGTAATTAGTACAAGGTTGTTATAATAAATTATTGGCTGACATTTGGCTAATTGTTCAGAACTTTGATAAGGTTGACAACTTGATAAACGAAATCCTTGTTAACTTTTGAACCTGAACTATTTGATGATGTGTTAAAGTGACACTCTTATTCAAAATCAATAGTCAAGTCAAGTCAAACAACGTTAATTCTCTCAATACATACACATGTAAAATAATCATAAAATTTGAGTGATACACCCTCAAATACTTACTAAATAATGCACTTATAAAAACATATTAATTACTATTATACATATTATAACCGTATATTTAATAGCTGAAAACGCAAAAATATTAAATGATTGGTGAATGCTAAAAGATTTACTGCGATCTACTATGGTCTCATAAGGTCACTCCTACCCACAGGGTACCAAAGGTAGAAAATAGGCCCTCTATATGCTATCAATTATTGCTCTCCCTGAACCAATCTGTGACCACTGTGGGCATGAGTTAGGTAGAAATACCGTGTTTTCTGCGCATTTCTTTCAAATTAAACTCGATATCTTCCATAAGATCTATTGTTTTTTACATTTTTTTTCATTCTTTTTGGTATATCAAAACATTGCATTAAAATTATTAAATCTTATTTTTGAGTAAAAGTGCATCTTTAACATATTTAAATGAACCAATACAGCTGAAACATTTTTTTTTTCAAATCTCAAGTGCACTTATTAATTTTCTAGAGATTTAACAACGATAATGTTGACATTGTTGTTAACTTTAACAAACTTTTGAAACCTTTTTGATACCAATGAACACTTTCCGTTTGTTTGAAAACAAAACGTTAAAATGTTGTAATTTTCTGATATCAATGACATTAATAAAAGATAATATAGTTTAGATATTTGTAAAACAGAAGCTAGAGAATAAATAAGTTTTTTCAACATTGTTTTGTTCAGTACGGGATATATTTGGACTCGTACACAGCTGAAAAAGTCATCTTATAAATATATCTGTAACTTAATCATATGCTTTTTATGTTGTTGTTTTAGTTGCGTTTTTTTCTCAGTTTTATCAATTTATTAAAAGCAAGCAACATTTTTACAATTATAGGATTTTTTTAAATAGAAGTAATTATGTAAAAGTAATAATATGCATTACCATCAATGCTACTTTGTTATTGTATGTTCATTTGTCATATTAATAACTCACAGAGAGGGGTTCTGTCTGCATGAAAAATCTCTTTTTCAATGTATTCTAAATTTGTTTAAGAAACACCATCCATACAAAGAAGGGTGATCGTGTCGCGTCAAGATCGTATTCGAAACTATACTTTCATTTTTTCTTTTTAAATTTTATAAGATCAACCCTACTTTTTTCATCTTGAGGTATTTTTCTAACTCATTCAAAGAAATATTGGATTTTTCATGCATACAAAACCTTCTTGGACTAGACTATATCGCTTTCTACACATATGGCTATAAGCTGTTCAACGAAAGCTTGTCTTTCGACGATATCACGCCACCAACATAAATGACGCCACGCCTTTGGTCCAGGACTGGTCACGCGGGACCCATATTTTTCCATATTGGGTCACCAAATTTATATCGCACCAAAATGGCGTCTATATGCCGATTCCGATGAATATTCTGATGAATAAATGAAACATTTAAACGTGTAAACAGGTTGTCGACGTGATATATACCTTACGCGGTTAGTCTATATGCCGATTCCGATGAATATTCTGATGAATAAATGAAACATTTAAACATGTAAACAGGTTGTCGACGTGATATATACCTTACGCGGTTAGTAGGTGACCCGATATGAAATATACGGGGTGCATGAAACCCTATTCGATGGTTTCCTTTGCCCCGTATATACCATATCGGGTAACCTACTTACTCCGTAACTTATATATTTTTTATTGTTAACATGTTGTTGGTCGTGGATATTATATACATTTACCTAACCAATATTCTCCCAATGCTGAACCGAATCCATTTTCATGTTCTCTGAAATTCCACGGATCCATCGAACCTTCATTGGAAAACCTGACATTTAAAACCAAGCATTTAGTGATCTTAAGTATCAATGTTGAGTGATGAAAGTAAGTATATTTCATATTATGTAATAAAATCAATACACACTGAATAAGAAATGACTGTATAAATTGCATATTTATCGTGTGTTTATGTTGTACGAACGAAAACAATCAATCCTTATAATCACCGTTTTAGAAATAATTCATCAAGATTAGAAATAACATAACAAAAATCCCGGTTTTGAGTGTTTGAGAAAATGTATCGACGTGTTAACAGGCATGCAATTATGTGTGTGTTTAAAAGAAAAGCCAAGACAGTTTTAACGTCCTGTATTATTTGTAAATCGACGTCGCGCTTATTGAATACGATCGAAATACAATAGAATTATAAAACGGTCCGGTTCATCCAATATGTTTTCTCAACAATAGACAAACGATTAAGATAAAGGTACTTTAATGTCCATCCACCTCCTTCGGTGGTCAAGTCACCGTACAAACTTATAGTTGTATGTGACCTCAAAGTGGTAATATTGTACACTCCGCTTCAATGAGTCCCGTCTTCTTTAATATATCGTAGTAGCTGTTCGTCTCTATAGCATTCACTTAATATAAAAGCCTTTAAGTAAAACAAGCGTCTTTGTACGCACTTTTATATGGTCATGTATATAAACTGCAGGCGCGTAGCTGCCTATACGATAGTACGCAGCTGAATCCACATGAGTTTGTCAAAAATATCAGCCAAAGTTGCAGTATGCGTACTTGACTACGTGCTCCTAAAACTGTCCATTTTCCAATACTAAATAAAGCACCTCAGAACGTCCAGAATGCACCAGATTGCATTATGGATTTCAAAATTGTCCGAGGGGGCATGTCCCTGGACCTACTATCCACATAAATAGCGGGCTAGCTACGCCCCTGAATTGAATATATTTAGCATCCACTTACATAACTAAGTCAGGTTTATACGACAAACAACAGTAAATACTGCTAAAATTAATATATATTACCGAAGCAAACAGATGCTCCTTCTTTGCTACTAGTTCTGGTAGGACAACGCAATGTGGTTGAAGCATTTGGACACTAGTAGCTGGACAAATTGTGCATGAGGTTGCGCCCGCAGGACTGTAGTAACCAATAGGACAGACAGTTTAATTTCTGGAATTCCACAGGACAAAACGTGCCACTGGAACACTGGGTGAATATAGATCCTAGAGTATAAAGGTAACACATCATCAACAACAAAACATGATCACAAATAGTAGATCCAATGTTTCGAATTACTTTGAAAATATTTATATAACATTTGTTTTCTTGGATAAACTAAGCAATTCATTTTTGTGCTAAGTAATGCTCTATCATCTCACTTTCAGATGAATATGAGTGTGCTAGGCCTGTTTATCCAATTCATCTAAGCAAATGATGAACATATGCAGATGTTGAACGTATGCAGACAGATCGGACTTCAATTGATAAATCAAACAAAAGAAAAACAGCCAAACTGTTGTATTAGATATATTTCTTTCATTTATACTTTGTTACAGATTGTGTTTTTTTTTCTGTGCGTATACAACTGTCAGTTCAAAAAAACAATTGATTCAAATTTGTCGATTGTTGCTCGTCCCTACCTACAACGCTAGCTAGCTGTGGACTTTTTACGAACATAGATGGCAATATATTTCAATGTAAATTGTTGAAAATCGCCTCGGTCATTATTGACTCTTTGGTCAATATTATATAAATATTGCATGGCTTCCAGTGTGACAGTACATATTGTCAAAATGAGGGAAATACTGTTTCCCGAAAATCGCCTCGATCAATATTGACTTTTTGGTCAATATGACTATACATTTCACACCTTATATGTAAAGTGTTGTATAATATTATCAATTCAACAAATTCGTTCCATGATCGAGGCGTTTACATCCCTTAATCAGTCTTTTTTTACTAAAAATGCTACTTATTTTGCCTTTTTCCCGTTTGCTTGCCACCTTTTCGCCCCAAACTGTAAAAACGACAGGTTTGGACCTCGTCCTTTATTTGATCGATCTATGTTTCTTTCCTGATGTTATGTGTATATTCTTGCCATCTTCCCCATCGATAAACTAACAAATATTAACATGAGTTTTATCCGCATCACACATGTTGCGCCGTGACATATTTATTATGATTAACAGCAACTGATCTGTTCCCAATTTTCGCTTTTTACTAATGTACCAGTCAATTGTAGCTACGACCTCCCCAGGTACGGGAAATAGCGGGGACTTTGGCTTTCGGTCCAGTCGATCCCGGGTAAAATCCCCGCCCTGCGAGGACAAACTGCTGGTAAAATATCCACCAAATGCCCCCGCATCCCGGAGAAATTCTAGGTAAGGCCCATTCCCCGCTTTATTCGGTGCGAAAACAATACAATCACATTCACTCGGCACTGCGGGGCCACCTGGAAGGTAAAAACACGGCCCATTTCCATCGTTATCCCCGATATACCCCCGGACAAGGGGGTCGTTGTAACAATTGACTGATGCATAAATAAAACTATGGTTCAATGTAGGTTGAGTGGCATATTAACATTTGTCACGTGGTGGCTCTTAACAACAATATAGCAATATAAACGTAGTTGAGATACACAAACCCTTTACTTACTTCCTTCGGGGCAGTCAGTTCCTGCATTACACATTGTATTGTTTCCGCCATTACAAGAATATCCTCCGGGATATGGCCAGCATGAAGTGGCACCAGGAAGGACAATCTCGCCTGTAAATCACTGACAATGTACATACCATGTGAACTGACATTGAACGCGCCAAGAGAACAAACAATCTACATACCACATCAACAGACAATGTACACACCATATGAGCAGACATTGAACGCGCCAAGAGAACAAACAACGAACATACCACATCAACAGGCAATGTGCATACATTGTGAACAGACAATGTACAGACCACCTCATCAGACAATGTACATACATTGTGAACAGACAATGTATACAGCAATGACCAGACAATGTAAATACCACATAAGCATACAATTTACACAACATGGACATATAATATACACATCACATGAATCGACAAAGTATATACAACATGAGCAGACACTTTACATTCCTAATGGGCAGACAAGGGACACACCATTTGAGCATACAAATATTTACCATGCGAACTGAAAATACACACACCTCATAAACTGACAATGTACACACAGTGTTAGCAGACAATGTACGCAAAATTTGAGCAAACAATGTACATATGATGTTAGCAAACAATGTAATTACCATAGGAACATACATTGTACATACCATTTGAACATGGTACTCAACAAGTGAGCATACAATGTACATAAGTTCAATTTAGAATACAAAACCTTATTGCACTTACAAAATAATGGCTTAAAGTTATGACTAGTTTTGTATTTTAACTAATAAGTATAGCAAATACGTTGTATTATACATAAGCTAACTGTTCTTAATTTGTCTTATAAAATCATCGCTTTGAACTCAGAACCACTTGTCTATACCATCGTTTCTACGTGTACCGTTTCCATGGAATTTGACATCTGTTCTGCCTCATATATCGTTGCGCCAATACATTTGGGCTGTGCTGCCTTTGATTTAGCTAATATTTTAGCATGATACAAGCAAACAGTGTGTATATAAGTTAGAACTTTCTTTAATAACAAGTGCACTAGATATATGAAAACTGTTGTGAAGTATTATCCCTAATATTCAAATAACACAATTTGCAAATTCAATGATAGTGACTTTCTGACACTTACTCGCTTCGCAACGCAAGAATATGTATAAACAGTTCGTCCAAACACGTCCCTGCCGACTTGACACTCCTTTAAATTTATTGACGCATGCAAAAGATAGGTAAACATGGTGGAAACTAATCGCTTCAGATAACTGAACGACTCCATACTCCAGCCTAAATGCGCTCATAACGCAATACTAACATTAATGACACAATTTATTCCTTAAATGAGGTAGATATTATAACTATAATCTATACCTAGAAATAGTTACCTAGTTAGCTGCTATATCGAAGGTAGGGATGGTTAAGTGTTAAAGGTACCTCAAGGACAGGGAGTAGGTTTAATTACTACCAAATAGCCAAATAGTGGAAAGTTAAATACATGTAAAACTTTTTAGTGGCACAAGGCAAGGGCTAAAAACAACAAAGACCTAAGGACTCTAACTCATAAACACCACATACACTAACGCCCGGAGTGGGAACTTTCATGGTCTCTTAAGGTATGCACAAGTTCTGGTTTCCATCAAGCGCGATCGAGCGCAAATAAAACATTATAGACAAACAGGTATACACACACACCTCCCATTGTTTACACACATCGATATAATGACATCTGCCTTCGGGTTGGGGTTCCTTCTGGCATTTGTAGCATATAACACCGCGATCGGAGGGGTAACCTGCAAAATGAATACGATTAAAGCAATGTAATGTGTTTTCAAAATAACTGAACTAGTCAATGCATTGTAGATTCATTTAAAATCTACTATCTTGCATCGCTCGATTCTAGTAAGCTCCAAATTGATCAACTGTGCTACGATGAACATATTACATACTACTACCTGTATTGGTGTTAACAGTGTCTGTGTGTTTTATTCATATTTTGCCTTTTCGGATGTAATCTTTGTGCAATCAACGATGCCAAACTTTCAAGAACGTTGCTTCATTGATTTCTACTGTTTGTTTTATTTTCTGTTTTAACTGGCATTCATATATATTAACTATAACCTCATCCGAAAGAGGGCGAAGCAATAGTAAACAAATATAAAACATGCCATCAATAATATTTAGAAAAAAATATGTAATTCTAATTGCACGAATTAAGTAAATAACTCGGCCTTCCTGCTGCAGCTGGAAACTTGCATTACACACAGAGCGTCTCATTCCCGCAACAAACAAAATACAGTATATGAACTAATGTAAACAATGTTCATACCTTGGACCCCGAGAGCTTCATGGTTACAGAGATTTTCCCCACATCAGTAAGTACATTGTGATTGTTGTTACATTCTGGTATGCCTGATGTGAGAAAGGGTACCAAACAGAGTGTGTTGTTCTTTGATTTTAGAAAATATAGTAATATCTGCTTTTACATGCTTTTAGGCCATTCACTAGTTAAAGCAAGTATAAGTTAAAATGTGTCATTAGATGCCTTTGGAAAGTACACTAGCTAAAATGATGCGGCATTACTATATCGAGAACCAAGTATTAGTTAAAATGTATCGTAAGATAATTTGGAGTGTATCTGTTAGTTAGTTGAGGCAGGGCTATTTCGAGTAGCAAGTATTAGTTTAACTGTGTTGTTCTATGCCTTCGGTCTGTAAACTAGTTAGTGTGTTGCGGTTTGGCTATTTCGAAAAGCATGTTAAATTAACTGCGTATTTACATGCCTTTTGACTGTAAACCAATTAATTTGTTGCGGTATGGCTATTTCGATAAGCAAGTTATGGTTAAATGTTGAGGTTAGATGCCTTTGGCATCGGCTGTAAACATGTAAATTGTTGCGGCATGTCTACTTCGAGATGTATATATTAGTCAAACTGTGTCCAAAGACGCCCTTGCACTGTTAACTGTTACGAGAAACAAATATCAGGAAAACTGCGCTTAATTGCCTTTAGATACTATAAGTCATGAACATAAGAATTTTTAAATTGTCGTTAATGTGTTTCGTACATGTTGCGAGAAATAAATGAATACCAAACTGTGATTGTTTGTGAAAATATTTTACCTTGTGGTTTTGTTATGGCGGGTAAGAAATAACATAATACAATGAACAAACACTGTTTGTTTCATACCTGTTTCTCCAAACAGGATGTTCGTTTAATTATAGAAATTTGAGAATGTCCATTTAGTCATTGTCTAATAAATAAAAATTGAATGCGAAACACATATTTTCGTCTGGTTTTAAAAGAAAAGTAAAGTATGTTCATTTGTGAAATACATCACTCGAACATTAATATAGTGCTTAGTTCTCACAATTTTATGATACCGGCGATGCCATGCATCCAAGCTTGAATCCTGGCTCCCCCAAATCATTTATTGTCCTCTCGTCATAAAACACCTGGAAAAGACACATAATAAAAGCATATCACCATTTTGAAGGTAAGCGTGCATGTTTTTTTAAAAATGCACGTCGACAAAATTAAGTGCTGCAAATCATAAGGATTGTTATAACTGATATACCAAAAGCTAGTACCCTTCAACAATTGCTGATGTTTTTCATTAGCGTAAACGCTGATGGCCACTTAAATACGGCTTTGTTGTAGCGTAATTGGTCGATTGACATGGCCACGTGATGTTACCAATGTATTGTTAAGAGGTCAAAATATCTATCACTTACTATTTGTTTATCAGGCCTCAATCAGTATGTCTTTAAACAGACTCGCCCATGTTTTGTAAAATGCACTTTTTTGTATGCCGATATAAAATAAGACAACTCATTAGGAGTATTAAAACGAAGATGCCAATAGCTGGAACTCTTCAAATGTTGATATTTGCTCAAATATCGTCTTTGAAGACAATATTCATTAGCGTGATATTTAGCGTTAATAACGCTAATGATCACTTAAAACGACTTTATTGTTGAGTGATAGCTTGATTGTCATTATCTCGTGATGTTATCAAAGTATTGTTAAAAGGTTAAATTATCCATCACTTGTGTCAAAGTCCTAGTTGCGTAGTGGTGAAGGCAAAGTTTTTCTATTTTATCTTTACTCTACTGGTGTGAGTTCCCACCCAACTAGATCCGACATACTTTATATACTATAATTGTATTTTTTCTGCAATAATGATAAGATAAGTGTTTTAAATACATTATACGGTAAACTAATGTTTGGTCCAAAAACATGAGCGAGTTCCTTTTAACAAGACCTAGTTTTATTGTAAGGCTAAGGGTTTTGTCTCTTTGCATGCATTACTTTATTGATAACCTAGTGTCTAATATAGTCGTCGATGTCAACACCCTTATCAGCCTAACACTGATTACGCCTGACATTTTAACACAGGACACTGGACACGATGGTAGTTACATGGTAAGTCATATCACAATATTAAATTCAGTATATACAAATACATAAATACATGCAACTCTCATGGTTAGGAGTGCGGAATAGAACGTTTAGTTTACAAGTTCTTTCTTTTGGACATAATACATATTATAGTTCGCGTTCACTTTTTCTCTAGTATTGTTTATGTATGTTTTATTTAAATAGTCGTCTTTTCCTTTCAGATGAGTGTCTTGAATCTGTTTTGGGTTTGTTTTGTACTGGCAGTCTCTTTTCAAAAAGGTAATACTAAACTATAAATATCAAACTTTAGTACCTGAATGACACACCTGTGTCGTTCATATCTCGAACGCTAGACTTGCTATTTGGATAGTTTCGTCTTTTGACCTGCTTTCACGAGCATTCGCCAGACGATTTAGTGCGTAAGATCTACTTTCTCTTGAGCCCGGCGATAATCTTTCTATCTTGATCGCTCGGCCAACTATCTGGAGCGATCGCGACTACGCAAGACTACATCGATTAATGAAAACTAATAATTTATCATAACCAGCTCATAACTTTAGTCAGACTGTTCAAACGTATTAACGAACTAAAATCGTACGTCCTTCGTATTTTAAAACACTTTGAATAACGTTCTGTTGCAAATTAAATTGTAACATATTAGCGCTCGATAGTAAACAACTTAAGCAGCACACACACGTTTTTTCTAGACATGAGGAAGAGCATTTTAAATACATGTATTTTTTCAAGTGTTGGGGCCGTATTCAAAAAGCATCTTAGTGAATATTTTCAACTTAGTCATAATTTCGTATTTTTTGACATTGATCTTTTTAAATACCAGCTACTTTTCATCAGATTTATTCATATGCATATATTGTTTAGACCATTTTCTTGATTGTTTTCATACTTTTGGTGTACAAACATTGTTCGTTTTCTAAAAATTCAAATTAGAAAAAAGGCAATTTTTCACTAAGATGAAAATTGTTACTAAGATGCTTATTGACCTGGCAGGGCATGGAACTATTTTAATTCCAGAGAAACACTTTAATTCGTTAATAGTTATATTTATTAAAAAAATCAAATTACTTGACACGAAACAAGAAATAGAAAGTCCCTCTTATCCAAATATTTATATGAAAACCTACAGAAACAAGTCCAGTAGTCGAAAGTTTAGTCTCTTATCTTACAGTGGACTGTTTGACCTGCTTGAGGAGCAACGATGTCGTTGAGCCGAGGTACAGCACGACTGTGATCGACTGTCCAACAGATAATGTAAACATGAGTTCATTTAGTTTAAACATTATATATATCACAACGATTGTGAAGAAAGTAATGATAACTTATACTATGTCAATATCATTGGCTCGATGTTGCGCGAGAGTGTGGTCTTGTGTTTTGGTGAAACACTAACTTAACAAGAATGATTCCGCAACGCAACGCAACTATTTGACACTTTTGTCATGTTTGCCTTTTTGAGAATGCCAGCGGTCTGAGACTTTTGGAATTAGGTCACATGTTAGGCTAATTTCCTATTGTCTTCCATAATGATGTTTAACTACGACCAATTAGTCAGAGAGTAGCTCTCAGCAAGGTTTTAGTCTTTAGTGCTGCTTATTATGCTATTTAATAACTTGATGCATTTGAGGCTTAATAATATTGGATTAAATCTTTATATTTGGTAACAATTTTCCAGTACGACTATGTCGGGTAAAAGCCGATTTTTCCATTGTTTTGAATTAAGAAACTGCTTCCAGTAATTCATTATAATAGTTAGGTGAGTGTAAACGGCGAACAATTACCCACTGAAACCTAAAGATAATAAAAGCATTAATGGTATTTGAATATCAAGAATGCAGGGGATAAAATCATATGGCATATGTAAAGAGAACTCTTATAATAAATCATGTCATGGTTGCAATTTTCCCAATTTTTATACTTTTATTTCTAATATTTTTAATATGTTTAAAACTTTGTTAGAGAAATTTACTGATTTTCTTTTTTATTTCTTAATTTACGACGATTACTACAGGGACAAGCCCAGTATTTAAGAACGAATTAACAACGAATATACTGTTTAAGAAACATCTTTATGTTAGTTTTTTTAAAGTTATTTATCTTTTATCAAACTATACCTAAAAACATTGTTCAGCTTCAAGTGATTCAATTTTATTACTTTAGCAATGTAAAATAGCTCGTGAAAGAAAAAAGTTGTCCTGACAAAGTAAATACTCGTACATATTCAAACCACCGTGTCAAAAGTAATTTTACACAAGTGGTAGATACTTTGACCTCTCAACAATGCATTTGTAACATCACGTGGTCATATCAATCAACCAATTAGGCTTCATCAAAGCCGTATTTAAGTGACCAATAGCGTGAACGCTTATGAAAATTATCAACATTTGCTGAAGGGTTCTAGCTGTTGGTATCTTAGTTCTAACATTCCTTATGATAATACTTTATCACTTTATTTTGTCATTCTAAACGTGCATTTAACTAAATCACAAGCGAGTACCTTTAAAGTGGTGAGTGTTTTATGCACCAGTCAATTGTAACCACGCCCCGCCACCAGGTCCGGGGGTATACCGGTGAAAGCCGGGGAAATGTGCCTTGTTTTAACCTTCCAGCTGGCCCCGAAATGTCGGGAGAATGCGGTGGTTTGTCGATGCGCTAAAAAAGCGGGCCTTATCTAGGGTCCCTTGAGTGTGTGTGTGTGTGGGGGGGGGGGGCATTCGGCGGGGATCTAACATCAGTTCGTCCAAGCAGGGCGGAGATTTTAACCGGGCTTGGCTTGACCGAAAGTCAAAGTCCCCGCTATTCACCGGTCCTGTGGGCGTGGTTACAGCTGAATGGTGCATTATTGTCTTTTCCAGGTATGTTATGCTGAAAGGACTATAAATGATTTTGGGGAGCCTGGATTCAAGCTGGGATGTATGCCATCGCTGGTATGATAATGTTTTGAGATCTATATACTATACTGAATGTTCGGGTGAGGTGTTTTACAAATGCGAATGCTTTACTTTTGTTTTAAAACGAGACGAAAATATGTGTTTTGCATTTAATTTTAATTAATTCAACAATTATTGAAACTAAATGGAAAATCCCAGTATTTAATAATTAATTGAAAATCCATTTCTGAAAAACAGGTAATGAACAGACAGTGTTCGTTCATTTAATAGTGTTAGTTACTACCCACCACAAGCAAACGACAACGTAACATAATGTCACAAAGGCATCAACAATTACAGCTTGGTATTTATTTATTTCTCGCCAAATGTACAATTAAAGAATGCTTATGATCATAACTTAAATTATTCAAAGGCGTTTAAGCGCAGTTTTCCTAATATTTGTTTCACGTAACAGCTAAGCTTCACTAAAATGACCAGCTGACATGACTGCATGGGCGTCTATGGACACAGTTTGACTAATATTTGCATCGCAATATAGACAACAATTTAACATGTTTACAGTCTATGCCAAAGACATATAACGTCAAAATTTAACTATAACTTGCTTCCCGATAAAGCCATACCGCAACATATTAACATATTTACAGTCCAAATGCATCTAACGACCGAGTTACCTGAACATGCTTTTCTGAATAGGCTTACCGCAACATATTAACACGTTTATAGTCCAAATGCATCTAACGACAGAAATAACTAAACATACTTTGCGGAATAGCCACACCGCAATATATTAACTGCTTTACAAACCAAAGGCAAGGAAGGACACAGTTGAACTTATACTTGGTTCTCGAAATGGCCAAGGTCGAAACATATTGACCCGTGTATATTCTTAAGGCATCTTACGACATGCTTCAACTACTGTAGTAATACTTGCTTCCCGATATAGCCATACCGCAAAAGATTAACTAGCATACAGCCAAAAATCACCGACGATAACGTTTGACTAATACATACTCGCTTTTCGAAATAGCCATGCCGCAACAAATAACATTGTGTAAAGCTAAAAGGCAGTTAAGGCAGTTTAACTAACACTCGCTTTTCGAAATAGCCCTGCCTCAACAAACTAAAAGGTTTATAGTCCAAAGGCATCTAAATAGTTTGGCTAATATTTGCTTATCGAAATAGCCATGCTGGTACGTAATAACTAATGTACATTGAAAAGTTATCTAACGACATAGTTTATCTAAAACTAGCTTCTTAAAATAGCCATGCCGCAACAATTTAACAGCTTTACAGTCGAACGGTATCTACCGACACAGTTCAACTAATGTTTTTTTTCTCATACTACTAATGCCGCAACAAATTCACTAGACTACATTCCAAAGGCATCTAGCGACAGAGTTAAGCTGTTACTTGCTTTTCGAAATAACAATGACGCAACATATTAACTTGTGTACATTCCAAAGGCATATAACGACACAGTTTACCTAATACTCGTTTCCCGAAATAGACGCGACAACAATTTAGCTAGTGTAAAGCCTAAATGCATGTAGAAGCACATATTTATATATGTTTGTGTTAATGTGAGTTTAAAAGCATAGAACGACACACTGTGTTCTGTACTTATGTCTCACCACAGGCATGTCAGAATGTTACGACAAGCTCACAATGCGTTTACTGTTGTCGGGAAAATCTCTGTAACCATGAAGCTTGCGGGGTCAACGGTATGTACATTGTTTATATTGGTTCATAAACCGCATATTGATTGCGCCTTGTGGGAACGAGGCGCTCTGTATGTAATCCCCTTTTTCAGTTGCATCAGGAAGGCGGAGTTATTCTAATACTTAATTCGTGTTATTAGACGTTCATCTTGTTTTTATGATGGCATGTTTTATATTATTTTACTATAGCTTAGCCCTCTTTCAGATGAGTATCTACTTAAAAAACAAGAATGTTAATTATAATAAACATTAAAACAAATAGTAAAAATTCAAGTGGCCAAGTTCTAGAAAGTATTGCATCGTTGATGACACAAAGATAACAGACAAAGAGGCTAAGCATGAAAAAATAAAAACAACAACACAGTTGACCATTTTGGAGCTTACTAAAATTGAGTGTTGCAGATTTTAAATGTATCTACTATGCATTGACTAGTTCAATTATTTTGGAAACACATAACATTGCTTTAATCGCTATACATATTGCAGGTTACCCCTCCGACCGCGGTGTCATATGCTACAATTGCCAGAACGAACCCCAACCCGAAGGCAGATGCCATTATATCGATGTGTGTAAACCATGGGAGGTATGTGTATATACCTGTTTGTCAATACTGATTTATTTCAGCTCGACCGGGCTTGATGGAAACCAGAACTTGGGCATACTTTAAGAGGCCATGAAAGTTCCCACTCTTGGCGTTAGTGTTCGTGGTATTAGTTTGTGAGTTAGTGTCCTTAGTTCTTTGTCGTTTTTGGCCCTTGCCTTGAGTCTCTTAAAAGTTTTATTTAACTTTCGATTATTTAGCTTGTCCCTGTAGTTATTGATGCATTATCAAACCTACTCCCTGTCCTTAAGGTACATTTAACACTAAACCACCAGTACCTTCGTTGTAACAGCTATGTAGGTATATATATCAATTAGTACATTTTCTTGTTATGCATTATCGATATTATATCTCCCTCATTTAAGAAACAAATTGGGTCATTGATGTTATTATTGCGTTATGAACGCATTTGGGCTGTTAAATGTGGTGGAGTCGTTCAAATATCTGAAGGAATTAGTTTCCAACATGTTTACATATCTTTTGCATGCTTCAATGAATTTAAAGGAGTGTCAAGTCATCGGCAGGGACGTTTTTGGACGAACTGTTTACACATCTTCTTGCGTTGCGAAGGGAGTAAGTATCAGAAAGTCATTATCCTTCAATTTGCAAATTGTGTAATGCGCATATTAGTGATAAGACTTAACAACTGTTTTCATATATCTAGTGCATTCGTTATTAAAGAAATTTCTAACTTATATACACACTGTTTGCTTGTATCATGATAAAACGTATAGAATAAGGAACTACAAATTGAGGTTCAGTTCTACTTTTAAATGTGATTTGACCTCAAAACATATACACATATAATAAAGGACCAATAATTTGTCTTCCCAATATTGGCGTTAATAAATCTTTGACATACTCTCTGACCGTTCGAAGATGTTTGAGTCCAACATTTGCGCTTTGAAAATAAACAACCATGATATTGTCTATGTTACCAGGAATGTGGACACCAAAACACTGCGGCCACAATAGTTGGAAAACGCGACGGAAAATTTGAAACAGAATATCGTCTCCTCGATTTCAGAGGGATTATGCCTAGCCAATCAGGAAGAAGCTTAAGATCACATGACAGACACTGCTCATTTTGCTGTGATGACGATTTGTGCAATCGGAATTGTGGCAATGTTTCTTTCCCATATGTTACTGGTAATTGTTTAACATTATGTATTCTAAAATTGGTCTTATTATTTGCCATTATGATCAAATGTGACGTAAAAATACGCGATGTTCTAGATTTAAACATTTGTATTCATATACAAGTACAGACTATGCCACCTTAATATTGTATTATAGGGACGACACCTTCCGCAGTATGTCCCGCTGGATATGAATGTATCAATGGTCAGGCGCCCTCGATTTGCCCACTGGGACATTACAGTGCAGGGAACCACGATATGTGCACGGCTTGTAAAGAGGGACAGTACAGCAATGCTACTGGTAAATGCGTCTTATATTATGCTACATTTACATCCCCGCGTGTTATGCATAGGGAAAACTTGTCACTCATATAGTGGATGGTGATGTTATTGTTTACATCATTGCTCATGTATTTTTCATTATCCGACTAGCTGCATCGTTCTTAGTTTCAAATCAGAATTTTATAGAAAACAATACCACTGTAGCCTAGCGACAACATTTATCTTTTTAATCTACCACTGTAGCCAAGCAATATTAATATCTACTAAGTAAATGTTTATTTTAACCTAATTGGATAACTGCATGTAGTAGTACATAGAACAATTGCAGCTGAGATTTAGAAAAGCAAACAAACAAGTCGTTTGCAATGTTAAGAACATTGCAAACAAAGTTTGGAAGGATATTGGAATTACCTCACTTCGTGAACGTATGGACTACTTTTTTAGCACTACGTCATCAAAGTGTTCGTGCTCGTACACATAATGTTGCGCAACCACTCTCCTAATAGGACGTGTCTTTCCCATTTCTTGTCCTGTTTTTAGCATCCTTTTCGGTCCCTTTATATGAAGATAGATACGTTTTATTCCTCCAGTAACGGGGAGCATATGTATAAAATATAACATTGGTCATATATCGCACAGTTATAACATTTTTAGTTGAAATACATATTGTTAAAGAAGCTCTGAAATTCAATCATAAAGTTGCCCATTTCTTTAGGATCGTCCTCGTGTACATTATGCGATGGAGGTCACCAATGTCCAAATAGAGGAATGACCACTCCTATCCCTTGTTCCAAAGGCTATGTGGCGGCTGTTGGCTCAATCACGTGCACACAATGTTTGGCAAGTATGTGGAGCACTAGTGTTAGCTGGTGTCAGTGGTAAAGACAAGTGGTTCTGAGTTCAAAGAAATGCCTTTTTATAACACAAATTAAGAACAATTAGCTTTTGTATAATACAACGAATTTGTTACACTTATTAGTTAAAATATAAAACTAGTCATAGCATTAAGCTATCATTTTGTAAGATAAGTTAAGTAACTTAAAATTAGGTTATTATTATAACTCAAAAACAAAACAAGGCATAGCTAAAACCGACAGGTTTGTTAATATTAATTAAGTACAATAAGGTTTTTTATACTGGATTGAACTTGTATGCTCACTTGATGTGTAGCTTGTATCTGCACATGGTGTGTACATTGCATGTTCAAATGGTATGTACAATGTATGCCAACATCATATGTACATTGTCTGCTCAAATTGTGCGTACATTGTCTGCTAACATTGTGTGTACATTGTCTGTTCACGAGGTGTGTGTATTGTCAGTTCGCATAGTCAATATTTGTTAGCTCAAATGGTGTGTCCATTATCTGCCCATTTGGAATGTACAGTGTCTGCCCATGTTGTATATACATTGTCTGTTGATGTGATGTGTATATTATATGTCCATTGTTGGCTTATGTGGTTTGTACATTGTCTGGTCACTGCTGTATACATTGTCTGTTCACATGGTATGCACATTGCCTGTTGATGTGATATGTTCGTTGTATGTTTACTTGGTGCGTTCAATATCTGCTCATGTGGTGTGTACAGTGTCTGTTCGCATAGTATGTACATGGTTTGTTCACATGATTGTACATTGTCTTCTGATTTGGTATGTACATTCGTAGTTCACACCGTATGTTCATTGAATGTTCATGTGATGTGTACATTGTATGTTCACTTGGTGCGTACAATGTCTGCTCTGTTCGCATGGTATGTTTAATGTCTGTTAATGTGGTATGTATGTATGTTTTATCATTCTAAAACTACAGTTGTGTTTTGATATTAAGATATTGATAAACGGCTTTCTCTTTGCAATTCAATAGACAAATTGTGAATTAAAACTATTATAGCATGCTCTGTTCGCATGGTATGTTTAATGTCTGTTAATGTGGTATGTATGTATGTTTTATCATTCTAAAACTACAGTTGTGTTTTGATATTAAGATATTGATAAACGGCTTTCTCTTTGCAATTCAATAGACAAATTGTGAATTAAAACTATTATAGCATGCACACAAAACAAAAAAGAGAAAATATCACAAAATAAACTGATTAAATAATGTATCCATTAGACAAAAATGTCTTAAAGCTTAAAATCTTTTGCCCAATGATAATAATGAAAAAGGGGACTTTAGCCTTGTCAATCTGATTTGCAGGCGAACTTGTCCTTCCTGATTCCACATCTTGCTCTCCATGTCCTGGTGGATATTACAGCCCCGAAGGAAGTAAGTAAATGGTTTATGCATCTCAACTACGTTTATCATGTTAACTGGGACCAATAACAATCCTTCTCCCAGTTGTTAAGAGCCATCACGTGACAAATGTAAATAAACCGTTTACCCTACATAGTTTTATTAAGTAAATAACGAAAATTGAGAACCAATTCAGTTGGCGTAAATCATATTAAATATATCACGACTGAACATGTGTGATCCGGATCAAACTCATGCTAATATTTGAAAGTTCATTTATGGGAATGATGGCAAAAATAAAATTCACTATTGCAAGAAAGAATTAAAGTTCTATCAAATAATGATGGCAGTTCCAAGTTGCAAACCTGTAGTTCTTTGCGGCCTTTGCAGAAGAAGGTGACAAGCAAACGGAAGTATGCAAATTAAGTAGCATGTTAAGCCAAACTAAAGGGACGTAACCGCCTCGATGGATTATTATACAACACTTTACGTATAAGGTGTGAAATATATTGTCATAATGTCTAAAACATCAATATTGACCGAGGCGATTTACAACAATTTGCTTTCAAGGTGTGAAATATTGTCATACATTTTCGTAAAATGGTCATAAGCCAGCGAGCGTTGTAGGTAGAGAAGAGCAACAGCCAACAAATTTGAAGCAATAGCTTTTTGAACTGACAGTTGTATACGCACAGAAAAGTTCGGAAAAAGCAATATGTAACAAAGTATAAATGAAAAGAATAAATCTAATACAACTGTTTAGCTATTTTTCATTTGTTTGATTTATCAATAAAAGTCCGATATGTCTGCAAAAGTTCAACGTCTGCTTGGATAAATTTGATAAACAGCTAGCACACTCATATTCATCTGAAAGTGAGATGATAGAGAATTACTTAGCCCAAAAATGAATTGTTTACTTTATGCAAGAAACAAATGATATATAACTGCGAAATTCGAAACATTGGATCTTATATTTGTATTTGTTTTATTTTGTTGTTAATGATGTGGTAATTTTATATTTTAGGTTCAATTTGCACTCAGTGTTCCAGTGGCACGTTTTGTCCTGTGGGGTCCAGCAATGAAACCGTCTGTGTTGCTGGTTACTACAGTCATGCGGGCGCAGCTTCATGCACAATTTGCCCAGCAGGATACTACTGCCCGAACGCCTCAACCACATTTCATTGTCCTACCGGAACTAGTAGCAAAGAAGGATCATCTATTTGCTTGGGTAATATCTGTCAACTTTATATTTAATGTTGATTGCCGTATAAATCTGGCTTAGTTATATAAGTGGATACTTAATATATTCAGTAAACATATGTGCACATACAAATGTGTGTATATGGTTGCTTACTTAGAGGCTTACATATTAAGTGATTCTTATAGAGGCGAACAGCTGCTACGATATATTAAATAAGACGGGGACTCATCGAAGTGGAGTGTACAATATAACCACTTTGAGGTCACAAACAACTATTAGTGTGTACTGTGACATGGATACTGAAGGAGGTGGATGGACGGTACAGTATTTTTATCTAAATTTCTTTAATCTCTTGTAGAGAAAACATATTGGATAATCTGGACCGTTTTATAGTTGTATAGTATTTCGATCGTATTTAATTAATGAAGTAAGACGTCGATTTACAAATAATACAAGACGTTAAAACAACTGTCTTGGCTTTTCTTTTAAACACACACATAATTGCATGCATGGTAACACGTCAATACTTATTCTGAAACAATCAATATCGTAATTGCTTTATGTAATTTCTAATCTTGATGAATTATTTCTTAAACAGTTCATTCAAGGATTGACTATTTGCATTCGTACAACATGAACACACGATAAATATGCTATGTAATACACTAATTGTTGTTCATTGCTCAGTATTGATACTTAAGATGAATAAAATGCCTGGTTTTAAATGTCAGGTTTTCCAACGAAGATTTGATGGATCCGTGGACTTTTACCGGAATTTCAGTGAATATGAAAATGGATTCGGTTCAGCTTCTGGAGAATATTGGTTAGGTATGTGTAGGGTATAGAATATCCACAACCAACAACATGTTCAAAAATAAACAATGTTATCAGTTACGGGGTTTGATTGGTGATCCGAAATGGTATATACAGGGCAAAGGAAATCATATCGAATATGGTATCCCATATCGAGTCACCTACTAACCTCGTAAGGTATATAACATCGACAACCTATTAACATGTTTAAAGGTTTCATTTATGCATCGTAATATTCATCGGATTCGGAATATAGACGCCATTTCGGTACGATATAAATTTTATGACCCAATATGGATAAATATAGGGTCACCGCGTGACCAATCCTGGACCAATGGACTTGCGTCATTTATGTTGGAGGCGTGATATGGTCAAAAGACAAGCTTTCGTTAAACAGCTTATTGCCATATGGGTAGAAAGTGATCTAGTTTAGTCCAAGTTTTGTTTGCATGAACAATCCAAGTATGTCTTTGAATGTGTAGGGAAAACCCTCAAGATGAAAAAGTAGGATTGATATTTTAAAAATTATAAAGAAAAAAAGAGGAACAACTAGTTTCGAAAACGAACTTGATGCGACATAATCACCATTTTCTTGCATGTTTTCTTACCTAATGTTTTGTTTGATTAAACAAAATCAACAAAAAAAAACACCCAAAAAACGTTACAACTTCTTCATACAATAAGTCAAGGCAATTGTAAAATTTAATGCATTTAAGATCTAAATATTTTACAACGTACATTCCACTCAGTAAACCGTTTGGCTGTTCATGCTTTGTGTATTCAAATCAATAAATGAAATAAATTTATTTTCTTAAAACAACAAATGATACTTTGAAATATGTAAGCGAGTCAATGAAACACCTTCTCATTCAATATCCATGGTTTAAAACAGGTCTACGGACTATACAGGAGATGCTTAGCAAGGCAAGCCATGAGCTGCGCATAGATGTAGAAAGTTTTTCTGGTAGGAGCGGGTACGATGTGTACAGTAACTTCAGACTGCAAGGACCTGGATATACGTTTTTCGTCGATAACAGAACCAGATCGTTAAATAGTAAGTTGGATTTCAAATCGTTAACTTGGCTTAAAAGTGGCTGAAACATCATTTTCATTATCAGCATCATCATCATCATCATCATCATCATCATCATCATCATCATCATCATCATCATCACCACCACCACCACCACCACCACCATCACCATTAACCATTATCATCATCATCGTCATCACCACCACCACCACCACCATCATCATTATCATCATCATCATCAGCAGCAGTAGCACCAACAGCAACAACAGAAAAAGCAGCAGTAGCAGCATTGATCCCAATTTTAGCTAACAAGTATCTATCTATTCATTTGTATTTGAAGTCGTTAATCGTAAACCGACGTAGATACATGATACGGGGTTTACGTAAAAATTAATGGCATACGAGAGTATAAGTATCTTCCATGGCCGAGAGGTAAACCTCGTTTCCGCAAAATACCCTACGCTCGGGTCGGAATGAACCTATCTTACACGAGCGGCTATGGTAGATGCTTTTTCTCCCACCTCAGTTAGGCAAAATAAAGTAAAAATGTATTTTTTTGCTGGAACTCTTTTCTGCTTAGTGAAAATAATTGCATACGGATATGCGATAATTCGTGGTTGTCATGGATATTCGCGCAGTGATTCAGAGTATGTAAATGGTCTGATCGGTCTTTAAATAGTTCTAAGAAGAGTGAAGCATTTTTTATTGAAATGCGTGAAAACTGTTTTCTGGTGACATTTAAAGCGAGAAATAATTAACTAGCGTTCTAAATATTGCCACAAGACAAGGTTTCCATGAAGCGCTACATACGACAGTCTTCAACAAGGGAGGTAATTACAATTTGGTGACCATTAAAAGAAGTTCCATACGGGCATTTTATCTTCGCCCGTGGGCAAGATAAGAATTTCTAGCATGGTTAAATTAATGGATCTACTTATCTGAAGTGGGAGAAAGAAGCTTCTTATATAATTAACGTGTATTGACCATTGTAAACGATTTATTGTTTGCCAGCGTGATACAGTTCTTTTTATGAATCCGATTAAAACACAGCATTGCCTATATCTGTGTTTAAGTCCTGCCAAAAATAAACACTATTTTTAAGAGATTATGGGATATAAATCCATGTTTCTATTGCAATATATGAGAAGGATTTAGTACCAAAGTGAGATTTTATTTTCACATGAGATATATCGTATTGGATCAGGTAAATATAGGTTATTTAACTTGGATGGGTATACAGTTGGGAAAACCATTTTGGACCAGCCGTAAGATGATTTTCTGAGCTTTGTACGAGTCCACATATATTCTATACTGTACAAAACAATGTTAAAAAACTTATTTATTCTTTACCTTCTATTTACCAAATATCTAAACTATATTGTATTTTACAAAGGCATTGATATCAGATGATAACAGCATTTTGACGTTTTGTTTTCAATAAAACGGAAAGTGATCATTGTAACAGTAACAGTTATTAAAGAGGTTTCATGTTATAGCTTAAGAGCGTAGGTCGATTCTGATTTTCATTTCGAAAACTTTTCACGTGTTTCGGTCTTCATTATAGATTTAAAATTGAGCCTGTGAGTGTTGCAATACGAAAAAATACATGATTTTTTTAGGTTCGTGCGTGCGTCCATACGGAAATATTTTATTCGGTCACGTGTTGAAAATGCGAGTCCACGATTGGATAAATTAGGTAAAGATACATGTATAGTACTTAGCATTGCTGTACTATTTCACAAACATGATGTTATAAAAAATTTGGGATTGCATTGTTCTTTCAGTGACCACTCAGTATCTGCTGCTAACGGGATGTAGTTACACACCATACGGCCAGAATTTTACAACATTTGATCGTGATCAGGATCAACGAAACGATGGCAACTGTGCAGTATTGGCTAAAGGCGCCTGGTGGTATAATTATTGCGAAAGTGCAAATCTGAACGGGGTCTATGGACGTGTGGTGCAAGGCGATGGAATAGGATATTTTTCGTTCAATCCTTATGATAATCTACGTTTGACGAAGGTCATGTTTCGACCTTCTGGTTGACAGATGTCGATATTTCCTTCGTCAATTTACGTCCACAACTGATTATTTACCTGACAAATAAACTAACCATTCTACGGTTATTTGAATCCCTTATTTTTGCATTAATAAATCTTGAAATTGGTAATACAGTAGCAACTCACTATATCGAACTATGTTATCTCAATATACTGGTTATGTCGAACTTTTTTCGTTTTTAATCGGAATAATAATACAGTTCATATACATTTCGGTTATACCGAATGCTGGTTATGGCGATTTATCGAGAGAGAGAGAGAGAGAGACACACACACACAGAGAGAGAGAGAGAGCAGTACTAACCAAGCTACCCTGATCAGGGTTTAAATCCGGGTATTTTGTGACCTCATCCTTCACCTTGCCAAACAATAATGTATCATGATCTGCTCCAGTCTCGTGTTTGAGTGATTTGTTTAATTTCATTCGTCAATAACATTAACAGGCCAATCAAAACACTCGGAGTTCGCTGCTTAAAGCTGCACTCTCACAGATTGAACGTTTTGACAACTTTTTTAATTTATTTTTAGTCTCGTAACGGTAACGGCAAATCTGTGAGAGTGCAGCTCTAATGTATGTTTAATGTAAGCTGTTTATTTAATAGTAAAAACAGTTCTTGGTCTCCACTAACGCTTGACTGTATGTTTCCCCCTTCCCCTTCGGATGTCACACTTAACTATTGGTTTATTCTAGCTGCTTTTTGGGCATAGATGATTACATCTTTTTCGAGTGAGTCAAGCAATAATGCAGTCAATGGCAAACCTAAATATTCTTATGACTATACTATGAAAAACACAAACAAATACAGATACATTTGAGGTTTGTTTTATTGATGAATATCATGAAAAGATAAGTATCCAGTACACTGTAAAATAACAAAGTGTTCGCTTTAAATTAACAAGTTAATATCTTCGCCAGTCAGATTTGAGTATCTGATTCAATTCCGGTATGGAATTACGTTCTTGAAGTTGTGATAGACTCGTCAGTTACATCCCAGAAATGTGGAATCCAAGTTGGACGCATAGTGGTACCTGTGTATATAATGAAACATGAAATGTGTTGTAAATGTATATATATATATGTATGGAGATACAGTCGAACCCCGATGGCTCGAACTCACTCGGCGAAAATACCTCGAAAAATTCGAGCAAAGCGGGACAGATAAAGTTCAGTGTAAAGAGATCGGTCCTTAAAATTAAATTCGAGCCAACGAGAAGTCCGAGTCAAGCGAGTTCGAGCCAACGGGGTTCGACTGTATATAAACACATATGTCGTCATGTGGATTAGAAATAAAATCTTTCGGACTATTGACCCGAGGTTTATAAATTCAATCATCAAGGCTATCGACCTATGGTTTAAATGTTAAAACATTCAGGCTATCGCCCTGTGTTATAGAAATAAAATCATAAAAAATACAAAAGCTTTTAGCCTGTGGTATGATCATAAAACCATTTTGGCTATCACTCGGTGGTTTAGAAATAAAACCATTACGGCTATCGCCCGCTTGCCTAGAAAAACCCATACACGCTATCGCAACGCGGTTTAGAAATAAGTCAATGCAGGCTTCCGCCCTGTTGTTTATATTTATTACCATTCTCGTCACGTTGATTACAAACAAAACCATTCTGGCTATCACCTCGTGATTTATAAACATAAACTAGTCAGGATACTCTCCCTTAGGTTTACAAAAAACACAACAACAACCAGTCTATCGCCACGTGGTGTAAAAATAAAACCGTTGAGGCTATGGAAAGGTGGTTTAGAAATAAAGTCATTCACGCTTTCGAACCGTGATTTAGAAATAAAACAATTCAAGCTATCGAACCGTGGCTTTGAAATAAAGCCATTCAGGCTATCGAAACGTGTTCTAAGTTCATCAGATGTCCTGAAGTAAAATCTTAATTATCAAGAAGGTCTCGTTCACAACGCTAAATCCGCCCATTCTTAATCATTTATATTTTACTTCATGTCATCTGACAATACCATAAAACAATAATGATAATTATCATACTAGAAAACTTACAACACTTACTGGTAAACACTTTTCTATTCGTTCCTGTGACGTCATCGTATTTCCAAAGCAGCAGTCCAATCAGAATGAAGGCTGTCATCGTTCCGGCGATGCAGAGGGTCGCACCAAAGTTACATCTACAGTTCTTGAAAACACGGTCTACACCAAGGATAAGGTATTCTATGACAGCTGGCAATTGACGCTCATTTTTGACAATCTGACTTTTTCCATTCGTTTCTGCCATTATTGCTATTTAAAAAGACAAGCTTGATTATTGTGAAACATTGAACTACTATCTCGCCAATAAGAGAAACGTGAACTATCAAATTTATAGCTCGCGAATTAGAAAAACGTCAATATTGAACTCATATTATATCTCGCCAATAAGAGAAGCATGAACTTCTGAACTCATATCTCACCAATTAGAGAAACGTGAACTATCGAATTTATATCTCGCCAATAAGAGAAACATGAACTTTTGAACTCATATCTCGCCAATAAGAGAAACGTGAACTATCGAATGTATATCTCGCCAATAAGAAAAAAAACGTGAAATATTGAATTATATATCGACAATCAATGAAACGTGAACTATTGAAAAATTCACGCCAATAAGAGAAACGTGAAAAATCTTATTTATATCACATCAGTAAGAGAAACGTGAACTACTGAATTATATCTTGACAATTGGAGAAACGTGAACTATTGAATTCATATCTCGACTGTATATCTCGCCAGTTAGAGAAACATCAAATATTTTATTTATATCTCGCCAATTAGAGAAGTGTGAACTATTTAAATCATATCTCGCCAATAAGAGAAACGTGAAATATCGAATTTATATCACACCAGTTAGAGGAACGTGAACTACTGAATTATATCTTGACAATAAGAGAAACGTGAACTATTGAATTCATATCTCGACTTCATATCTCGCCAGTTAGAGAAACATCAAATATTTAATTTAAATCTCGCCAATTAGAGAAGTGTGAACTATTTAAATCATATCTCGCCAATAAGAGAAACGTGAAATATCGAATTTATATCTCGCCGATTAGAGAAATGAGATGCATGTCAACGCTTTTTACGTCAAAGATGCATCGAGAGTTTGGAAAGTGATTTATGCATCAAAAGTAATATTAATGTTACAAAGCGAGTAAGATTCATTGTGAATGAATAAGAGTCATTTGAAGTTGCACCAATAGGAGCAACATAATTTCACGTTTCATAAACAACAAGTTGTATTTTAATTTATTTCAAGAGCACGGACAAGTGTAGTTCACGTTGAATAACCAGTATGATACAGTTATTGAAAGTGCCACATTAAATATGATCTATTATTAATCAACTACCACGTATTTGAGGCGATACAGGGACACTCGCAGTACTAATACTCAACAATTGATGACAATATATGTCAAAACTCGCTCAATATCGATCAAAGTCGGCTTATTCGAGTGTCTGCCGTTTTGATTGGCTACTTAACTCGTCAACGTCATTAGAGGAACGAACCATTTTCATTTGGTGTCGAAACCCGCCTTAATATGAGAATGCTGTAAAGTATTTCAAAAGGCAGCCATTTTGTTTTCCGATTTACCGACTGTTTTGAAAAGTGTGTACCTTGTTTAAACAAATTTGGAGATACTTGCTTATAAAATACTTGAACCACTTTGTACGGTTCGATAATAAAATTGTATTTAATCAGTTGTTGGATTTTACGACAATGATTTTAAGGTGAAATTTAATTTAGATAACACAGAATGTAACAACTCAAGTTTTAAAATTACTGACAGTTGCACTTATTTTGAGACAGAACAGAAAGTAAAATTTCACGTTTTGAAATCACCGAAAGAACCAGTCCATGTTAGATATTACACACATCGACGTTTCACATTTAGAGATCACCGAAAGAACCGGTCCATGTTAGATATTACACACATCGACGTTTCACATTTAGAGATCACCGAAAGAACCAGTCCATGTTAGATATTATACACATCGACGTTTCACATTTAGAGATCACCGAAAGAACCAGTCCATGTTAGATATTACACACATCGACGTTTCACATTTAGAGATCACCGAAAGAACCAGTCCATGTTAGATATTACACACATTGAAGTTTCACATTTAGAGATCACCGAAAGAACCAGTCCATGTTAGATATTACACACATTGACGTTTCACATTTAGAGATCACCGAAAGAACCGGTCCATGTTAGATATTACACACATTGACGTTTCACATTTAGAAATCACCGAAAGAACCAGTCCATGTAAGATATTACACACATTGACGTTTCACGTTTAGAAATCACCGAAAGAACCAGTCCATGTTAGATATTACAAACATCGATGTTTCACGTTTAGAAATCACCGAAAGAACCGGTCCATGTTAGATATTACACACATCGACGTTTCACGTTTAGAAATCACCGAAAGAACCGGTCCATGTTAGATATTACACACATTGACGTTTCACATTTAGAGATCACCGAAAGAACCGGTCCATGTTAGATATTACACACATTGACGTTTCACATTTAGAGATCACCGAAAGAACCAGTCCATGTAAGATATTACACACATCGACGTTTCACGTTTAGAAATCACCGAAAGAACCGGTCCATGTTAGATATTACACACATCGACGTTTCACGTTTAGAAATCACCGAAAGAACCAGTCCATGTTAGATATTACACACATCGACGTTTCACATTTAGAAATCACCGAAAGAACCGGTCCATGTTAGATATTACACACATCGACGTTTCACGTTTAGAAATCACCGAAAGAACCAGTCCATGTTAGATATTACACACATCGACGTTTCACGTTTAGAAATCACCGAAAGAACCAGTCCATGTTAGATATTACACACATCGACGTTTCACGTTTAGAAATCACCGAAAGAACCGGTTCATGTTAGATATTCCACACATTGAATTTTCACGTTTTGAAATCACTAAACGTAATGGTACAGAAAGTTATGTTTAACGTTTCAAAATTGCAGTAACAGTTCATGTTAAAAATAACAGTGAGTAACCAGTGTGTGTATACCACGTGATAAATTGCGCCATCAGTTTGTGTATACCACGTGATAAATTGCGTCATAATTACTATGTCAGAAGGCAATATTTTGCTTTGAATGAAGACTTTAATCAAAGGTAACTTCACTATTTCTTCAACATTTTAAATGTAACAGCTCAGTCTCCGCCTCTTACGGAGCCCCGCCTTCGGCCCTTTACCAGAGTTTGATTGAGAGTTTAGTTACTTAAAACACTTCGACCAACCTTTGCACAATACGGCCGTCTGACGGAGCACTATCAAAACATTATTTTTGAATCAGGTTTGTCGAAGTGTTTGATGAAACTAATCACCTTATCAAACTTCGGTGATAAAACGAAAGCGGGGCTTTTTAAGTGGCATTAACTGTCCTTTGTTTCATTTAAATTGGTGTTGTAAAACAAAAGATATCTTTGTTTTAAGTGTTCATTTTAAGCATTATGTTGCCTTCCGACGTAGCATATATGACGTAATTTATCTCTTAATATACACTCACTTGTAACGTTGAACGTTTCAAAATCACCAAAGCAAAGGTTTTTGCACACCTAATGAGTTTATAAATATGTAAATCTTCTTTCTAACTTTAGAAAATCATGTTTTTTAAGAAAATCACTTCAATTTCATAAATTACTAGCTTCACTCATACCACATATGCCACTGTTAATCACACGTTTAATGCTTTGTCCACCGTCCAAGTCACAATAAACTGTTATATTAAAATTTGTTATCTGTGATTTTGTAATCTATAGCGAGCAATGAAATATTGAAATTTCATATCGTTATGTTCAGTTATAGATTAAAGTCCCACTCTCCTTAGTTGCCAGTATATATATAGTATATATATATTTATATATTATACCTTACATCAATGTGTCCCTTCTTTGTGAATATAATGTCGATCGGTCCGTATATCACTGTATTTTAATAAAAATCCAGTTTTATGACGTCAGCGGTCAATATCATATTTTTGACCGGTCTGGACCCGCCAACAATGTAATATGGACCGCTGACGTCTTACAACTGGTAAGTGCGACTTGCTATTTTTACAACGGCGAAAACTTGACGCAAGTAAACATTATATAATTTAGCTTTGTTCAATAAAACCCATCTGAATCGGTTTAAAAATATTGAATGGTAATATATAATGTTCGGTGTAATATAAGAAATATTTATACACCACTTCCGGCCATTTTTATTATAATGACCGGCCAGTCAGCCCCCGAACGCCTCGGTCCATATACACCTTCGGTGGCTGACTTGCCGGTCCGGTATGATGTTATATGACCCTCAGTGGTGTCTTAAAGAATAACATGCCCTAGCCTATTACATTGATATGTTAAAAAAATATTCAGCAAAGTTGATATTTTATTGCATCAAACTAACAGCTAATGGGCCTTTAACAAGATCAACTTTAGAAGTATTGGTTTTGATTGATTTATAAAATATGCACGAACAATTAAGCGTTCTGTCGGATGAAAACGCATTAGGCACTTTATACATTTTAGCACTAACTATTAAGATCAGGTGAAGCGTGTGAATTCGGAAGGTTCACAAAAGTTATAATCTAAAGCACTTGATCATTGTTCTGCATTCTGGTTGAAAATATGCAAGTGCGAAAAACTGCATATATTGTTGTTGTTTTTTTTTTTGAACTCACAGTTGTATTTCACATTTTATTTCTTTGTTGTTTTTTCTTTACTTTTCCAGTTTCAAGTTTCAAGTTTATTAATACTCTTGGCCCACATGGGCGTGAAAGGTAACAAAACATCTTTAATTTTGAAACATTTTTTTCATACGGACATAGTTCCAACACTTGTCCCTTTGTCTTGAACAAAATTCAGTCCCTTATAAACTGATCCAGCTTAGCTCCCTTATTTGTTTGGGCATACAGTCAAACCCCGTTGGCTCGAACTCCCAGGGACCGGCGAAAATACATCGACCCTCGGAAAATTCGAGCCAAGCGGGATTGTTTACCTTCAGTATAAAGAAATTTGTCCTTTACATCTAGTTCAAGTAAACTGGCACGCTTGATTTTTAAAATGTTCAATTTCTTATTTGTAAAGAATCGATACTTATTTCTGAAGACAACTCTTCAAATAAATAAATTGCTATAACTGCCTACTGTTTGCATATGCAAAGGCGCGATTTCAGTGTCAACGCTGATTTCAGTGACGTCACACTATCTTGCAGTGATTGACAGGTCTTTTTGTCAGGCGCACGGATTAGTTTTAAAGCTGATGCAATTTGGGAATGGCTAAAACTAAGGCGGTTATAATTTATTAAATAATTTCTTCGTGAATATGATATAACGGTCGCATCGCTGCGCCCCTCTTTCTTAGGTTACTTATTCACGAAGAAATTACTTAATAAACTCTAACCTATACTTGGATGAGACCGCCGGCGATTAACTCAATTGAATACGCCCCATTAGATCAGCACACAATTTAATACAAATATAATTAAGGCATACTTTAACTACGCCCCACCAGATCAGCACCCAGTATAATACAAAACAATGTATGCATACTTTCACAACGAATAGATACAAACATAATGTATACATATTTTAACATCGCCCCATCAGGACAGCACTGATTAGAATACAAACATAATGTATACATATTTTAACATCGCCCCATCAGGACAGCACTGATTAGAATACAAACATAATGTATACATATTTTAACATCGCCCCACCAGGACAGCACTGATTAGAATACAAACATAATGTATACATACTTTATCAACGCCCCACCAGGACAGCACTGATTAGAATACAAACATAATGTATACATACTTTATCAACGCCCCACCAGGACAGCACTGATTAGAATACAAACATAATGTATACATACTTTATCAACGCCCCACCAGGACAGGCTCCACTAGAATACAAATACAATATATGCATATTTTAACAACGCACCACCAGGACAGCACTCACTAGAGCAGTATATATTTCAAGAAATCTGTGCCAGTGCAGCGCAAACTCTCAAATAAAGTAAACACAATAGAACGTGTAATAATATTATTGAATTTGAACAATGAATTCTAACCCCTGGACATCTGTTTATTTAAGTCTGAGTGAATAAAGTGTCATGTGGTCAGCTTGCATGTATATTGGTCAGGTGAAGGCAGGAGCGATACAAGACGGATGTTTCGTAATGGCTGTTATCAGGATAAACGCTTCTGTATATAGGTATTTGTTTGTGTTTTAAAATTTAAATGCATTTTGCTTCCTGATATTACGATTGAAGGGACTATATATAAATGAATCGTTTACCGAAGTGGAACTTATGAATGTCCATTGCGTCACTATCACAAGAAAACCTCGCAGGATCGAACATCATCACCCCCGCACCCCACGTCAAGTTGCCAACCCACCAACTGTACTGCTTTATGACGTCACAATGGTTTACAGGTAATTTTAATTTTGCTCACATTTTAGTATTATGTAATGGGTGGGTTAGAACCAGAGCGCCGTGCTAGTGTTTCCAGGTTTACCACAATTAGAATGTGTTTAAAGCCAAATCTCTTTGGCATTTTGATTCACGGCGAAAGTATTATAATTAAACCGTTTTGAACCTTTACGTTAAAAAAATAATTCAAAACGCATGTTTCACTAATTAGGTCATTTTATATTTCATGAGCTTGAATTTAAGAAATACACGAGAAACGAACTGCATTTTCTTTCGGTCTTAGACTTCTTAGAATCTTTCCGCAGACCTCTAACCCGAGTGTCAGAAAATATCTGATTCATTTCTGTGTATATATGTTGTCATAAATATGATATTGCACATTGATGTAGACATTTTCCGAAGCGGACTTCGTTTCAATAAGATTACTGATACTATTGTATGAAAGGCTCATGAAATATAAAATGCAAATTATTAGTATGGAAAGTAATACAGTAGAGGTACGTTATAACAAAATGTCAAGTACCCGTATGTGGTCTAGGATGCACTCTCAATATGGCTCAATACCACAGTTATCTCCCCCGCCCCTCCGTTGACCAAGATCCGGGTGTTGATACAGAAAATTGAGCTTGTGTTAAAATATTAATAGTTTATTAAAGTTGAATGAAAGAGAAGAAACGGGTGCTCTGTTTACATATAAACGAACATAATCTGGCACTGTATTGAAAGAAATGAGTTTGTGTTGTAAATAATGGAATAATCCTTGCCCGTGAAACTCTGATTATTGATTGTTTGAAGCTAATTCCTTTTCGAGCTTAGGGTCATGTTTTTTCACTCAATTTGGTTAGACGCTGAATTGATCAACGTTATGTTTTCTTGTGATTGAATGTTGTGTCTTGGAATGTTTTATAGCAGCAAGTCGCTTGTTTTAAATTATATGACTGTTTTACAGACTGAGTAATGAACATAAATCATAGCCGTTACTGTTTGAATTTTGTTAAAAACCACAGAAAGAAAAAGATCATGAATATGTCAGGGATTAAATATTTTCTGCTTGACTTTTCTTACTTTCTGACTGATTAAAAAAAATGTTCCGTGAAAAATTCAATCTGGGCGAATTTTCCTTGAAGAAAAGCGACATACCTTTTTATTGTTAAAATCGATTGATTTTGTACTGATTTTTAAGAAATCGTATGGTTGTTATTTATGCAAAAAGCTAGACATGAATGTTGTTCAGATCTTAAAGCTGCCCTCTCACAGATTTAACGTTTTGACATTTATTTTTTATTTTTTGCATAATGCACTAATTTTTAAAATTAAATATAAAAATCTGCGATCTGATGTTTTTTGTCCGCAGTCTTATATCACTAATTTCCATCCAAATGCGCATAAATTGGCTTGTTCCAAGACAAAAAGTTGTCAAAAAGTTCAATCTGTGAGAATGCAGCTTTAAGTGTCGCCTGTTCATATATAAATGTAAAGGTAAATTAATTAGTAGATTAGAACCTTATTGTCATATATTTAATAATTTTCGATATGAAATAATGATATTAATTTATTACCACCTGCAAATCAATATCGCTTACTTGGGCATTCAAGATATTCACATTGCAAAAATGGCTGATGAATCGATTCATTAATACTTTTCAAGTTTTGACCATTCAAAGCTTATTAATATTCTTTACTCAGGTTGGCGGGATGCGGCTTTTCTGGCACTTGAGTTCGCTTCCTCTACTGCTGTGGAAAACACAATCAACAAAGTTATGTGTCATTTTGCTCGCTTTTTTAGAATTTGTTGAAAAACAAAAAATCTGTTTCAATCAATAAGTCAAATTTTCTTCTTTAAATAAATACACAAATTAAATGAATAGGCATTTTCTGTTGGTTTTTGAAATCTTATAGTGAACATGCTAAAAGGCACCAGCATTGTTCCCAAGATCTCTAACCAAACCCGTGTAGTAGAAAATGTTTATTTAGTTTTCGTGTATTTTAATAAATATAGTTTTGTATCTTGGATGGGGCTTCGGTTTTTTTTAGATTGAATGTTATCAATAATATATTCATCGCATGGAAAGGCTTAAGCAAACCTGATTTTTTTTATTATTTTGGATAGTACTAGTTAATAAGCACTTTTATTAATATGTTTAAAATTTGTTTGTATTATTATTGTACTTGATTAAATTATGTATAAACTTTATTTGGGAACATGTGGTGCTGCTTCTGTTCAAATGTTTTAGCGTCCACTGTACCGGAAGGAGCCAACCATCCACCCGAAGAGATGCCCCTTGCAGTTGAGTTGGCTACTGATGACAAACCACCAATAAGGCGATGGCTCATAGCGGGACTGGATGAGGTAAGTAAAGGTCTTGAAACTTTATTCATATATATATATATTGGTAAAAAAAGGTAATGATAATAGTGATGAGTAAAATGCGTACATTTTGTGAGAGTTCAAGGGTTAAATATGTAATGGATGGTAATTATGGTCTTGCATTCGGAAAATGATGTTGAGGAGGCGGGTGAGGATAAGGATGAAGATGAGGATGAAAAAGAAGAATAATGCTTCTTCTGCTGGTGCTCCTGCTGGTGCTTCTTTTTCTGCTGCTGTCGCTGATGATGATGGTTCTCTGCTGCTGTTGTTGCTGATGATGATGACGATGGCGATGATGATGATGATGGAGGATGATTATTACAGATGAAGATTATGACAGAGGAATATTATGACCGGTGAAAACGACGATGATTGTGATGAGGATGAAGAGGGGGGTGAGAAGAAGAAGAAGAAGAAGAAGAAGAAGAAGAAGAAGAAGAAGAAGAAGAAGAAGAAGAAGAAGAAGAAGAAGAAATGAATTCTTAATTTAGATGTGTTGTTATACCTTTAATATACTTTCACATTTTGTCTTTCAGGGAAGAAAAAGGATGCCTTCTGGGGGAAAAACGATGGAGAAGAGAATGCCAAATCCATTGGTTGAGAAGACTGGTTAACATTGATGTTTGATGTGACAAGTTGTTCTTGATGTAGCATTCCGATGCTGACATCACATTCTTAAGTTGATGTGATATCCTTATTTCAATTTGACTTTTTAATGTTGATCTGGTGAACTTGTATTGCCCGGCCTGGACGCATATGAGTTTGGTTTGTGGTCACCAAGCCGGACAAGTGGGTTTTCTCCGGGTATTCCGGTTTCCCCCACAACACAAGACCACAACCTAGCGCAAAATCGTGCCAACGAGAGTGATTAATATAATGTTGTTATAGCTTGTTTCACAATCGTTGTAAAATTAAATAAAGTTTAAACTAAAATTGTATTGTTGAGACATTCTAAAGTATCAGGTAACAAAGTAATGAGACAGTCTAAAGTATCAGGTAACAAAGTAATGAGACAGTCTAAAGTATCAGGTAACAAAGTAATGAGACATTCTAAAGTATCAGGTAACAAAGTAATGAGACAGTCTAAAGTATCAGGTAACAAAGTAATGAGACAGTCTAAAGTATCAGGTAACAAAGTAATGAGACAGTCTAAAGTATCAGGTAACAAAGTAATGAGACAGTCTAAAGTATCAGGTAACAAAGTAATGAGACAGTCTAAAGTATCAGGTAACAAAGTAATGAGACAGTCTAAAGTATCAGGTAACAAAGTAATGAGACAGTCTAAAGTATCAGGTAGCAAAGTAATGAGACAGTCTAAAGTATCAGGTAACAAAGTAATGAGACATTCTAAAGTATCAGGTAACAAAGTAATGAGACAGTCTAAAGTATCAGGTAACAAAGTAATGAGACCGTCTAAAGTATCAGGTAACAAAGTAATGAGACAGTCTAAAGTATCAGGTAACAAAGTAATGAGACATTCTAAAGTATCAGGTAACAAAGTAATGAGACAGTCTAAAGTATCAGGTAACAAAGTAATGAGACAGTCTAAAGTATCAGGTAACAAAGTAATGAGACAGTCTAAAGTATCAGGTAACAAAGTAATGAGACATTCTAAAGTATCAGGTAACAAAGTAATGAGACAGTCTAAAGTATCAGGTAACAAAGTAATGAGACCGTCTAAAGTATCAGGTAACAAAGTAATGAGACAGTCTAAAGTATCAGGTAACAAAGTAATGAGACAGTCTAAAGTATCAGGTAACAAAGTAATGAGACAGTCTAAAGTATCAGGTAACAAAGTAATGAGACCGTCTAAAGTATCAGGTAACAAAGTAATGAGACAGTCTAAAGTATCAGGTAACAAAGTAATGAGACATTCTAAAGTATCAGGTAACATAGTAATGAGACATTCTAAAGTATCAGGTAACAAAGTAATGAGACAGTCTAAAGTATCAGGTAACAAAGTAATGAGACAGTCTAAAGTATCAGGTAACAAAGTAATGAGACAGTCTAAAGTATCAGGTAGCAAATTATGAGACAGTCTAAAGTATCAGGTAACAAAGTAATGAGACAGTCTAAAGTATCAGGTAACAAAGCAATGAGACCGTCTAAAGTATCAGGTAACAAAGCAATGAGACCGTCTAAAGTATCAGGTAACAAAGTAATGAGACAGTCTAAAGTATCAGGTAACAAAGTAATGAGACCGTCTAAAGTATCAGGTAACAAAGTAATGAGACCGTCTAAAGTATCAGGTAACAAAGTAATGAGACCGTCTAAAGTATCAGGTAACAAAGTAATGAGACAGTCTAAAGTATCAGGTAACAAAGTAATGAGACATTCTAAAGTATCAGGTAACAAAGTAATGAGACCGTCTAAAGTATCAGGTAACAAAGTAATGAGACCGTCTAAAGTATCAGGTAACAAAGTAATGAGACATTCTAAAGTATCAGGTAACAAAGTAATGAGACCGTCTAAAGTATCAGGTAACAAAGTAATGAGACCGTCTAAAGTATCAGGTAACAAAGTAATGAGACATTCTAAAGTATCAGGTAACAAAGTAATGAGACAGTCTAAAGTATCAGGTAACAAAGTAATGAGACAGTCTAAAGTATCAGGTAACAAAGTAATGAGACAGTCTAAAGTATCAGGTAACAAAGTAATGAGACAGTCTAAAGTATCAGGTAACAAAGTAATGAGACCGTCTAAAGTATCAGGTAACAAAGTAATGAGACAGTCTAAAGTATCAGGTAACAAAGTAATGAGACAGTCTAAAGTATCAGGTAACAAAGTAATGAGACCGTCTAAAGTATCAGGTAACAAAGTAATGAGACCGTCTAAAGTATCAGGTAACAAAGTAATGAGACCGTCTAAAGTATCAGGTAACAAAGTAATGAGACAGTCTAAAGTATCAGGTAACAAAGTAATGAGACCGTCTAAAGTATCAGGTAACAAAGTAATGAGACCGTCTAAAGTATCAGGTAACAAAGTAATGAGACAGTCTAAAGTATCAGGTAACAAAGTAATGAGACCGTCTAAAGTATCAGGTAACAAAGTAATGAGACCGTCTAAAGTATCAGGTAACAAAGTAATGAGACCGTCTAAAGTATCAGGTAACAAAGTAATGAGACAGTCTAAAGTATCAGGTAACAAAGTAATGAGACATTCTAAAGTATCAGGTAACAAAGTAATGAGACATTCTAAAGTATCAGGTAACAAAGTAATGAGACATTCTAAAGTATCAGGTAACAAAGTAATGAGACAGTTAATAGCTGACAACCTTATATTGATAACACATTCTATTTTTTGCATCTTATTTTAAATAAGCGTCTGTCGGATTCAGAGCACTCCAAATCTGACAATCTTATATTGATTTGACATTCTTAATTGACGTTCTTAAGTTAATGTGACTACCTTTTTTACCATTTATTCCTCCGATGCCATATGATGTGACATTTCTATTTTAAATTGATTCCATTTCCGATAAATGAAACATTCTTTCGTTTATATTTTGAAATGAATTTCTTTTATTGTTAGTTTTTCATTCTTAAGTTGAAACGACATTCTTCGATTGACAATTGATGTAAAATTTTCCGTTCTGATTTTGATGTGACATTTTTTTTCCTTTTTTAAAGCTGCACTCTCACAGATTCACCATTTTTACAACATTTTTATTTTTTGTCTTGGTAATGACATTTTTTTGCGTAATTATCTACAAACCAATGATATAAGATTGCTGACAAAAACTCAGATCGTAGAATTTCATATTTCCGTTTGAAAATTAATGTTTTATGGCTTAAGAAAAAATGCATAAAACATCATTTTTTGAACTTAAATATAAAAATCTGCGATCTATTTTTTGTCAGGAGTCTTATATATCTGGTTTCCATGGATTTTCGCATAAATTAGTTCATTCCAAGTCAAAAATAAAAAAAAGTTGTCAAAACGTTTAATCTGTGAGAGTGCAGCTTCAAGTTGATGTGGCATTTAAATGCACAAAATGTTAGTTTATAAATTTTGACTTCAAATCGATCGTTTACGAATTGATCGATTATTTTAATGCTATGATGTTTTGTTTTTCTGTTGTTGTTTTATCACACATGATGTATCTCCCATCTATTGGTATTAGTTTCCTTTATAAACGGCAATATTGCTTCTATTTTCATGTCTTATTCTATTTCTTTCCGCAATTTTCAAGGTTTTTGTGTTAAATAATATATTTAACATTCTCACTTTCATATCAACCATCATGCACGCTGATTTGTGTGTAACTTGGTTGATGTTTTCTTTTTTTCTTTTGTTCTTTCTATAATTGAGTAATTTCTGAAAGATCTGTCAATGATACAAACATTATTTTAAACGCGTTATACATGAAACTATATATAATATTTTGATTGTTAATGTGTGTGTGTATTCTATATTTATGTTTATATTTGTGTAATGTGACGATGAGCTGTTAAATTTTCTGTTCAGTTCAGTTCTGTTCTGTATAACCATGTATTTTTTGCTTTTCGTAATATAAAATATATACAAATCATGTTTCTGTAGAATTTGAGCCTCATTTGTAGGAATATACATGTGTAAAAAAATATGCATTCCGAAACTTCCATTTGATAGGCAAACAGTTTTAAGATACATACCAACATATATATGGACCAGAATAGTAATTTGCTTTTTGCAATAACAAACAATATTGTACTTCATTCTGAGCATTCGCCCACGAATGCTGAAAACCATGTTGCCCATCAAAAAGGTCTAGCCTGACCTATGTTACGTTATTTGTTTAATGAAATAGCACACCTAATGCCCTTTAAAACATATTATTACATACATAACTACGATGCAAAAGAGTAAAGTCCTAATGCACTAGTGCACGCCCCCCACCCCCTTGTTCGGGGGTATGCCGGAGATAGTCGGGGAAATGGGCAGTGTTTTTACCTTCAAGGTGACCCCGCAGTGCTGGGTGAATGCGATGGTTTTGTCCTTGTGCCAAAAATAGCGGGGAATGGGCCTTACTTAGGGTCCCTGGGGTGCGAGGGCATTTTGCGGGGATTTTATCAGCAGTTCGTCACCGCAGGGCGAGGATTTTACCCGGAGTTGGCTGGACCGAAAGTCAAAGTCCCCGCTAGGGGGGGGGGGGGGGGGGCGTGTTTACAATTGACTAGTGCATAAGACTTTGATAATAATTCTGACATTGTAAATCGTCTACATGTATATGCATCCGAGGAGGTTTTCGATTGAAAAAAATGGCCGATGTGTTCCGATTGGTACTGTTGAACCCTCTGTAAATGTATCGAACTGTAATTAATAAATATATTATGGATAACCGAAATAAACCTGCACAGTACACATCAAATACCACTAGCGGACCCACGGGACGGATTCAGTGTGAACATGGTTGTCGATTTAGTACATGTATTATTTTATTAAGGCTGCAGTCCCCATTTTAGTACAGTGCAACACTATTGAAGAGATGTTAGAAGAGTGTTCGGGTTCTCTATATCGTGGTACACAGTAAGCAATATCTAAACAATTTGCAGAACTCTGTACGCAGACTTTAAAGATGCTTTCCTACTCCCAAATAAGATTTTCCAAAATTAATACAATTGTTTTGACATAGCAGAAAGGTAAATACATTTCGAAAACAATGGTTCAAATGATACCGAGTTTAATTTGAAAGAAAGTTGCAGAAAGCATGGTATTTCTACGTTATAAGACTATAGTAGATCACAGTAAATCTTTTAGCACTCACCAATCATTTAATATTTTTTTGTTTTTTTCAGCATATTGAATACACGGTTACAATATTGTTATCTGTGATTCATAGTTTCAATAATGCATAATTAAGTAAGAAGTTAAAGTTGTATTACTCAAAAATTATGTTTGTTTTACACAATATACGTATGCAGTAGCGGTTTAAGAGGGAGGCGCACCCGGCGCGCGCCACCTCTATATCGTTCAAGTTTACTCATAATGTCAATATCGGAGAATAAAATACGCTCATAATGCATCATTTCTGACCACAAATTGTTAAAATGTTCTTGACAGAGTAACCCCCAATCCACATGCCAACAGTTTATGCGATATACTTTTGGTTCTAAGTAAAGAGCGCATGTCAAAAGGTTGCCGAAGTGGCGCCCCCTCTAACGTCAATTTCTGGGGCCGCCCCTGCGTATGAATTGATTTTTAATAAGAATGTCACTTTAAGATATGTTAACTAGTATTTGATACACAGGATACAGTTCACGCAATGGTAATGTTTACATGTGTTATAACATGATTGTTAACAAATTTAAATGAAAAAAAAACAATAACAAAGCCGGAGTGAAACAAAATTAACAACTCTAATAATTATGTTATCAATAATACCTTAAAAAATGAAGCAAAAATTTTTAGCGCCCAACGTGGGGCTCGAACCCACGACCCCGAGATTAAGAGTCTCGTGCTCTACCGACTGAGCTAGCCGGGCTATATACTATATGCTTTAATGTCAGATAAAAATTTATTATATAGTCATTTATATTATGTATTATAGTATTGTTTAACATAAAAAATCTTAATCTCCAAACCTTAAATAAAGCAGACACATTCAAGTTTAAAATTTAGATTAAAATCAAATTTCGTTTAAAAAAAGCTTTGTTAAATACGATAGCTATTCCTCTCTCATTTTGGCGCCAAACATTTGAGCGCAATCTGGGCTGTTTACATTTAAGTGCACTCTTCCGTTTCAAGATAAACATCCAGAGTTTAAATAGGACATTGTATTCATAAATGTCAACGAAAGGACAGCTGGTTTACAAGCAAGCGTATTATTTATTTCCTAAATTGAAGTGGTCAAATTTTAAACTGCATTTGTTTAAGTTTATCTTCATTTAAATAAACAACCGCCTAAAGCAGATGTGTATATATGCATGTTTAAATCATTGACTATCATACTCAAAAGTGGGTAACATTGATTAAATTGATATCAATTTATGCATTAGATTAACATAAATACTTTCAAAGCTTTTGTGTATACCCCTTTGCCTTCAGGTGAGTCAAGTAATTAAGATATCCGACATACAAATAACTCGTCATTTCATGAAATCATTGTAATAATGTTACAGTTACACACTACAGGATGATGATGGTTTTAAGGATAACTTTTCAAGTTTAACTTATTTGACGTTAATGATAAAAACAAAAACAAGTATATGATTAAGTTACATATTGTTCTGATGTAATTAAGACTAGATAAGTCTACAAAACGCAATAAGGTTTCTCATCTCTAATACAACTTATTAGTCTTTTTACTCCGACATACGTATACAATATAATATTTTAGGATCATGGAATACATTGGATATATTTGTCAAGATAATGCCATCAAATGATGGTATAACTTTAAGACGTTTGGCTAAATTCATATACCATGCTATGTTGAGGCGATCTGCCTCCATTGATGCAGTTGCTTCTTAGTTTAGTACCTTCAAGTATATCATTGTATAAGAACATATAAAATTGTTGTATGTACTGTTTAAATCATTGTTTTTTGTATACAACTCACTTAATATGTTTTATGTCACTTGTTCATGGCCAGAGAATCTTGTGTTGCTGATATTGCCAATAAAACTAAAAAAAAATGTCTAGGCAAATCTACTAAACCTATTAAAGGGGCTGTTTCACGTATGATAAATTGCGAAAAAATTGTCGAAAACTGACATACACTTGGAATCGATGTGTACAATGCATTGAAACTTACTAACTGTAGTACCACATAGTTTACAATTTATTTAAGTTTAGCAGTTATTTCGAATTTTTCCATTAAAAAAGAGTACTGGGTATGTCTACCAGCAGCCAATTGTATAAACAATGGTAAATAATTACCTCGGTAAGTAAAACCACCGGTAAATTCCGTGGTAATATAACCATGGCGGTAAATCCGTTGTATAAAAGAAATAACCAAGGCGGCTAATTTATCAGGGTAGGTGAAAAGTTTACCCAGGTAAAATTTACCAACCTGTCCCGAAATGCAATAGAGTGTCGTCATTTTCCCGCACAGCTGTCAGATTGGATGTATCTTTTCTTTATAAAAAAATAAACTTCCTTATTTCAATTTTATAAAATTATGACGATATGAAATTTTTCAAAAAACGGGCCGAGATACATATATCAGCAAACACATTGAATATACATAATACTGTCGTGGTATTAGGTTCAATCATATTATACCGGTTTATATCATAGTGAACGCGGTAATTATCTAATACCTGGCTGAAAATATCGTTTATACACGCGCGGAGAATGTAACGGTCGTGATTGTAATTTAGAAAGATCACTCATACATTCAAATCTGTGAATGGAGTCATTATTTTTCTTCATGATGATAATTCCATTTGTTGTCCGAACATATTTAATCTGGCCATTCTTTACAAATTTACGAGCATTGAAAAATACTTCTCCCCGTTGTTGAGTCAACTCCTCATCAGGAATGCGCGTTTAAAGGACTTGAGCTCGTTAGCAGCTCACGTGATTTTAGACCTTTTGCCTAGCACGATAAGTAGTGAATTTAATAATTATGTCTCTTGGTCGGTTGGTCTGTCCTTGGTTTGCAAATTTACGTCTAGCAAGTCAGTGAATGTTATCTATCACATTCAGGCCAACGTCACACTCGTTTTCGGAGAATAACTTGGTGGCTACCTTTTCGACGGACTCACCCTCCGACTCTGGTATGCATAAGAGTCGCAGATAATTTTTGCGGCTTTATTGGTTTAAATTGTGCTTCTCTAGGGTGTCCAGCCGTTTCTCCAGATTGGAAACTTTATCACGAAGAGCCTTGTTTTCATTCTGGAGATCGGCATCGGTGTGGTTTACCCCTACCTTAACATCATTTATAATGCGTGTGCCGATATCCGATCGCTGACTGGAAAATGTCACCCTTTAACGTTATATGCTCATCGCTGAAGTTACTGTTCAGGTTGTTCGCTTGCACCGTCTTTGCTTCCAATAGAGGCCGTTCTTGATTGCAGTGTCAACATCCAACGGTAATGAGGCGTTGTTTTTAATCGCTACAGATTAGCTTAGAATTTATTTGAATTTAGATGTTTGATACCGAAACTATTTGATATACTATCTTTGTGATGCAGTATAGCAACGAAGTTTTCAAGCGAAGGTACATGTGCAATTTTAATACATGGTCATTTAGTACTTTATTTTCATCTTCGAGGACTGACTGGCCGGTCCTTATAGTGTCATTTAACACTTATTGGTGTGTAGTATTTCTTAAATAAGTTTATTAATTGGTTTTATTAAGAGGGCAATTTTAATTATACAGGTCATTGATCATTATTAACCGAATAGTTCGTTTTTAAATTATCAATGATTCTTTTTTAAACAACAACAAAGGAAACAGCACTATTTTTAGATTTGCACTGATTAAGTGAAGAACTTACATGTAATCAGAGATCATTGTGCTAGTGCGTTAGATATGCGATATTAGCTTTCTGATAACTTCTATAATGTTGTCGTACATTACAATTATGATTTGCAGGTGAAAATCATTGAGTTTAAACAGCATTTTCACATCATTTATTAACTTCAAGCTATCTGTGACTATTAATAAATTGCTCACACACATAAAAAAATAAAGAATGAAACTTGTGGACATTTATTTACATAGTTTATTTTCAGTTCACTTTGAACCATTTGTTTTAATGCATACACGGTGTACCTTTTTTCTTATTAATCAAATTATTTGTAAAGTGAAACGATAACAATCAAAGTCATATCAGAGGATAAGATGCAAGTAAACAATTGGTCACAATGCCTGAAAAGTTGCCTTTTTCAGAAATGCAACAACGAGGATGTTCTGCAAATGTACCATCAGAGAAAGGCAATCACCCATTGGCTGTTGAACCTTAGGGATCAGATACCACTGATGATGTACCTGAACTAGCTTTATCTTTAAAGCATCTAATACCTTCAGGTTATATAAAGGTCTTTATATCATATTGTTATTAAAGTTGTCAACAGCTAGTTTGCAAGTACCTTGTCTCATAAAATAACAAGCTTAGTGTTAATTGTATGGTTTCATGTTTCTTGCAGTTTCGGCATCATTACATGTATAAAAGACAATATGAATTTCTACCGATGCAATTATTTAATTATTTTCAGTTTGTTTGAGGCAATCCCATAACTTAATGGAGAAAAGACCTGATTCAACCCAACCAAAATACTCAATACGACAAATGATGATTTCACACCCCGAACAAATGTGCTATATCAGTTTATGAGCATATATCTAGAATTATCTTTGTCTATGCTGACTTTTTATGATATTATATTGTACAAAACGACAAAAAATCGATGGCTTTACACTGCAACCAGTTTTATAGCATGAATGCTTTATAAGTGACAAAATGTATTTCAATGTTCTTACAGGGATCAGAAGTGATGCGACAACACCAGCGATTACCAATGCTGCTGCTGCTGCTGCCGCTGCTGCTGCTGCTGCTGCTGATATGATGATGATGATGATGATGATGATGATGAAGATGATGATGATGATGGTTATGATGAAGATGATAATGACGATGCAGCTGTTGCTGCTAATGATGATAATAATGCTGCTGTTGTTGCTGCTGCTGCTGGGTTGCAGCTGCTGCTGATGATGATGATGTTGATGATTATAATGATGACGTTTGTTCCTTTGGCTGCCACACAAACTATGGCAAGTACGTTTCAAGTACCCACAGGAAGCATGTTGGTTTTGATAACAGGTGAAGACATGTTTCAGATATCTGAAGTGCTCATCATTTAATGAGAAAGCGGTTGGTTTTGAACATTGCGAAACAACGCCGCTTCCAATGCATTCTTACATCCCAGGAAGCATGTGATATAGAAAGTTTACGACTTCTACGCGAAAGAAATCACAGATTCAGTTTAAGCTGATAGAAGAACATAGAGAGGATTGACTGACCAAAACAACACACTATCTCACAGACTGCGAGGCACTGATGAGAGCGTCGTCAAGCAGACAGGCTACACCTTTTACATGCCAAGATCCCCAAAATATGCTCACAGTGCCACTATTCCACTGGCTGATGTACGTGCTCATATAGGAAGCCCTGTTTTGCATTGATGAAATTAAAGTAGAGATTACTTATGTGTTTGAAATGATCTTTGAAATCAAGAAAATTGTTGGTAAATCGGCTGACCCTGTACGTTTCACATCTCTCTGGGCACCAAACATAGGAATTGGACTAGTGTTGGGGTCTGAGATGACAGCTGGTGAAGGATTTTGTCTTGTGGCCATGGCAGACGTTATCATGAAGCATTTTAAGTTCCTTTTTATCGATAGAGACTGTTGTGCTTCATCTCTAGTCCGAAAGCTCTTTCTCGAGTGAAAGGAGATTCCTATAGGACATTTTGCTTTTCATAGGAAGAATGTCAAATGTATGCACTTATCGACTTTATGGGTTATTGATGAAAATATCAGTGATGATCTGGAGGATCTGAAACCTACAGAGAACTGCGTTAGAAACACATATTCATGACGACTGATGCCGACAAGCTGTTGGTAGCTTTCCATTTTTAATTGTGCATTTGGCGCTTGATTTTCTTGGAAGCCTATAGTTTCAACCTTTATAGACATCACGTGTCAAGTCCACAATTTTGTTGCATTTACAAAAAATCGGGTATCAATTCCGATTTGCTGGACGTCTCATGTTCGACGACAATCAAGTCTGATTTTTCGGTTGGAGTAAGGGATCAATTGGTGGGAATCCGTACCTTTGTCATCGTAACAAAAAACATGTTTTTCAACAACATACGTTTACCAATGCTAAATATTTTTTTTAAGAGGACTGTTACAAATAGAGATGGAATTTTCGTTTCTTTTACACTAAGGTGGCTAAATGTCTTCACCAGTTTAGGCAGGTTTAGTTCACGGGCGTTGCTTTTGGGCTTTAGCGCGAATACTCGTACTCTGACATCACCTTTGTATTCCTTGTTAACGCATTGAGAATCCCGTTCGCTCTTACTTTTGTCAGGTCGATGATTGCATTGCCGTATAGCGATTTTCTGCGGCGATCATTAATCAGGTCCTGTAGTGGATATGAATATTACTGGCTACCTTTTCTGCATCGTATTCTGTCTAGCTTTGGTTGACGATAATCTTTCTTTCACCATTTTCAAAGGTTCCATACTCTGTTGAAATCCATATGTTGTTCACGTCCGTCTCCATATTCACCACAGAAGGCATATCAGATGGTGTGCTTTCGATTGAAGTTGAACTCATAATTTGGTACTGTCGTTATTTGTCGGATTGTCCAGCATTTGGTTCAGTGAGCGCGCAGTCACGGATACAGAAGGGAAGTAAGTAATGGATCTTGATACACGGTCCTGCTTTGTTTGACTCCTGATGATTGAAATTCCCAAGGTACAATTCAGGATTAAGTTTTAAAATCGCCGTATCAATCTTCGGGTGCGAGATGTCAGGTAACACATAATTTCTTGCTTTGTATAATTACGCTTGAATCTTTTCGCCAGAGGAGAACATACCTCGTCAATTACTTAACAGTCGCTGCGTTTGCAACAATTTCTGGTACCTCATTGTCCGTATCACAACTGATGTGCAATTTCATTTTGTTGTTCAATTTTAAAACTAGAAACAAATAACTCATTTTATTTATACAACATGTACACCCACAAATATTTCAGTATCAGACCATTAAACGCTCTGACACCACCCGTACATTTCTTTAGTTATGATGACGTAGGGTAAGCATATATTGTTCTGTAGGAAAACAAAGTTTCAACAAAAAGGGCATGTCTTCCTTAAGGTCAAAAGGTCAAGGATATTTAAATTCGGAAGTATCGTGCATACTTCTTTGATTTCAACATGTTCAGATAAGTGCTCTGAATTCGGCAAAAGCATTTAAGCGACATGCAGCGCACTTCTTTTCACACAGTTGCTGTGTTATTGCTCCTGTTGAGGTTCGGGCGCATATTAAGATTCCGGTTTTGGTGAAATGCATGTTTTGCTAGTCGAATGAGTCATATTCACTTTTTGCAGGGTTTTAGTGATCCAAGATACACATATACTTTAACCCAACCCGCATGGGTGAAATCATTCGATGTTGATGTGTATTTTTTGGTTTAATCAAATGGTTCGCAAATGCTTAGTATAACATCGTATGTGCTTAATCAATTTTAACATAACTAATAACTTTATAAACCAAATGATTAAATTCGTTTATTTATCTGGTCTTTAACTTATTTTGAGAAAAAGATATGAACAAATAACTATCTCGAAAGGAAATTGGGGCCATAAAGAGTTACCGAATTGACAATTCAATATTCATTTCAGTCAATATTATTGATATTTATATTGTAACAATTTCATTCTTTGTGAACACACTTTACTGCAATGATTTAATGAATGAGGAATATATTTTTCATTGTGAGGAAACGGTCAGAGATTGATTCTTGTGAATGGCAAGGCAAATCAAACAATTCATTGTAATGGTATTTTTTTCAACAATTTTGCTTCTCGCCAAGGAAGATTATTGCGAAGGATATTTAAAACACATACAAAGTTTAATGGTATCGCGTAACCTTCAGCAAAACAAAGAGATGTTTGCATTTAAAATCAATATTTTGAAAAAAAACAAAAACAACAATTAACAGGACCATTGTAATCTCAGACTACGTTTTCAATTAAATAAAACACAACCTTTGATCGTCCAACATGGACGACATGAAATATATCAACAGCATAAATTTTCTGCAATTAATGAACTGACCCCAACGTTAAGCTATATTTTAGACAATTTCAAATATAGTCGGCGCCCTCCCGATACACCGACTAAGCAAAGCTGAATACGGCGTAAATTATGCCAGTGATTGGGCAAATGTATTTCTTTGTAAAGCAGTGATGCGACATATCACTTATTTCAACTAAAAAAGTAATATAAAAGAAAAGAAAAAACAAGTTACCAAAAAATGTTGATCTTAAACCGTTATAACAAACCTTTGGATAGAAAATAACTTGTCCTCAATTTCATTGGCTGTAGATCTTTTTATATCTTGGTTTACGAACCTTAAGATCGATTCATCAACGCTCAGGAAGAACGCTTCGGAGAATGTTTTTCTTATTTGTAATGATAATTTGCATTTTTTATTACCGAAATTTGATAAAGTCATTAGTTTCATCAAACTCTTAAAAAATAAACTATCAAATAGACAATCCTAAAAAAATGTTTTGACAGTGCTCCGTCAGACGGTCGTATTGCGTAAAAGTTTGTCGAACTGTTTAAAGAAACTAAACTCTCAATCAAAATCTGGTAAAGACCGAATGTAGGGCTCCAAAAGCTGCGTAGACTGCGCTATGTTTCATATAAAATGGTAAAGAAATTGTGAAGATATCTTTGTTTTATAAAGCAAAATATAGCCTTTCGACGTAGCATTTATGACGCAATTTATCCCGTGGTAAACACACACTGGTTCTGCCACAATACATTTGTCTTACATTAAGGCATATGATGAATGGAAAAGTGTTTGTTTCACTGTAAAAACGCAAACTATTTCACCTCGTGAGTGTCAGAAGTAAATATTTTACGGTTGGCTAAATTGCTGCTGAGGTTTAATGAATAGATTAAAAGACAATATCACAGTTAAACAATTTGTTTGCAGTACCACATACATCAAAAGTGTATAAAGTGATATTATATGATTAATTTGTAGAGAGAAGCCATTAAGTACACGGTCGAAAATATATTATGGTATAATGTCCGCTTAATGGTCATTAACTGACGTGGATATAAGATAAAAGTACTTTCAAACTTTCAAGCATTTATTTGCTTTTGTTAAAAGGAGTAAAATGGTTTTAAACATCATTTTACTGGTTTTAAGAATGTGGTTACCACTGAGAGAGTCATAACGCATTCCTTTGTTGCCGTCTGTTGAACCATACTGTCCGTTAGGATTGATGTTGCGGTGAAAACAGTATTTGAACCAAAACCCGCTGTGATATAGTTGTGCACAATTTACACCGCTGTTAATATCTTGGTCGCGATCAAAGGTGGTGAAATTCTGTCCATTATGATATAGTATTGCATTTCCTGACTGTACTGACTGTACTGAAAAACATGCAACAGGAATTGATATTATCTTACCAATAGTCACATATCTAATTACGTAACTGTTGCATTTCTAATAAATACAATAAATAATTGTTTAACTACTATGTTAGAACAGGTGTAATATTCAACATCAAACCTCAGGGACACATCAAACTTCATTGAAATCAATAGCAATCACAATTAGTTCACCTTACAAGTTATAGTTGTACATATTTGGGCATAGGGACGTTTTACTTCATTTAACATATATTTATTTAATTCATTATTATCGTTATGACGCATGACTTCACTGAAAGGATAAAATATTCATTTATTTTATTTCAATTATTTTTCCATATCTACACAAGTCATACAAGACCCCAGAACCCGAATTATTCACATTATAATTGAGCGGTTAAGTGGGTGAAGTTAATATTTTGTACCAGGTTGTCAAGCGCAAGGTTCAATAACAAGCGTAAGTATATGTGAATAGCGTTGAAAATAATCGCCACGATAGTTATTGCATGGCAAATGTCCGCATTCCCGATATGGCAGTCAATTTATAGACGAAAACATAAAAAACTCCCTGTTCAATAGAAGCTTGTACATAAACATGTCATTTACACGATTGTCAATTTTAACCAGTAAGGTGAATGTTCAAAGAATATTAAACGGACCATTCGGTGTCAGTAATTGTATCAATGGGTCTTGGAACAAATATAACAAACACTATCCAAGCAAAAACCGAAATTAAATTAGGACGGGTCACACTTTAACAATCATTATGATAACACACAGCGAAATAAAACTAGGACTAGTCCCAATATTAAAATCAACATCATTACAAAAAAGCGGAATGAAACTAGACCGGGTCATAATATAACAATCAACATCAGAACAAAAAAGCGGAATAAAACCTGACCGGGTCACAATATAACAATGCATATCATTGCAAAAATGCGGAATTAAACTCTGACTGGTTTAGAACAAATCAACACACTAACAAACGTCTTTCGTTATTGATCAGCTCAAAACATTTTTTCATTATCTTTGAAATTGACTTTTATTTCCCGGGCGCATAACGCGTGTGAGTCAAAATTTTGAACACAGAATAACGTTTCCAAGCTTACCTTCTTAAATGTCCATTAGATGCAGTTAAGATGAAATCAAATTTAAACTATTTTGGAAAATAAAAATAACATTAAATTAATGAAATTATCAAACGACTGGGTTGACATGGTCTGGCCGATATGTTCTGTCAATACACATATTGTTCAAGTGTGTTGATGATTGGAGAAAACCTGCAAATTACAGCGATGACAACATAAGTTTGTGTAGTTAAAGGATAAAAGCTCGTTGGAGTAATTGGGTTCGTATCAAATTTTGTGTAATTTAAGCATTAAGTGGGCCATAGCTCTGAAGCGGATGTGGCAAAATGGCTGGTTATTGGAATAGCTGATATATTCTGCCCATACACTTCTTGTCCAAGTTTTTTAAGGTCGAACATAAGCTCTTTACAGCGTAACAACGCGGACTTCATATTATATGTGTACTTAAGTAATTCAAGGGCCTTAACTCTGTGGTTGGAATATATAATCTACCCATACATGTCCAATTTTTTCTATTTTCGGAACTGATCAGACCTTAGCTCATTGAGTTACAGCGCGTAAAACAAAGCCTTTGTAATTCAAACAATTAAAGGGCCGCCCGCACGACCGACAGCCCATACATCCGTGTTACCGAGGCCGACACTGAGGCAAAAAAACTAATATCACCTTTAATAAAATAGGTTGCGCTGGCAGCTGGGATCGAACTTGGATTATATCGGTCTGCAGTCAGATACGATGTCCAAAGTACAACAGTAGACAGATAATTTCATGAATTATATGAATCATAAAAACACAATTATTACTTTGACATAGTTTTTCAACGTTTAGGCGAAAGTAAAATGTCTTAGTCTATGTAGTGTACGTAAGTTAGACAACACTTTTGAGCGAAGTTACCTTTTTTGTTGAAATGTTTCAAAGGTTAATAAACAAATGTTCAGAAGGCCTAATGCAACCAGTTATTTATTATACGTGATACAAATCAATACACGTCAAAAAGTGAAGTGTGGCTATATATCTCACACACTTAATACATGATTGTGCACGTAAATTGTATTTTTCTGCTACGTTCAATCACTGTGGAGAACCCATGTAACTTTCCGTGACTCCATCGGTCATAATGTTAAAACGCGTTCATTCTTTTATTGCCACTCAATTTATATGCGGTTGCGTTCAACAGGGACCAACTTTCAATTATGAGTTTCAAGAATAGAGGTTTCGTGTACTTGATCAAATATGAAAAGTACTTTATCAATTTTGTTTTGCTCATTTTCCCCTCTGAAATAACTTTAAAAAATAAAACAAGAACCTTTCAAACATATGAAATGCATACAAATTGCGAAAAAATGATAGTCGTATAAATTATTTACCACTATCCACAGTTTAGCTATATATATGTACTTTGACGTTATTTTCAACTACGAGAAAAAAGTTGGTCAAGATTTCCAGAAAAAAATGAGGATTTTAGAGAAGGTTCTATATAACTGTGTAATATTTTCTTTATTGTGGGGATTATGGTATTCATATGATAAAAAATATCCCAGTATCAATAAACCTATCTATAAAAAACCTAACTGAATCGAGTCCTATTATTCACAATTTGTTTGCCGTACACTTGACCAATAGGTCTCGTGGGATATCCACCATGTTAATTGTCAATCGAGGAATAATATTCTCTAGCTCCCGCACAAGTTTTACCCATACATGTCTCTGACACGTTTTCGATGAAAGCACCTGGGACTATGAAATGAAACTGAACTTACCGAACGTACCTTACCGAAGTTGTAGTATAGAGAACCATTATGAAATAAGTTTTACCTCCAGCGGAGCTAGTCCTTGGCCCCACCTGAAGCCTGTATGTAGGCCCTGCTAGAATCGAGAAGTTGGCATATTGATCGAAAGCGTTAGCGTCGTCCATACCTGTCATGTCCCATCGAAGTTCATTTACAGTTCTGTTCGTCATTTCGTGTAAAAGACTTAACCCTAGAGGCAATGTACATACTGATACAGTGATATGATCATCATCGCTAACGACATCGTATATTCATTACCTTGAGCTATAAATTTATTTTTCTGCATCATCATCATTCATTCTACAATCACTTGCTTGATGATTTTGATTGTAAAAACTACTGAAAACATTATTTTATATATCTGCAAAAAATAACTTATCATTATTTTATATTCTTCATTTCGACTGAGTACTATATCGGTTTTTCTTTAAATAGTTGTTCTCTATACAAACAGCTTGTGCGTATGATGCCCAAAAAATATGTGGTACCCAGACATTCAAAGTCCGAAACAGGTACATATCTGACGGCATATTAGAACAACTTTTGATAATATTCACTTACCCATCCAAAACTCCCCATGCACCGATCCAAATCTATGTTCATAGCTGGCGAAATTTCGGTAGAAATCCACCGATCCATTAAAACGGTACTGAAATACCTGCGATAAAAGGTAGAGTATACGTGAAATATGGTTGGAACACCTAAAAAAAAGTAACAAAACGCATATTTTGATTAACTATTTGATGCAAAAAAAGCTTAAGGTATGATTCAATAGTATCACTTACAGACACATATACAATGACTATAACCAACGATCATACCCTATCCTTCGATTCTATTTCCTAATTTCAGTTTCAATGGGGGAGGGGGATGAACGGACCAAAACAAATTTTAACGCCTGGACCTTTTGGATTTTGCATAGGTACGCCTCTGCCAATTTATTATATGTCAGAATCTTTAACCTCTATGCTACAAGAATAATAAGGAAATAAAGAAAACTACTATGGGTTAACTACTTTTACTACAACAACAACAACTACTACTACTACTTCTACTATTACAACAACAACAACTACTACTACTACTACTACTACTACTACTACTACTACTACTACTACTACTACTACTACTACTACTACTACTACTACTACTACTACTACTACACTACTACTACTACTACTACTACTACTACTACTACTACTACTACTTCTACTACTACTACTACTACTACTACTACTACTACTACTACTACTACTACTACTACTACTTCTACTACTTCTACTGCTGCTACTACTGCGAAGAAGAAGAAGAAGAAGAAGAAGAAGAAGAAGAAGAAGAAGAAGAAGAAGAAGAAGAAGAAGAAGAAGAAGAAGAAGAAGAAGAAGAAGAAGAAGAAGAAGAATTAAAGTCTTACGTCTCAATGTAACAACGGATATTGACAACAATCGAATGTTTATGTTTGGGAACTATTTTATTAAATATGTATTTTTACGATACTTGCCCCAATGTAAATATTTACTATTTTTCGTCTCTTCTTCAATTTGGTATGCTAAATCTATAAATATTGAAGTTTGTATCATGTTATGACTACAAAAAGTGGGGCCACAATGAATATTTATTCAACATTATTACCATCATAAAACACTAACAAATTGTTATTTATAGTATTACTCAAATAGTAGTAATAATTCTTTTAGAAAGGATATGTATCATTTCAATACACGATAAGTATAACAACTCCCCGACCTTCACATCCATATATAACAATTAAAGGTTTTTAAAATACTAGTGTAAAGAAAAACATTTTTCGTTGGTTGCTAATTGTGAATCCTCCGCAAGTCTACCAGTAAAAAAGCATTACGCACCTACTTCAGTACACTATTTCAGGTAAAACAGTTTGATATTCACACCAAATTTCACACTAACCGTCCATCCGCCCAGTGCGTTCATTTCACACAGTACTTCCGTTGTCGTGTTAGAGGACCACGTGGTTATGTTGTATATACCGGAAGTGTTTCCGAGTCCCATTTGGAATATCTCGGAGCAGTCAGCTAGAAAATAAAAATAATAAACAATTTAACCGGTATAAAACTATTGTTATTTTTTATAAAACATTATTAAAATCTACTAGACGTTTTCGCTAAATTGCTTTCATAGAGGTCGATGATGTCCTAAAAAAACATCACTTTAAAATACTTCAATGATGCACTATAAAAAGTAATACGTTTCGACTTTAGAGAACAACATGTCATACTATTGAGGGATTTTGCGTATTGAAATGTACCCGAGCCGTGATTTTTTTAGGAAGCCATGACGTTCTCAATTGTGAAAATGTTTGTCATAAATCTTCGAGTAAAGTTTAATGGAATGTAGGCTTTAGTAACAATCACCACAAAATATTGCCGCCGTGGAGGCTATTTACAAAAGAGCAGTCGCATGACCATTTCCTTAGACTAAGCTCTTAATCATTGATTTGAATGTATGAACTGTACCATTCCTATAAGCTAAGCTCTCCATCATTTAACATGTTCCTTTTAAAATTGTGTTTAATTATAATGGATATTATAACTATAATAAAGAATTGCTTTATGCTGTATTGCTAATGCACCTTGAAATCTATCCAGCATTTAAAAATCAATACTGTTTAAACGATAAAGTTAATTATTATTTTACGGCTGTGTATAAAACATTCAAACTAGAAAACAACATACATTTCACATTAATAGATACTTATAGTGCATATTCGAGAACCAGTTTGTAAATTTAAAGAAACAACAGCAATGATGTCAAATATAAAGATGTAATATATTTATATAATATTAAATAGCTCCTATGCAATCGAGCCTGCGGTTTTCATACGAGTACGTAGTTTTTGGTCCCGATCTTACTACAAGAATAAACTGAAAGAAAGATAAACAAACTTATCGGTCGTATGCATTTTTGAATGACGTACCTGAGTGATGACAGCATTGAACTCGTAGTGAACTAGCTCTGAGCATGCCTCTTTATTCTGACACAAGGCGATAATACAATTTACTTTTGACCTCTACCACATGAACGAAAATAGAGTTAGAATATTAAACCCTTTATACTTGATTATGTATTGCTTCCAATCTGAATAAATGTTCATGCCCCGCCTTAAACCTTTCTGTTCAACCTTAGTATGTCGCTTAGTAGCATATGAATCCATGTGTATCTTAGCGATCAATTATATCCATGGATACCTTATCAACTATCAACTTATCAGCAGCTACTAACTTTCTCAGCAAGCAGCATCTTTCTATCTGATCATTGACGTGAGTTTGACTTTCATTTTACTTGCACTGCATACATGAAAACATCTTTTAACGTTGAGTTTATCATTATATGCGCATTCGAATGTTCGAAAATATAATAAGACGTAGAAGTTTCAGTTACACAAAGTTATATCAATTTAGCTTTGCCCTCTTTATGCAGTACATCGCATCGCTCTTATGTAATCTTGTTTCCATTTGACCAATCATATGTCTACTGTTAAGATATATCGCAGCTTGACAACTGTCTATAAATACAAACTGACCTACCCTAGTACCTAAATGACGTCAGCATACGACACGTTGTATTTTCCTTGGTCCAGTGCAGTTCACACATCCCCACTAGTTGTAGGGTTTGTACCTTTTATCCAGACATTTTATAATGACCACACATACTTATATAAAATATGAATACCAACATACTTACATGCATATCTCCATAACGGCATCAGTTAACAATTCAGTTTTCTAGTGGCCAATTTTTTTGCAATTTTTATCCCACTTCTAGTAGCACAGAATTCGTATTTGACCTTGGTCTTTTCTTTTACCTTTACCACGTAGAAGAAATGCGTGCATCCATTCTTACCAGAGTTGCAGTGAGTGTCTAGTTGAGGTTATCATACAACTCGTGGTCTGGTAACTTTAGTCTGTACATTTCTTCTCGCTTCATTGTGGTGGAGGATTTGTACATGACACTGAACTTTGGCATTAAATAATTGTATCTTAGGAATGAAACATTCTGACCTGGGTAAATGCATAACGTCAACATGCAGCTCGTGGTCTGAAAGCTTGGTCCTGTGCAGTTCATTCCCCCTCCTTGTGGTACGGGATTTGAACATGACCTTAACCTCGACCTTTGACCTTGATCACAGGTGGTTGAACAGTCTGACCACATAGACCAATCACTCCACTCTCCGTTAACTTAAACAAAACTGAATGAATATTAATATTTTTTCAAACGGAAACGGCTGTTCTTTTTATTTTCATTGTATTCCGTGCGTCTGTATATAGTTTATCAGGTAATGTCCTAAAATAAAAATTTAAAACAAAATGATTCTCTAAATAATGTCGTGGCAAAATCTTCGACAATAATCGTATTTTATTCGCATGGACTTAAACCTTGGTGTAACATACTCGAGACCCCGCAGATGTTGTTGCAGATATTTCCAGTGCAGCACACGTCACACGCATGCGCCTCGCTCACATGTGACCTCGTTTCCAGTTGAACAATCGGATTCCTTAAATCCCGTCGACCAATCAGAGAGCCACCAGAATGGTGTGCACGGCATTCCTAAATGTAATTTTATCAATTACAATGTATTTAACAACGTATACGAATGAAATTGAAACTATTTTATATTTCACTCCTTCTAAAATACTGTCAATATTGTTTCCATTTAATCAATACGTACTTCAAGACAGATGTTCCGTATATTCGATTTATCACGGTTGCAACGCACGAAAAGCTTCATTCAATTTCTATTTTTTACATTTATTGCACTCAGTCCAGGTAAACAAAATAAAAATATGCAAAGAAATCTACAGTCTTCACTCAAAAAATTTGCTTTGATGCTATTATTTTAGATATATCAAATGCTTTGATAAATAAGATAGTCAAAAAAAAACGGAACAAGGCGCTAGAAACATACCGTATGAAAAAAGTTTCGTATTGATATTCCTGAGTAAAAAAAAATATTGGTCTTAGTTGGACTGTGTAGGAAAAATATCATAATTAGTTTTTGACACTTTTGATTTAAATCGTGTATTTATGTGATGGCTCCATGGATTACAAACAGAAAAAAGCACATACGATATAACAAGCATTTTATAATAATAGTTATAACTCCATACTTACGTAATTGGAAGCGCATTGAGAAGTGTATAGGAGCTCTCCGTAGATCATCTTTCCTACAACATTCAGGCATTCCTGTTTAAAGATAAATCCTCCTGTATCACAACCATAATACATTCTACGTACAAATGCTACCATGCTATAATTCATGGTCGCCTTTTATGATTATTAAATTAATTCTTATAGAGTTATATTCTGTATAAATTACTTTAGATAAATAAAATAGTCTTTTTTGTAGCTCTTTTAATTAAATTAATATTTTTATTTTTTTATATTTTTAGTAGCTCTTTTAATTAAATTCATATTGTTTATTTTTTATATGTTTTATATGATTAACATTTTGCTTAAGTTGTACTTTTTAAAGTATGGCTTCTTTGTTTTAAATAAAGTAGATAGGCGGTTTGATAGCAATTTAAGTTTAAAGATAAATTACGTTTCATGCTGTCATTTAATGACATGCATTTTCACTCAATTTGACTTCTTGGGTAATTTAATGTCTACAAATACTTTTATCAATAGAATACCTTTAAGTCGGATTTTAGCAGCTTTATGGCTGCCTTAGGGGCATGTTACCTAAACAAGAGGCGTGACATCCACGCGGGTCAAGGGACCCCACAGTGCAATAGTAATCGATCTATTGGTCACATGACCCGTGACCGATCAGGGAATCGATGGTGATTGGCTGTTGATTGGTATCAGCGCGCAGCTCTCGAAGATCTCCGTGTTGCAAACAATTTAGTCACTTAACATTGATTCCCGAACGAAATAACATCTTCGTAATAAACTATTAACTGTGCTCTTTGTTGGATATTTTATATAGGTAAGATGTGTTTTAAAACCTTATAACTTTTGTAAGTTGTAACATGTTGTACTCTGTAACTTTTCTTCATAAATTTTCAGACTAATATCAAGATATTTGTGTAAACTTTTATAATGGTGCATTTTGGTATGTTCGCATTCTTATGGTATTAATAATTTACCCGCTCGTAAATACTTTACAAGTTCTGCAGATCATTTAAGTAAAATAAATTATGCTTCATGCGGCACTTGTTTTATTTAGATACAAGCTACTTGTACAATACCTTTCTGTTATGCCTGACAGGTTTTCATCATGTTATTGTTTAGCTTGAAATCAAATTGTTTGTTTCAACAATTATAACGTTTACAGCATAGTAATGTGTTTATGTATTTTATAATTATATAAATATATTTGCAATTTACTCTGACTTAACATTGATTCCCGAACGAAATAACATCTTCGTAATAAACTATTAACTGTGCTTTTTGTTGGATATTTTATATAGGCTTAAGACGGACTGTTGACTGAACTGCCCCCAACCTCTACAAGCAAAGCGAGTTTTCCCCAAAACAAGAACAATTCCCCCAAAGAAAAGCGAAAGAGTGAATTTCCAAGCAAAAGCAAGTTATTGCGATAACGTTGACATAAAATACAAGAAAATTAGCGGTTCAGCACAGAAGTCTAACAAAGCAGCAAAATTACTCTGAAAAATAGTTATATCACATTTGTATACTACCATCATCAATATATAAAATTAAGATATATATTATGTTATATAGAATATTCGTCCTTGATCACAACATTAAAAACAAAACAAATGGTAATGTATGTACCTTGACCTCAGAACTGCAATGCTATAAAGAATTTTACTCGTCCTTAAAACAGTTCATATGAGCCCTTATCACGACATATTTGCCTCTTAAAAATGGTATAAAAGTTCATGTATTTTCATCAAGATTAAAAACTTTTAAGAGTTGATCAAAATTAAGATTTGTCAATATTTAAATGATTAAAACATTTCTTGGCAATAGTTCACAACCTAATAAATTGATCTTTAATTGCGTACATATACGAGTTCAATTGCTTCTAATTTGACAACGCATATTTAATTAATACCCTCCTTTCTTGATCATTGTTTTCAATATTTGTTAACGAACTGAACACGTTATGTAGTGCATAATTTTGTTCAACAATTTCAAGTGGTTAGTTATAAAAATATATATGGCCATTTATTCTGCACCATTATCGCATAAGAATTCTTTTGATAAGTCATTCTAAAATCTCCCTCTCAGCCCTCTAAACTGTTATGAAAGGAGGTTACCGGCTTATGATTAAGTACCTACAATATGGGAAGGTTACATGTAGAGGATACGAACAGGTTCTATTTTATAAAATGTTATGCTAAAAGGGAGACTATCCGTCTTTATTTACAGAATTATAAACATATAAAATGAGAGTGTCAGTCTTTAATCCCGGAATTAAAACTGCAATACATGGAGTTTCGCCGTTGACGGCGTTAAAATGTTGTAAAAGGATATGTATCGTCCCGAATAATAAAATAAAACATGTAAAGAGTGAATCAGTCCTTGATTATGGAATAAAAAAGGGCTATGAAGGAACATTAACCGTCCTTGATCACTGAATTGACAAGTAATTAAGACATGTAATCCATTCTAAATCACAGAATTATATAAAAAAAATATGAATGGAGATTTACCGTCCTTGATTAAGGAATTAACGTAATAATTAAGACAGTTGGCATAGTATCCATTCTGAACTACGGAATTAATTGAGTAATTAAGCCATATTGTCCAATTTGAATCACGGTAGCTAAGTTATTAAGACAAATACTCCATTCTGAATCACGAAATGCAAAAACAATATGAAGGGAGATTTACCGTCCTTGATTAAGGAATTAACAAAATAATTGAGACATATTATCCATCCTTATTCACGGAATCCAAACATATGAAGGGAGATATCTTGTCCTTGATCACAGTATTACAAATGCTTAAACGGGGGAATATCCGTCTTTAAGCCCGGCATTAAAAACAAATCGTACGAAGGCAGATAACTTGTCCTTGAGTACATTATTAAGGATGTCATTAGGTGTGATTACCCGTCCTTGATCACAGAACTCCACATCGTGACACCGTCCAGTTGGTGTTGGGTGTTGACAGTTGTAACATAGCGAGCCCTTCTCGAAAGGAATTCCTAAATTTAGAAAGAGTACAAATTAATTTCTTATAATAATGCACTAAATAAGATCATTCCCATCCTCCTTTGCTTTTGAATATTAAAATATTACTATCTTTAATATAATATTGGATGCTAAGGAAACGGGTATATGCTTAATGATATTGAACCCATGACAAAATATATTTACGTTATGCCTCTAAGATCATGGAAATTTGTAGTATCGATATAAATTGGAGGCTAATGATACGTCAATTAGAGTTATTGAAACGAGAAGTCTTGCTATGCATATGAGGCCTAACGTTATAGTTGACATGCTATTTAAATGCATATACGGCTTTGAAAACGTGAATAAACGTTATGTATTGGGAGCTATGAAAAAGTGATTTATCGTTATGTACAGGACGCTATGAAAACGTGAATTATCGTTAAGTACTTGAAGGTATGAAATCGTGAATTATCGTTAAGTGCTTGGCGGTATGAAAACGTGAACTATCGTTATGTACAGGACGCTATGAAAACGTGAATTATCGTTATGTATTTGGTCTATGAAATCATGAATTATCGTCATGTACAGGACGCTATAAAAACGTGAGTTATCGTTATGTATTTGGTCTATGAAATCATGAATTATCGATATGTAGAGGACGCTTTGAAAACGTGAATTATTGTTATGTATTTGGGGCTATGGAAAAGTGTGTTTTCGTTATGTATTGGGAGCCATGAAAACGTGAATTATCGATATGTACAGGACGCTATGAAAACCTGAATTATCGTTATGTATTGGAGCTATGAAAACTTGAATTATCGTGATGTATTGGGAGCTATGAAAACGTGAATTATCGATATGTACAGGACGCTATGAATTATGAAACGTGAATTATCGGTTTGTACTTGAAGGTATGAATACGTGAAGTATCGTTATGTATTGGAGCTATGAAAACGTGAGTTATCGTTATGTTCTTGAAGGTATTGACACGTAAATTATCGTTATGTATTAGAGCTATGAAAACGTGAGTTATCGTTATGCACTTAAATGTATGAAAAGGTGAATTATCGTTATATACTTGAATGTATGAACACGTGAATTATCGTTATGTATTGGAAGCTATGAAAACGTGAATCATCGGTAAGTTCTTGAAGGTATTGAAACGTGAATTATTGTTATGTACTGGAAGCTATGGAAACGTGGATTATTGTTATGTACTGGAAGCTATGGAAACTTGATTTAACGTTATGTACTATAAATTCATGGATTATCATTATGTATTGACTGCTATGGAAACGCTTATATTTGTTATACATTGAATGCTATTGAAACACGACTTAATGCTAGTATAGGAGGCTTCGAAAACATAAATTAGTATTATGTAACCTTTACCTGGTAGTCCACATGCTTTGTGATTGCAAAGGTTCGAAGAACAGCAGACATTACAGGCCGAGTAAACGTCCACAGAAGATGATGTATTCTTGCACATCTGGAATGAACAAAGAAGCTGTTGAGGAATGACAGGCTACTAGCGCTCAAGTTGGCAAATAAGGTGCTACACCCTGCCCTTTTTGATACCTTGTCAGTTAATACACATGAAAAAATGCCCGAGGTCGGAAAAGACCATTGATGAATATAGTTTGGGTTATCACATAACAAACGCAGCATGTCATCACATCAATCATATTCAGATGTATCGTCTTGTTTTGTAATAAAAACACAAACACCATTTTATGCATCAACACAAACAATAACATAAATAGCTTCAAAGTTGAATGGCAATTCGGCGTAAATAGCTCTTTCGTATGAACAACATGAATATGGGAATGCTAATATTAACTATTGAGATTTGCGGAATAAGTATCAATATACATTTTAAAATTGTATATAAAGATAAGTTGTTAAACATTCAGAAAAAAATGAACAAATATTAATATCATTATAAAAGATAGAATAGCTATTGTACAAGGAAAGTATTTCTTGAACTCATGGGTTCTTTAATGTAGTTTGCTATCTTATTTGCTTAACTTTAGTCGTTTAAACATATCTTAATTTGGCCATGATATTTTACCTATTTTAATCGTACGAGTCAGACTTTACTATAGAATTATAAGAAATGCTATTCATTTTCAATCACATTAGTGTTACAACATATTTCTATCGCAATACATTATATCTTCAAACTTCAATATCTAAGTTGTGAGCAGATAACTTAATAGAAGCAAAATGTTTTCGTATATATCATTTTCAATTTAAGCAATGTATTCTTCGTTTTCGAAATATGTTTTCAATGAGCAATATCTATCTGATTTAGTCATTATATGTATGGATCTGCGCCAGTTCATTGGTCCCGTTGTCTTTAGCTTAACTAAGAAAAATATTAGGTTTTTACCTAAAAAATTACCAATTAGAAAACTTTATCATAAACGAATTATAATAATTGTTTCTTAGAAGCCCAGCAAGGGCCAATGATAATTTTACATTGATCGAGAAACACACAGTTCATGAGAGAGTCATAGTTTATTCATGATCCTAAACCAGAATTTGATTGCCCTTTCCTTGTTAATGATAGTTAATGGTAATTCACTACATTTTAGTCATAATTTTATTTCTTGACATGTGTGTATGAATTTTTCATTATTTATACCTACACATTTAATCTATTCATTCAAATTATGCAAACACATAGTGTTTGATTTAGACGATTTATTTTGTTGTAATGGTAACGTCGGGTAAGCGTGAGTGGGGCACAATTACATCAACATCGAAACTGACTGTAAATCTACGATTCCAGAATCCATCGTCACTGCTGATGAAACATAGGTTAGTTTTTATGAGCCCAAAACTAAACAAGACAGTTCTGTGTGGAAGACTCCGAATTCTCCATCACCTATGAAAGATTGGCGAGGACTTCTGCGAAAAAAAATGTTCATCGCATTCTTTGACAAGAAGGGCGTCATCCTAAGCCACACAGTACCCTCCGAAAAGACGATGACATCCTTGACTATAAAAAGGCATTTATTAGCTTGTATATGCTATACTTAATGTTTTTAGTTTACTGCATATACAACTAGCATTTATAAAGTTCAGCATAGCATAAATGCACTTTAACGCTTTTAGGTGCTGCAGCGTGTATTGATAAGAGCAGTTAGGAAGTAGATGCAAGAGCTTGTCGGCACATTCTTCACCATGACAACGCACCAGTGCATACGTCTGTCGTAGCTTAGATAACACTAAATGGATTAGATATTAAAACTAAAGACATCACCATGTACTCTCCGGTCCTAGCACCATGTGACGTCTGGCTTGTTCCCACCATCAAGAACGAGTTGAGAGGCTCACGTTATGAAGACGTCAAAGACCTGCCAATGGTTGCTCGGGGGTGTACCGAAAAAAAACTTAAACAAGAGCTTTAAACTTAACATTATTGTAATACATTTTACCAATCACTTTCTTACCGCCGTCGTAGAGCATCCGAGGTTATATTCTATATCTCCCAAGTCTGTTATCACCCTCTCTACGGAGCATACCTTCAATAAATACGACTAGTTATTTCACGAATTCAGCAATTACCATTCAAAAGAAAATAATATCAATGAAATAATTATTATATTGCCCATTGATAAATAATAGGTTTCAATAATATGAAAATTTCTGTAAACGTTTTCTGATGTGAAATGCATACCCAAATAATGTAGATAAGTTTGCAATGTGTTTATAGCGCAGATATTTATGATAAATTTGTTAAGTATTAAGATTCTTTTGGAAGTACGATATAGTTTAGCATGTAAAAAGTAGGGTAGTACATTATGCGTAAGTAAATGACGGGCAATAGTTTTAGTGTGAAACGTTGCTATATTTACACATTAATACAGATTATGCTTTTTTAAATTTCGAAATTAATATATATTATATTGTATATGTATACAAGTATATTTTATTTAACAAAACATATATCATGTGGAAATGGTGTGATAATTTGTGGTGTAATAATGATGTGATCTTTTTATCATACATGTATTATTGGTCACATTGCTATAGTGAATTGATGTTTTAACATTGCGATCTAAACCCCATACGATACCAATAAAACATTTAAAGGATGCATGATAATAATGAATAAATATTTACTTACCTCTCCTTCGTTACAATCAACAACTGTGGAGCAGTATCTGGGCTGAATCACGCCCCGGCAGCGCAGACAAGTCAGCGATGAAACTGTACACAAAATATAAGAATTTCAAAGATTAATATATACTGTTCAAAATAAGTAAAGGACCACGTATTGGAATCTGAATATCTTGAATAGTGTCAAAGTCAGTCAAATACATTTCATTACAATTGGTAGAGATATATCTTTTTTACAGTTTATATTTAAAGATACAATGCAGACATGTAAGTGATAAAACTGTCAAGGAAAAGTAAAATTAAGATTGAGATAATCAAAGAAAAAAACTGTTCAAGTATAAGTCTATGCAGATTCCACACGAAAACATTTCTTAATAATGAAATACGAATATGTTTAATATACTCCTCAAAATTGCTAAAGGATAAAATGTTGGAGTAGAAACATTTAATTTAGTGGCAAAGTCAATCAAATACATTCAATACAATTGATACAGATGGAGTTAATGCTCTCATTTAAAAAAAAATCAATGCATACAAGGAAAGCACATATAAAGCGTATGAGAGCGAAAAGTCCAGGTATTCACAAAATTGAGGTCGACCATATAGGCAGTGTCTATTTCAGGTTAAAATATCCAGACATATTGTCAGCAAATCTTTCAACATGGATTGATTTAGCATAATTGATAGTTGTATGTGTTTTAAGAAGTTCCAATTTTGATCTGATAATTTTAAGCGCGCATTAGATTTGGGAAGTAATCGTTGGCATGCATCATGATAATATAACAGTGCGATGCATTCCCCTTCATTACAACAACAAACATACATGTGTCTGAAACATTATTCGGACGTGAGGTGTATTAGAATAGTGCGATGCTTCCCCTCCATTACAACAACAAACATACATGTGTCTGAAACATTATTAGGACGTGAGATGTAATAGAATAGTGCGATGCATCACCCTCCAGTACAACAACAAACATACATGTGTCTGAAACAGTATTCGGACGTGAGGTGTAATCCATATTATTGGATTTGTAAGAGAATAATGGCAGCTGATGATAGCTCTGAGTTCAGAGTTTGTAAACTTTATTCATGGAAGTTTCTAAAAGTAGATATGGTAATATTTTATAGTGAAATTTAACATAATCAACTTCGTGATATTGAATTGTACGCTTGTGAACAGGTAGAGCATTCACCTTTTGCGGTAGAACGCTGGTAAACTCGTACTTTTATTAAAACATACAAACTCAGGACCAAAATGAGGTCGATTTTATTTAAGGATGCATACTACATATATGCAATCTTATTAAAATAGGAGATCGATGTAGCAATACATTAATATTTATTCGAGTCCTTGAGATAACCTTGGTAGCTATGAATGACGTGAGAAATGCTGGCTTCAAATACCACTATAAGTTAGGCGAGAACGAGGTATGAGTGGACTAAGTAACCGAAATAAAGTTTGTTACTGCATCCTAACTCAATTCATAAGATGCACTGTTTGTTTGAGTGTTCTGTAAAATATGGCCTAGCTTGCAGCGTTAATCGAACGTTACAGGAGTATCAAACGGTGTCTTGAAACCTGCTTTTATGCACCATGTCGAGAAAAAAGGAACATTCACTGTAAATACGAGTCAATACATCAAATCACGCTCATTCAATGAGACCGAGGTTCCAGAAAGCAATATGTGCTGTAAATAGCTCCAAAAAGCAATATGCGCTGTGAATATAAGTCAACACATCAAATTAAGCGCATTTAATGATACAGACGTTCCACAAAGCAATAGGCACTGTAAATATTAGTCAGCCCAACACATCAAGCGCATTCAAAGATAAAGAGGTTCGACAGAGCAATAGGCACTGTAAATGTAAACACAACATATAAAGCACATTTAATGAATCCGAGGTACAAGAAAACAACAGCCGCTATAAATATGAGTCAACACTATAAATAAATCGCATTCAATTTAACCGAGGCTCAAAAAAGCAATATGCGCTGTTAATATCAGTCAACACAACAAATCACGCGCATACAATGATACAGGGATTCAAGAAAGCAATATGCACTGTAAATATGAAAAATCACAATAAACAACACGCATTAAATGAAACCGAGGTTCCAGTATATGAGAAAACAAAACAAATCACGCTCATTCAATGAAACGAAGTTTCCAGAAAGCAAAAGGTACTGTAAATTTGAGTCAAAACAACAAACAAGCGCATTGAATAAAACCGAGGATCGAAAAAGGAAAAGGCACTGTAAATATAAGAAAACACAACACATCTTATATATACAATGAAAACGAGGTTCCAGAAAGCAAAAGGACCTGTAAATATGAGTCAACACAACAAATCATGCGCATTTAATGATACAGACGTTCGACAAAGCAATAGGCACTGTTAATATGAGCCAACACTATAAATAACGCGCATTCAATGAAACCGAGGCTCCAAAAAACAATAGGCACTGTAAATATGAGTAAACACAACAAATCACGCGCATGCAATGAAACCGAGGTTCCAGAAAACAATAGGCACTGTAAATATGAGAAAACTCAACATATCACGCGCATGCAATGAAACCGAGGTTCCAGAAAGCAACAGGCACTTCAAATATGACAAACAACAAATCAAACGCATGCAATGAAACCGAGATTCCAAAAAGCAACAGGCACTTCAAATATGACAAACAACACATCACGCGCATTCAATGAAACCGAGGTTCCAGAAAGCAATATGGAAAGGTAAATATGAGTCAACACAACACATCACGCGCATTCAATGAAACCGAGGTTTTAAAAAGCAGCAGGCACTGTAAATATGAGTCAACACAACACATCACGCGCATTCAATGAAACCGAGGTTCCAGAAAGCAATATGGAAAGGTAAATATGAGTCAACACAACACATCACGCGCATTCAATGAAACCGAGGTTCCAGAAAGCAACAGGCACTGTAGATATGAGTCAACACTATAAATAAATCGCATTCAATTTAACCGAGGCTCAAAAAAGCAATATGCGCTGTAAATATGAGTCAACACAACAGATCACGCGCATTCAATGATACAGAGATTCCACAAAGCAATATCAATCTCATTTAATGATACAGAGTTTCCAGAAAGCAAAAGGTACTGTAAATTTGAGTCAAAACAACAAACAAGCGCATTGAATAAAACCGAGGATCGAAAAAGGAAAAGGCACTGTAAATATAAGAAAACACAAGACATCATACGCATTCAATGAAACCGAGGTTCCAGAAAGCATAACAAACTGTAAATATGAGAAAACACAACAAATCAATTGCAATCTATAAAGCCCAGGTCCTCGAAAGCTGTATACACTGTAAGTATGAGTTAAACAACAAATATTTCGCATTCTAAGCAACCGAGGTCCCATAAAACACTGGTGATATTAGCAGACACAACACATTGAGCGCATTTTATGATACCGAGGTGTCAGGAAACACTGGTAATATTAGCAAACACAACACATTGAGCGCATTTTATGATACCGAGGTCTCAGGAAACACTGGTAATATTAGCAAACACAACACATTGAGCGCATTTTATGATACCGAGGTCCCATAAAACACTGGTAATATGAGCAAACACAACACATTGAGCGCATTTTATGATACCGAGGTCTCAGGAAACACTGGTAATATTAGCAAACACAACACATTGAGCGCATTTTATGATACCGAGGTCCCATAAAACACAGGTAATATTAGCAGACACAACACATTGAGCGCATTTTATGATACCGAGGTGTCAGGAAAAATATAATGTGAGGCCACAAGAAATAAAATGTTAATTTGACTGTTTGTGCAAAGCTTACAGAATGATCCTGAGACTTGAAAGTTCTCACAACACGAGTTTTAAACCAATATGTTGGTCTTTTTTCATTACAGATTTAAAGTTTAAAATTCAACAACTCCCTCAACTGGTTTATAGAGAAACATCAAACAGATAAGTTATTAAAAGTGGCCTGAACGAGGCAATATATTGCAAATTTAAGTAAAACAACAAACCTGTTTGAAGTGAAACCGCTAACAATACCAACACCACACACTTCATCATAACTTTACTATTTCATAAGCACCAAATGTCCGTTTCCAAATCGACAGAATACATACATGTGAGCTGTTCAGAGAAAAGACGCCGAATATGACTTCTTATACACACTTCCCTTATTCGTAAGGCCATGGCGACGGAGTGTTATCTTTCATGTATTCCAAATGCATTAGAAACAAGGCTAACACTTTCTCAAATTGCTTCAATTTTTTAATTATAACATTGCTATTGGAATTCAGCTGCAGTAACAAGCCCAGCTATCCTAAGCCTGAACTTCAGGTCCGGAATTCATAAAACATCTTAAGTAATTTATTGACTTTTCCTTAGTAAACTAACTCACTTTATATGTTCGCTTTATAATATCTGAAATACTTTCTTTTCACTCATTTGATTTAAAATAATTAAGAAATATTACACACCACTGAGGGTCATATGACATTATAAGGACCGGCCAGTCAGCCCGCAAAGATGTATATGGACCGAGGCGTTCACGTTTGGGGGCTGACTGACCGGTCCTTATAATGCCATATGGCCCGAAGTGGTGTGTTATATATCTTATAATATATCGAACACTTTTCATTACAAGACAATATTTTTAAAGCGATTTAGATGTGTTTTATTTAACAAACCTAATAATGTTTACTTGCGACAAGTTTTCGCCGTTGTGAAAATAGCAAGCCGCACTAGCCAATCGTATGACGTCAGCGGTCCATGTTACATTTTTGGCGAGGTCCGGACCGACCAAAAATATAATATGGACCGCTGACGTCATAAAACTGGATTTTCATAAAAATACAGTGATATACGGACCGATCAAATTTATATATATAAAGAAGGGACAAATTTATGCAAGGTATAATATATGTTTATATTCTTTTAATTTGACTACAAACATATTAGGAAATTAACTTATGGTAAGAAATGACTTAAGAAGTTTTATAAATACCGGCCCCTGTTTCTCGAAACTTGTTCAGCTTAACAGGTTTGTTTCACTTAGGCAAAATAATACAAAGTCATACGAAAATTAGATTTTGATCAATAAAAAATGTTAATTTTTACAATCATATAGATAATTAATAATCTATAAAATTCTAAAGGAAGTTAATATTACCACGGACCTATAAACCATGTATTGGCAAATCTCATCTGTGTTAATGCGATAAGCTCAAACTCACGCGTGCAGCGCGATTTCATTCCGATATCTTACCGTGTGGTCGTTTTTGAGACTACCGACATCGGCTGAATACATACATGTAGGAAAACATTAATTAAAACTAAATATAAATTTCATCAGGAACATATTAGGTCCTGATTAATACTTCGATAATTAGAGAAAATGCAATAACGACACTCTACAAACATGTTACATGCGCCATGTCGATCGGTGTTAAAAATATTTATCAGCAGAGCTTGCGGAAATAACCGCCTTTGATCACCAACCGGAGATTCGGTGGAATTTTCCGATATTTGCCGAGCGCGCGTTAAGGATTGTGGGTAAATTATTATTTCTTATCGTTTCACCGATATCGGGCAGTTGCCAATCCATGGTTTATAGGTCCGTGATATTACGCAAATAATAGAACAAATATAGTGAACTTAGCTTAATCCTGCTGTAATGGACCCAATTCATTTCAGTAAATTGGGGACTTGAGTGCCAAAATGCCTCTGAAAAACCTCAATTAGTGACCTATTTCCGTTAAATTATCTGTCAATGTAAAATGTGTCGTTGACTATAGGCCTGACATGTTGCCATCTATTTCAATGCGTCAGAATGCATAGTATCTTGAATTTTAAGACTCAAGACCAATAACACTAAAACATCTCAACAACAACACCATTACGAGTACTACTTCTACTACTACTACTAGGCTAAAGGTTCAAATTATCTGTAGGTTTGGGTCATTCGGGAATCATCAATGAGTTAATATCCTGCAAACTTTTCATATTTTGCCAAGGAACGAAAATAAGCTTTATGAACTGGATGCCATGGAAATTCGATTTAATGTTATGCATTAGTTTATTTTAAACATATTTATTTGGCAACGGTTGTGAAACAAGTAATTACAACATTATATTAATCACTCTCGTTCGCCCGATTTTGCGCGAGAGTGTGGTCTTCTGTTGTGTGGAAAAACGGAGAACCAGGAGAAAATCCACTTGTCCGGCTTGGTGTCCACGAACCAAACTCACATGCGTCCGAGCCGGGAATCGAACCCGGGTCGCATAGGTGAGAAGCGAGCGCGCTAACCACTGCGCTAACCGGACAACCAATGCTATGCATTGAAGACCTTTGTAACGCGAAATAAAAATATGTGTAAGAGGCGTGGAATGTGAATTAGCGTTATGCATTTAACGCTAAGTTAACTTAGTAAATTTACATTTTACTGATCGTTTCAAGGCGGTACCCGATCATTCATGTTAAACATACCTTTTTTATATATATTGTTGTATATATGCACTGTGTTGTTTGTGGAGTTTTGTGCTGTTGTTCTATGTCTTTGGCGTTTACCCTGTGCCATTAAACGGTGTTTATGTTTAAACTTTTGGCTACTCAGCTTGTTTCTGTAGTTTTTCATATAAATATTGCATTCACGTAACATTAGATGTCTATGGAAACGTAGACGTATGTCAATGCTAGGAGGCTATTTACACCTGAATGATTTACATTCATAGAACGCCATATAAACTAGAAATACCGTTATACATTGGAAACATTATGAACATTAATTAATTTTACAAAAGGGAAATGTTGATTTATCTAATAGCTAGGTGACTATGTTGTATAGTTGTTTAGTTGTAATATTGATATTCATAAGGCATCTTATCAAAAATGTTCATCTAAGTGGAAAAACGTTTTTTTCACAGTTGAATTTATAGAAACCATGCACTGTTTACACACCAAAGATATAAAAAGCAAGAATATGATCCAAAGAAAATAAAGGCATGTGTATAAATTTTGTAAAAAATATTAATTGTTAAAAGTTCGAAAAATTGAGAATTCCACTAAGAAGCTTCATGAACACGGTCACAAAAATTGCTTGGTGTTCTTATCAATTTTGGTGAAGGAATTTAGTCTAATTCGTGTGATTGGTTGAAAGATAATAGTTCTTCTGGTAGGGGAATGTTTAAAGATGCCCTTTTACTCCAAAATAAGGTTTAACACAATTAATATAAATGATTAAATCTACCAAAACGGATGAATTTATGGTTCTCATGAAGGATACCGAGTTTTATTTGAAAGAAAGGTGCAGAAAATACGACATTTCTAACTTATGAGACGATATTAGATCACAGTAAATATTTAAGCACTCACCAATCAGTTAAAAAAAAATGCGTTTCCATCTATTAGATACACGTTTATAATTTTGTTATCAGTAATATCTATTTTCCATAAATGTAATATTCAGTGCGAGATGAAAGGTAAATTATGTTTGTCTTACATGTGTATGTATTGATTTTAAATAAGAGTGTCACTTGAAAATGTTGGTAGAAGACCTTTTGTACATTGGCCATGCCTACAAAAGAAAGAAAGACAATGTCCCGTAAGTTTTCCAAATGTTAAGAAAACAAGAGTGTGAAATTATGATTAGTCACAAATAAGTGTTTAAATACATAACTTTGCTGCTGTCTTGATCATAAAAGAAATAATTGCTTAAAAATGTTTATAAATTAGCAGCTTCCTCGCTAACAACAAAACCACAAAGACAAAATCGCTCGCTATCTTAGAACAAGTTTTATTGGCAAATCGGCATCTTGCCTTTGGCCATTTACACATTGCATAAATATCGATATGGCCAAGACACAAACGTACATGAACAAATATTACAAATATAATATAACATGCATATGAAAATGTATATATATTGACAATTGAAATAATCAATATACTAAGTAATTAACGAGACATACAAACTTTATCATGATTAATTATTGTTATTTCTGTCATTTTCATAATAACTATAATTATAATCAATATTTTTGACATTACTATTATTATTATTATTTAAGTAAAATAAGAAGCAGCCAAAAATTGGAGTTTTTCCTCTCGAAATTTCATTGCATCGGAAATAAATCTAGCAACATTGTTAATAACCTTAACATTTTGACAGGATAATAAATTCTTAAATTTAAGTAAGAACAATACATCAGTTGTGTATGGCCTTTAACATAAATGAAACAAACAAATCTGTAAAGTTTAGTGTAATTATATATATTTATGTTCTGTATAACTATTTTGAATTGTCTAGATCATTCGAGACAATAGGGATTTACGAGCTGTATGAATTATCTTGAAGTGCCAGTTTGGAATTAAAACGATATTTGCTGTAATTAGGTTGTATGAAAGTATTGTTACTAGTTCCGACCTTTTAGCTGCCATGTCTTAATTAAACACTTAAACTTATAAAACAGAATACAATTAAACATTTAATTTAACTATAAAACCTTTGCAAATGAAAAGGCGTTTATACTCTATTTCGTAGGTGGACCTATTAAGAATAAGATTAAGACGTTGCATTTTAGACGTCGGTCATGTATATCATGAACAGTACAGGCAACAACGGGTCGCGGATTTTGATAAATGAATCTCAGGAGGCAGTGAATTTGACGTCGCAGTCTGGCTTGGTTGCCTATAGTACGGGGATTAAGGTGTTGTTCACGTGTGTCAACATTCCGCTGATCGCCTTCAGTCTGCTTGCCCTCGTCGCACTCAACCGGACCAAGAGAACACCTGAAACCGCCAGGTATTTCATTCAACATTCGGAGCTTCTCGACCATTTTTATCGAAAACAACCTCGGATGTATGCCGGTACATCAGTTGAAGCAGTTCGTAAATTTTGAATTATATCATTTATGAAATGCAGTGTTTTAAAGTTGTATTTATTGATATAAGTTTAAATTGATTGCTTGTGAAGTATAATATTGCATACATAATTCAGATACCAAAGAGTTAAGTCATAAAGTTTAACTGCTAAATAAAATTACTACGCGATCTACTTGCAGCGGACTTAAACGTACTGCTTTTTGAGTATGTAAACCGTCCAAATACATCCGAGGTTGTTTTCGATAAAATGGCTTAGGAGTTCCGAATGTTATTCAATGCATTTCTGTTGATATAATGCTAGTTTAAGTTTTTGTTTCATGTGTCGTGAAGTCGTGAAGCTTCTGCATGTAGCCATTATGTCTAAATGAATCTCAAACAATGATACCGCAGATGGTCGTTTGACTTTTTCACTATATGGTGTTTTATCACACGTATTGATCACTATCCACCATTTGCTTCCTTTCAAAGTTGTAGAGATGAAACGAACCGACAAAACCGCCCTCGGAGGTGGATTTCGAATGTTTTTAAAAAAAAGTTTAGATTTTCGAAAAACAAACGATAGAACTGGTTTTCATTTAATTTGAAACTGTAACAACAAATCCACAAAGTTCGTGGAACCGATGTTAATCCAAAACTAGTGAATAGCCAACCAAAACGCCCTTAATATCAGAATTAAAATGTTACACCTTCCAATGAAGAAAAATTATCAACGAACGTACAAGAAATAACGTAAAACATAAAGAATTTAAATTTATATCAATGTTATTTTTTAAATAAACTATCTCACATAAACAGTCAAACATTAAAGGGACTGTACACCAGATTAGCACCAAAAAAAGTTTTTTTCTGTAACGAATCTCAGGACAATTATTTAATAAAATGTTTTACTCTTTGATATCATAATTGTAAAAAAACACACCAAAATATATTTAAAAAAATCGAGTCGGAGACCGGGTTCGAACCGTTGTCGCCAAAATTGCAGTCTAGTGCTGTATCCACTGTGCTACGAAGGCTTACTCCAAACAGTTGGAATATTTAAGGTATATACCTAACATGGTCATATCACGTGATAAAATCACGCATAAGGAATGAAATCTACTAGGTAATACCTAGTAATATTTTTTAATGGAAAAATACGAAAAAAATGCGAAAATAAATTATATGTTAACTATGTGGTACTTCAGTAAGTAAGTTCCAATGCATTGTACACATCGATACCAAGTTTATGTCAATTTTCGACAATTTCCTTTTTTTCCGCTGTTTAATCATACGGAGTACAGTCCCTTTCACATGTTACGCATTTCAACGCAAGTCGTATTATGAAAGGACATACAAAAAGCGTTGTAAAACTATAAAGATTTTCAAAAAAGATACATGTCAAAGTGACATATTTAACATAAAATTTAAAAATGGTTTCTTAAACATGAAAAAACAACAAATAATTGTACGATAAGATACTTGACAATATCACGGACCTACAAACCGAATATTACTGGCGATCGCCGAATAAAGAAATGGCAGAATTTGCCGAGCGATCGCTAAGGATTGTTGGTAAATTATTACTAAATAATAACTAGTTTTATTACATATCAATTATGGGGACGACGCGATAGTACTAGGCAGGCAGGCAGGCAGTGGCCCGGTGTGACCCCGGGAAGGTATCTCGGCCGAGCAGAGGCCTCCCGGGCTATGGGGACGACGCGATACAATGTATGTCTGAAAATGGCGAAATTTGTGGTTTCTGGATCACAGCTGGAACCTAAACTAAAATCATATCCAAGTAAACGCCTCGCTATTACCAATCAAATAACTATTTTGACCAAAGAAAATGGCAAGAATGTCTTCTGTTTCTAAAACGCCGATGCAATCTAAATAAAATCATATCCATATAAACGCTTTGCCGCTACCATAGTTAGATGGGTAAAATCTGAACCATTAAATGTGTATATAGATTACATATTAAAGTGAGTAATATTATATGTTATTTTGTTTGTTATCTTAAAACAAAATCTTCTTATTTCATGACTTCTTAAAATTACTTTCAGAAAATTGAATTGGTGTAAATTTATTTTGAAAGATGTGGAGAAATATAACGGCAATATTTAAAATCCTTAAGATATGTTCTGTGTAGCTCCCTTGCCTAGCGCTCGGTATTAAAAGTACTGGAAAAATTGCGTACTCAGTACTGATTAAACCAAGAAAAGCTGTATCCGTTTTGTATTGTTTTTTTTTCAACGATCACGTAAAGAACCAAGATGTCTCTTCGCAAAAGGCTTGAGTATCGCATTCGGATCACTCTCAGTCTGTTTCATCAAGTATTCTAATATCTGGAATTGACAGTCACTTCTATATCATGTCACTAGTTGCATTTAACAAACAATTAAAGTCTCAATGGCGTCACGGCAGGGTCAAGCCCTATGGCAGCCAATAGGCGTGGACAGACCTTGATATGCTTAAATAAGTAAGTAAATTGTTTATTACCGTGACATGTGTATAAACATATTACAAATTCAATAGTTAAGTATCAAACAGATAACACCCGGCCCAATGGGCCTATTGGTCACTAAATATAAAAACATTTTCACAGTCATTCAGGGTTCTGTATCCTTTATCCTTTTTGCGTCATTTGTCAGTTTAGAGGGACACTTGAAAGTAAAATTGTATTACAAATAGTTTATACATTACATTCAGTTTACACCAATTAAATTTGTGTGTGTCGTTTTGGGCCGAGAGAAAACTTCACCAAGCGGGAGAATATTATTTTCTAAGTAGTTTTATTCAGTAGCTGGCGAAAGAAAACCTATTTCTTCTCTAAATATCACAATCTTGATAATTCATAACGTTATTCTTCAATCTTAATTGTCGTACTAACTTTGCATACAGTAACGGTTTCAGTTATCATGCACGTATGCTACAAATGATGGAAATGATGTTAGAAATAAAAGGAAAATACTTTCCTTACGTAAATATATCCTACGCTGTGAATAATTATGTGATATTTTCCACACCCGGCAGTCAGTTTGAATACATCTGAGTCATGGGTATAAAGTCTAGATTAATGCATAAAATAAGCGTATCAATTTTAATGCATCATAATGTTAAACTTATTTGACTTTAATGATCAAAATGGGAAAAAAGTTGTTGTGCAGATACGATATTTTAGCGATATTTGGCGCTCTTTTGAACTGAGTATTATGTGGCCACGTAACTATCAATCGAACATCTCATTTATATTTAAGGCTAGTATTATGTATGCAAGTGATGTGCTTTTTTTGCTTTCATCATTAAAGTAAAACTAGTTAGCATAATAATGCATTAAAATAAATAATTGCATCTATCAAATCATTGTAACTTATATTGTGTCTTATTAATTTCTAAGTGCGCCACGGCCCGAACTTAATAAAAACAATTATCATTTCGATTGAGCCGTGTCGCGCGAATTTGGCCTTCGGGTATACATTTGTTTTAATGGTATAACACGTTTCAATAAAATGGCATTCAAGATAACAATGGTGATTTTTTCATGATTGTGTCTCTTTATTTGCCTAATATACTTACAATTTAATAAATGAATATTTCAATTGCTATAAGCATTCCGAAGAACTAAACAAATCGCGCGATAGGGCTCATTATGTCATTAACACAGGTTTTATCTTACTATAACGATCCGAATAATTGTTTCAATTATGGTGTTGCAGGTTTCTGACCAGCGTTCTGATACTGATGGATGTGTTAGCTGCGATCGGATTTGCCGTTCGAAAATTCATTGATAGTCTCAACGTCAGCATCATGGTTCAAGTTATCAGCGTCAACTTTGCTTGGTTAGCCTATGCAATGATCGGGATAATGTCTATTGAAAGACTCATTGTATTTTCCTGGCCAAACTTTTATATAAGACAATTAACACCATCAAGACTTAAGAAAGGTGTTTTTTGCATATTGCTTCTTGTGTCGATTATATATTACTGTGTACGTATCGGTGCTTGTTACATTACGACGCCAAATTTTACGTGGCTTGACGTCATTGGATCATGTAACAAGGCTACCCTCATAATGTTCTTTATTTGCGTTTTCTGCGTCATTTTATCATCAATAATTTGCTACATGAACATACTTAGAATTGTGAAGATGGAACCAATTCCGTCAAACGTCGGTCGATTCAAGGGGACAGCGAAGTCACTACAACGATATAAGGCAACAACGATTGTGTTTGTATATTCATTTGTAGTCATTCTGACGTGGATTTTTAGTATGATACTATCGCTTGCTTTGGACACCGCTTGGTTGCAACCTTTATTGATTGACGTTTTTCATACAGTCAACTGTGTGCTTGATACCTGTTTTTACGTTTTTTGGTTCCGGGAATGTCGAATGGAACTTCTCAAGATGGCGTCTCACTTCTATCCGGGAAATAAGGTCAAGGTCGAACGGATGCGCCTGGAAATATTTAATGTGGTCACTATTGAGAAGGGCAACTTTCGTACACACAATTTACCTTCTTGTGTCATCAATACCAACAACGGCTGTTCTCAACATTGAGTATAAACAATCTATTGAATATGTATAGATTCTTTCCAAAGACAAAAGAAAATAGCTGCCAGTTAAGATAGTGATGATACAACCAAAATTACATGAATCTTCAAGTTAACAGACTTATAGCTGCTAACAACATGTTCCATTCAATGTTTGTGTCAATTTATCTTCGATAACTATACATATTGTTTGTGTGTCTTGAATGCATTAGAATATTCAACAATACAAAAGCAAAGACCCAGTTTGTACGTAAACATGACGACATCATTTACAATATATTCTTCATATTGGATCAATGTATGAATGTATGTATATTTCATGTGAACGTTAACGTTATGAGACTCTCTTATTCAAAATCAATACATACACATATATAACAAGCATACAATTTGAGTGATACACCATAAAATACTTACTAAATAATGTATTTATGGAAAATATTAATTGCTGATAACAAGATTGTAACCGTTTACTTACTAGCTGAAAACGCAAACATATTTAATGATTGGTCCGTGCTTAAGATATACTATGATCTATTATCGTTTCATAAGGTTCCATTCCGCGTTTTCTGCACCTTTCTTTCAAATTAAATTCGGTATCCATCATAAGTACCATTGCTTTTGACATTTATTTATCCTCTTTGGTATATTAAAACAAGTGTATTAGTTGTGGTAAATCTTACTTGGGGATACGAGTGCATCTTTAAGTATCGTTTATGTAAATGTTGACAATTCGAAAAATATAATTATCTTTCCTGTGAACGTTGGCATTGCGGGGAATTTGAGTATCCTTCATATGTACGTTGACAATTCGAGCAATATAACACTATTGCATGTATACGTTCATTATTTAAGCTATTCAATGGTTTACTGTTGATCAGATGTTCTCTTCAGGCTCCAATTTCTCGAAAATTCTTAAGTCCCTTATAACAGGATTAAGCTAATCTCACTATTTTTGTTGTTCTATAAAATGTGTTATATTTACTTCTTCAAGAATTGTTAGGAATTATGTTTAGTAATAATCTGTATGATTAACAGAATAAACCATTTTTCATTTATCAGAATCCATTTTCAGTATGTAGTTTGGCTGATTGAAATAAGCGACTTAAGCCTGTTAAGTTTAAGAAGTTTCGAGAAATTGGGGCCAGATGCTTTTCTTTCTGCATGAAGGGCTGTCATTCAGTGTGGCGAGTTATTTTATATAATGTTTTCGAAATGTGTGCTTTGAGAGTGCTCATATATAGCTAAGTTTGAGTGATACAGTCTTGAAGTCGCTTTAAAGTTGAAGTCTGTGAAATGGCAGGGGGCGGCGGAAGTATACATATTTTGTGACATCCAAGCAGTTTGCTCAGTTTTGAATTCGGGGGAAAACGTCTTGCGGGGAGGGGAATTCCCTGATATTTCCAACATTTCTTTGCAACTCTCGCTAACAGAGGGCTAGGAAAGTTAAGTTTTCATTCCCCTAAGCAGGCACCGCCTATGACGTCAACTTTTTTTGAAACCAATATACGATGGTCTTGATTTTGATATTCCATTTCATGCTACAATATTGTGCTTATATTTGTTTGCATTTTACATAATGTGCAGGAAATCAAGCATAATTCCTGATGCTTGTTTTAAATCTTAATATCTTTGTAAAAACGATGGGTCAGTAACAGATTTTGGAGTTGTTGATTTACTTAAGTATGCTTAAACTAATCAATTTGAGGAAAACAATGTAGTTATCTCGTTATGTAAAAACGTCACATCTTCTTTATGTCCAGTAAAAGTGTTTCAAACTATGTGTAGGCTAGTTTCCTTGGCAACCTCAGAACCGTTGTTTTGTACTGTTTCCGATGGAGATGTGATCCGAATAGACGCGAGCAGAGTTGACGCAACTTTCGATGGCTCATGCTCAAGAATACTTCATGCACTCCTTCCGTCGCGATGTTCGGGGGAGCTTATTCAGTTGTTTGGTAACTGGAAATCCGACTGTTACCTACGCCATCTTAAATTTTTAATATTTAGCATGATTGACGCGGCACTTCCTGTTTTGCTTCATAACAAAGATTTTGGTATTTTTGTACAGGTTTTAGCCGTTTTTAGGGAGGATTTATGGCTGCTTTTGACATAAGCTTTATATCTATGTTACTATCATTTCAATCTAGCAGTTTATTTTTTGGTCAAATTAAATATATATTTTACATTTGTTTTTGTTTTTTCAGAGCGCAATAATTTAACAAATTTAATATTTCCTTGTAACCTTTGCTTCGACATTTATTCATCTGTTTTGGAGTATGGAAGTGTTAAATCTTATTTGGGAGTAAAAGTGCATCTTTAAGAAACAAACGAATAAAAACCACATACAGAAATGCACACTCCAGAGACAGACCACGCAAGCATCAAAAAGGTTGACCCGCTAAATGATGGGAGTACAACCTTCAAACTATCAGTGAAACACGAGTTTACTGAGGCTTTTAAACACGTTAGTATGACCATAACATAAATTTTGTCAAACTATTTATCAATAATTACACCATTAGGGATATAAGCTCTATCAGAGCCAGCAATATAGAATGATTTAAAAACTAGCATATATACTGATAAAGTATATTATGTATTAATCCACCGGAAACACGCATCGCCTGCAAACGAATGAATCAAGCTGAATAAGCAGTGCTGTGTAGGACCTTATTATTCCCAGATCATATTCTTCACAGGTCTGGGAAAAATAGGATCCTATTCTTCACAGTTTCAAACTGTGACATATATGATTGACCAAAATGGTGGTAAGCAAGAGAATCATATTCTTCACAGATTTTGTCGATGACATTGCCGTTTGATAAAATTGTTATTGAATAGGTAATAATAAAATGATAATAAAAATGATATAAAATAATAATATTTATAATAATAGCATGATTAAAGTAATAATAATAATAATAATAATAATAATAATAATAATAATAATAATAATAATAATAATAATAATAATAATAAAAATAAGAATAAGAATAATAAGAATAATAATAATAAGAATAATAAGAATAATAATAATAAGAAGAAGAAGAAGAACAACAACAACAACAACAACAACAACAACAACAACGACGTACATCTGATTATGCCAACACAACTCACGACAACAAACACAATGCCATCTACCTACTAGGTATACACCAACTTTTATGGTGTCAACAAGAACCAATACTATTCCTGCTTATACCACTAATACCCGTACAGCAACAACATATTGTATTAAACAAAATAAACAACTATCTCTACAACAACCGCCACTGCGCCTACAACTGTAGCCAACTAATAGCAACAACAGAAACGACAACAACATAATCAACGATTCTTTATGCCTAGAATATAAACAAATATATATGTATGTATATACAAAATATATCTACAATACTGGAAATAGCAATCTGTGATAAATGAGACTCAGTTGTAAAATTTACTTTTTTTGTTAAAAAATGATGCCATTTTTGACCTGTGAGGAATGTGATTTCATCGTACATAAAAAAACGGCTTCGATCACAAATTTTCCAGGAGCTGTGACATATATGTTCGAAATGTGTGACAAATGAGATCTTATTTGTCCCAGCTGTGAAGAAAAGGATCCTATTTTGGGTGGGAAGAATAGAATCTGGGAAAAATAAGGTCTTATAGTGCTGGCTCTGAAATACTTGCTCTCGAATATCCTTCAAGAAACAACCAGAAACGCCATAATATGACAGAACCAGGATTTGCATATGGGCGATTTGTAATAATGACCTTGATAAATTTCTTGTATGATTTAGAAAAAAAGAAACAGCCTTTTCTCTTAAAATTTATGATAACAGATATAAAAGAAAATGTATGTAGTTTAGTATCTTAAACCCACCCCCCTTAAAAGCAATTTAATGCAAGCTCTTCGCATAAACTTCTAAGTGTATTCACTATTCATGAATCCTATTTCAATAAACAAGAAGAGTTAGTGGCCACCAAGCCGGACAAATGGGTCTTCTCCAGGCACTCCGGTTTCCCCCACAACACATTACCACACTCTCCCGCAACATCGTGCCAGCGAGAGTGACAAAGTCTAAGTTATCATAACTTTCTTCACAATCGTTGTGAAATATATAATGTTTACACTAAACACGAAAATGAACAACAACAACGACAACAACGACAACAATGACAACAACAACACAATTTAAAGAAAGAAAAACAAACTACACTTATGATTTTATTGCTTAATTACGAATGAACATGGTACAATAAATCAATTGCACAAAAATGCATGCACTGTCTTTTATAAGATACAGTAAGACACTTTATTAAAAGATAAAGTAAGACCCTTTTCTGCCTGTCATTGCTCAAACATTATTGTTATGTTTTATCTACTCCTCACATATTTTTCTCTATCATCTAACCAGGCCAAGGTTGGGCTTGGTTTTACTGACCTCCCGACTACGACAGTTTTATTTCGTTTTAACGATATGCTGTGGTCGAGAACAGGTACGTGTTACACAAATATATATTTCTCTTAGCTGTATGTAGTTTTTTGGGATTGCAGTGATCCTCTTTACATTTCCTATACACACATATTTTACTGTAATAAATGTGTGCACTGTGTAATGTTGTGAGCATAGAAGCTCCACCTCTGATTAAAACACAACACACTGATATAAGATTGCTGTTGTTGAGTTTAGATTGCAAATACACACATATATATATATATATATATATATATATATATATATATATATATATATATATATATATATATATATGACTGTGACAGATGTGGGCGCAGTTGTATTGCATTGATGTGATGCTGTTAAGATGTCCCATACACACATATATGACTGTGCCAGATATGAGCAGTTGTATAACATTGACGTGATCTTGTTAAGATATCCCATAAACACATATATGACTGTGCCAGATATGAGCAGTTGTTTTGTATTAATGTGATCATCTTAAGATTTCCCATATACACATATAAGACTGTGCCAGATATGAGCAGTTGTATTACATTGATGTGATCCCGTTAAGATTTCCCATACACACATATATGACTGTATCAGATGTGAGCAGTTGTATTGCATTGATGTGATCTTGTTAAGATTTCCCATACACACATATATGACTGTGACAGATGTGAGCAGTTGTATTACATTGATTTGATCCTGTTAAGATTTCCAATACACACAATATGTTTGCGCATTCTTTGTATGTTTAAGAAGTACACAAGTATAAACATAGTAAACAAATATTCCATTTCAGATACATATCATTTTAATTCAGGACATTTCGATGCTAGTGCAAATTTATTTATATGTAACAGTGAAATTCTAGTGACCAGTCTAAATTTATTGAACAGACTCAACTTTCTATCGAAAAATGAGTTACCTGGACTTGGAATTTACAATCCTCCCAGAGACATGCTATTAATCTCAGAAAACGACTAGTGTAATAACAAACAGACACTTGTTTTCAAAAACTTTGTGGTGAATCAAGCAATTAGTGCTCGCCGCTGCTATAAATCTGACACCGTTGGACATTAGCTCTATCTGACACTGGCCAAAATGCCACATTTCGTAAACTGCCAGAACATTAACTACTCTCCTAATGAATTGACTATCATGTGGTTAAACAAATATAATGATTGAAATTGTTTTAATATTCAACTAATCTTTGGCAGATGCTGAAAGTTTAAATCTGAGAAAGGATGGGATGTAATGTTGTGAGCATAGAAGCTCCGCCTCTATATGCAAATTAGTAACCGCCCTGCTAAGGCACCAAGGTGGAACCCCTATAAGTATCAGAGAGGCAGTATGATTCAGACTATTGATGTACTCACATGATATACACTTGTAGAATAAATGTAGTAGAACTATTAGGTGTCTTTATTACATACCTACATTAAAACACAACACACTGGTATACACACTGGTATAAGATTGCTATTGTTGAGTTTAGATTGCAAATACACACATATATAACTGTGATAGATGTGGGCAGTTGTATCACATTGATGTGGTCGTGTTAAGATGTCCCATACACACATATATGACTGTGCCAGATGTGAGCAGTTGTATCACATTGATGTGATCCTGTTAAGATGTCCCATACACACATATATGACTGTGCCAGATATGAGCAGTTGTATCACATTGATGTGATCCTGTTAATATGTCCCATACACCCATATATGACTGTGACAGATGTGAGCAGTTGTATTACATTTATGTGATCCTGTTAAGATGTCCCATACACACATATATGACTGTATCAGATGTGAGCAGTTGTATCACATTGATGTGATCCTGTTAAGATGTCCCATACACACACATATAATTGTGCCAGATGTGGGCAGTTGTATCACATTGATGTGATCCTGTTAAGATGTCCCATACACACATATATGACTGTGCCAGATGTGGGCAGTTGTATCACATTGATGTGATCCTGTTAAGATGTCCCATACACACATATATGACTGTGCCAGATGTGGGCAGTTGTATCACATTGATGTGATCCTCTTAAGATGTCCCATACACACATATATGACTGTGCCAGATGTGAGCAGTTGTATCACATTGATGTGATCCTGTTAAGATGTCCCATACACACATATATAATTGTGCCAGATGTGGGCAGTTGTATCACATTGATGTGATCCTGTTAAGATGTCCCATACACACATATATGACTGTGCCAGATGTGGGCAGTTGTATCACATTGATGTGATCCTGTTAAGATGTCCCATACACACATATATGACAGTGCCAGATGTGAGCAGTTTTATTACATTGCTGAGATCCTGTTAAGATGTCCCATACACACATATATGACTGTGCCAGATGTGGGCAGTTGTATCACATTGCCGAGATCCTGTTAAGATGTCCCATACACACATATATGACTGTGCCAGATGTGGGCAGTTGTATTACATTGCTGAGATCCTGTTAAGATGTCCCATACACACATATATGACTGTGGCAAATGTGGGCAGTTGTATTACATTGCTGAGATCCTGTTAAGATGTCCCATACACACATATATGACAGTGCCAGATGTGGGCAGTTGTATTACATTGCTGAGATCCTGTTAAGATGTCCCATACACACATATATGACAGTGCCAGATGTGGGCAGTTGTATTACATTGCTGAGATCCTGTTCAGATGTCCCATACACACATATAAAACTGTGCCAAATGTGGGCAGTTATATTACATTGCTGAGATCCTGTTAAGATGTCCCATGCACACATATATGACTGTGCCAGATTTGAGCAGTTGTATTACATTGATGTGATCCTGTTAAGATGTCCCATACACACATATATGACTGTGCCAGATGTGGGCAGTTATATTACATTGCTGAGATCCTGTTAAGATGTCCCATACACACATATATGACTGTGCCAGATGTGGGCAGTTATATTACATTGCTGAGATCCTGTTAAGATGTCCCATGCACACATATATGACTGTGCCAGATTTGAGCAGTTGTATTACATTGATGTGATCCTGTTAAGATGTCCCATACACACATATATGACAGTGCCAGATGTGGGCAGTTGTATTACATTGCTGAGATCCTGTTAAGATGTCCCATACACACATATATGACAGTGCCAGATTTGAGCAGTTGTATTACATTGCTGAGATCCTGTTAAGATGTCCCATACACACATATATGACTGTGCCAGATGTGGGCAGTTGTATTACATTGCTGAGATCCTGTTAAGATGTCCCATACACACATATATGACAGTGCCAGATGTGGGCAGTTGTATTACATTGCTGAGATCCTGTTAAGATGTCCCATACACACATATATGACAGTGCCAGATGTGAGCAGTTGTATTACATTGCTGAGATCATGTTAAGATGTCCCATACACACATATATGACTGTACCAGATTTGAGCAGTTGTATTACATTGCTGAGATCATGTTAAGATGTCCCATACACACATATATGACTGTACCAGATTTGAGCAGTTGTATTACATTGATGTGATCCTGTTAAGATGTCCCATATTCACATAAATGACTTTGCCAGATATGAGCAGTTGTATTACATTGCTGAGATCCTGTTAAGATGTCCCATACACACATATATGACTGTGTCAGATGTGGGCAGTTGTATTATATTGCTGAGATCCTGTTAAGATGTCCCATACACACATATAAGACTGTGCCAGATGTGAGCAGTTGTATTAGATTGCAGTGTTCCTGTTTATATTTCCTGTACACACATATATGACTGTGCCAGATGTGAGAAGTTTTATTTGATTGATGTGATTCTGTAAATATGTCACATACACACATATATGACTGTTCCAGATGTGAGCAGTTGTATTTCATTGATGTGATCCTGTTAAGATGTCCCATACACACATATATGACCGTTATAGATGTGAGCAGTTGTATTACATTGATGTGATCCTTTAAGACCTCATATACACATATATATTACTTTGGTAGATGTGAGCAGTTGTATTACATTGATGTGATCATCTTAAGAGTTCCCATAACACATATATGACTGTGCCAGATGTGAGCAGTTATATTGTATTAATGTGATCCCCTTAAGATTTTCCATACACACATATAATAAGACTGTGCCAGATGTGAGCAGTTGTATTACAATGATGTGATCCCGTTAAGATTTCCCATACACACATATATGAATGTGACAGATGTGAGCAGTTGTATTACATTGAATTTTATCCTGTTAAGATTTCCAATACACACATATATGAATGTGCCAAATTTGAGCAGTTGTATTGTACTGATGTGATCCTCTTAAGATTTCCCATACACACATAATAGACTGTGCCAGATATGAGCAGTTGTATTACATTGATGTGATCCTTTAAGACTTCATATACACACATATGTGACTGTGGTAGATGTCACCAGTTGTATTACATTGATGTGATCCTGTTAAGATTTCCCATACACATATATATGACTATGCCAGATGTGAGCAGTTGTATTGTATTAATGTGATCCTCCTAGGATTTCCCATACACACATATAAGACTGTGCCAGATGTGAGCAGTTGCATTACATTGACGTGACCCTTTAAGGCTTCATATACACACATATATGCCTGTGGCAGAAGTGAGCGGTTGTATTACATTGATATGATCCTGTTAAGATGTCCCATACACACATATATGACTGTGCCAGATGTGGGCAGTTGTATCACATTGATGTGATCCTGTTAAGATGTCCCATACACAAATATATGACAGTGCCAGATGTGGGCAGTTTTATTACATTGCTGAGATCCAGTTAAGATTTCCCATACACACATATATGACTGTGCCAGATGTGGGCAGTTGTATCACATTGTCGAGATCCTGTTAAGATGTCCCATATACACATATATAACTGTGCCAGATGTGGGCAATTGTATTACATTGCTGAGATCCTGTTAAGATGTCCCATACACACATATATGACTGTGGCAAATGTGGGCAGTTGTATTACATTGCTGAGATCCTGTTAAGATGTCCCATACACACATATATGACAGTTGCAGATGTGGGCAGTTGTATTACATTGCTGAGATCCTGTTAAGATGTCCCATACACACATATATGACAGTGCCAGATGTGGGCAGTTGTATTACATTGCTGAGATCCTGTTCAGATGTCCCATACACACATATATGACTGTGCCAGATGTGGGCAGTTATATTACATTGCTGAGATCCTGTTAAGATGTCCCATGCACACATATATGACTGTGCCAGATGTGGGCAGTTGTATTACATTGATGTGATCCTGTTAAGATGTCCCATACACACATATATGACAGTGCCAGATGTGAGCAGTTGTATTATATTGCTGAGATCCTGTTAAGATGTCCCATACACACATATATGACTGTGCCAGATTTGAGCAGTTGTATTACATTGATGTGATCCTGTTAAGATGTCCCATATTCACATAAATGACTTTGCCAGATATGAGCAGTTGTATTACATTGCTGAGATCCTGTTAAGATGTCCCATACACACATATATGACAGTGTCAGATGTGGGCAGTTGTATTACATTGCTGAGATCCTGTTAAGATGTCCCATACACACATATAAGACTGTGCCAGATGTGAGCAGTTGTATTAGATTGCAGTGTTCCTGTTTATATTTCCTGTACACACATATATGACTGTGCCAGATGTGAGCAGTTTTATTTGATTGATGTGATTCTGTAAATATGTCACATAAACACATATATGACTGTTCCAGATGTGAGTAGTTGTATTACATTGATGTGATCCTGTTAAGATGTCCCATACACACATATATGACCGTTATAGATGAGAGCAGTTGTATTACATTGATGTGATCCTTTAATACCTCATATACACATATATATTACTTTGGTAGATGTGAGCAGTTGTATTACATTGATGTGATCCTCTTAAGAGTTCCCATAACACATATATGACTGTGCCAGATGTGAGCAGTTATATTGTATTAATGTGATCCCCTTAAGATTTCCCATACACACATATAATAAGACTGTGCCAGATGTGAGCAGTTGTATTACAATGATGTGATCCCGTTAAGATTTCCCATACACACATATATGACTGTGACAGATGTGAGCAGTTGTATTACATTGAATTTTATCCTGTTAAGATTTCCAATACACACATATATGAATGTGCCAAATTTGAGCAGTTGTATTGTATTGATGTGATCCTCTTAAGATTTCCCATACACACATATTAGACTGTGCCAGATATGAGCAATTGTATTACATTGATGTGATCCTTTAAGACTTCATATACACACATATATGACTGTGGTAGATGTGAGCAGTTGTATTAGATTGATGTGATCCTGTTAAGAGTTCCCATACACACATATATGACTGTGCCAGATGTGAGCAGTTGTATTGTATTAATGTGATCCTCTTAAGATTTCCCATACACACATATAAGACTGTGCCAGATGTGAGCAGTTGCATTACATTGACGTGACCCTTTAAGGCTTCATATACACACATATATGCCTGTGGCAGATGTGAGCGGTTGTATTACATTGATATGATCCTGTTAAGATTTCCCATACACACATATATGACTGTGCCAGATGTGAGCAGTTGTATTACATTGATTTGATTCTGTTCAGATATCACATACACACATATATGACCGTGCCAGATGTGAGCGGTTGTATTACATTGATGTGATCCTGTTAAGATGTCCCATAAACAATTATATGACCGTTATAGATGTGAGCAGTTATATTACATTGATGTGATCCTTTAAGACTTCATATACACACATATATGACTGTGGTAGATGTGAGCAGTTGTATAACATTGATGTGATCCTCTTAAGAGTTCCAATACACACATATATGACTGTGCCAGATGTGAGCAGTTGTATTGTATTAATGTGATCCCCTTAAGATTTCCCATACACACATATAATAAGACTGTGCCAGATGTGAGCAGTTGTATTACAATGATGTGATCCCGTGAAGATTTCCCATACACACATATATGACTGTATCAGATTTGAGCAGTTGTATGGCATTGATTCGATCTTGTTAAGATTACCCATACATCACTGTGACAGATATGAGCAGTTGTATTACATTATTTTTTTTATCCTGTTAAGATTTTTAATACACACATATATGACTGTGCCAAATTTGTGCAGTTGTATTGTATTGATGTGATCCTCTTAAGATTTCCAATACACACATATAAGACTGTGCCAGATGTGAGCAGTTGTATCACATCTATGTGATCCTTTAAGACTTCATATACACACATATAGGTCTGTGGTAGATGTGAGCAGTTGTATTAGATTGATGTGATCTTGTTGAGATTTCCCATACACACATATATGACTGTTCCAGATGTGAGCAGTTGTATTGTATTAATGTGATCCTCTTAAGATTTCCCATACACGCATATATGACTGTGCCAGATGTGAGCAGTTGTATTTCATTGACGTGAACCTGTTAAGATTTTCCCATACACACATACATGACTGTGGCAGATATGAGCGGTTGTATTACATTGATGTGATTCTGTTAAGATGTCTTATACACATATATATGACTGTGCCAGATATGAGCAGTTGTATTACATTGACGTGATCCTGTTAAGATGTCCCATACACACATATATGATTGTGCCAGATGTGAGCAGTTGTATTGTATTAATGTGATCCTCTTAAGATTTCCCATACAAACATATAAGACTGTGCCAGATATGAGCAGTTGTATTACATTGATGTGATCCCGTTAAGATTTCCCAGTTGCAGTTGTATGGCATTGATGTGATCCTTTAAGACTTCATATATACACACATATATGACTGCGGTAGATGTGAGCAGTTGTATAATATTGATGTGATCCCGTTAAGATGTCCCATATTCACATATATGCCTATGGCAGATGTGAGCAGTTGTTTTGCATTGATGTGATCCCGTTAAGTTGTCCCTTACACACAGATATGACTGCGACATTTGTATGCCGTTGTATTGAAACGCTGTGCCAAAGTCAAGGTGTCCATTATTCAAATATAAGACTGTGCCTGTTGTATGCACTTTTATGGGACGGCTTTGATCTATTTAAGTTATCCGTTATCAAAGCAATTATGACTGTGGCAGAAGAGTGCCGTTTTCTTGGACTGATTTGGTCAAGTGTCAGTAGGCGATTAACACATTAATGTGTTATGGATTCTTATCAAGTCATTATTTTTATGTAATTTCAAAGGGTTTTTGGAGCCAACAAACCATCTATTAAGATTACACAAATAGAAGTTAAACCAAATACGTTAATGGCGCGAAATATTACGAAATATGCGATTTCACGTACAATTTTAGCTTATTAAAGTAAAAATTTAAACAGCGATCGCCGTACACACGGGAAACTAGTTGTTGTTATCATTATATACAATCCTCTTATTCGTCATACTTTTTGTAATTGTCTGCATTAATATAATAAAAAGAGACGACTTTTTAAAGCACTTTTTCTCCAATATGTTACCTATTCAAAGTTATATGCTTTTATTTCCAGGTCACCAGTTTATTGTTATTTTTTTATGTTTTGTTATGTTATGTATGTTTGCTAATTAGTAGGAAAATAGCTCATTGAGCTAATGTTTTTTGTTATCATGCACACGACTTTAAATAAAGACTCTTGTATACTGTTATTAAAATCGACCAATGTAAGAGTGTATACTGTTTTCTAAATTGTACACACACCATGCAAAGCCATCCAATTTGAAAACCTCTGAGACTCTGACGTGATTTGCACATAATCCCACCATACGTTCACTTCTGAGTTATGTTACATTTCTAAGTTGCGTCCACGTACTCGAGTTTGAATTACTAAATGGACCGAAAACGAGACTATGCCAATACGTTACACATCGACATTTTATTTCGTAAAACAGACGTTTAAGAACCGCACGAGATATCAACCTGTCTCGATCTAACGCAGACTTGGTTTCATTTCCATATTCAATGTACTTGTACAGGTGAAGATAAAAGTACCTAGCCACAAAAAGTATTTATAAGTCCGAAATGAGCTTTTTAACATATACAAGTGATATATTAATTCATCTGTCAATCTTATACCATACTGGAGAGTAAGTCAATCATGCGCCTCAACGTATTTCTTTAATGCCCCTGTTAAACATTTTTGTGGTTGCAGGACTAACTGTTTATGATTTTTGCATTCCATACTTACAGTTCAGAGTGTCAGTTTGTGGTCCAATGTAATAAAACAATTTTCATTAAACCAAAATGATTTCTTAAAGAGATACTCGTATTAAAAATCAATACATACACATGTATAACAAACACCTGTTTTGAGTGATGAGCCTTAAAATTCTTACTTAATAATGCATTAATGGAAAATATTAATTACTGATAACAAGAGTGTTACCGTGTATTTAATAGCTGTAAACGCACAAATATTAAATGACTGGTGGGTCAATTATTGTATCATAAGGTATCCTTCATTTGAACCATTTGTTTCAACGTTTATTCACCCGTTTTAGTATATTAAAACAATTGTTTTAATTGTAGTAAATATTATTGTAAGTAAGAGTGCATCTTTAATTACCCCGTTTAACATTTCAGTGGATGCTGTACTAATTGTTTATGATTGTTGCATCCCATACTAACAGGTCAGAGTGACCGTTCCTGTGATCAAATATAGTCAGAGTGACAGTTCCTGTGATCAAATATAGTCAGAGTGACCGTTCCTGTGATCAAATATAGTCAGAGTGACAGTTCCTGTGATCAAATATAGTCTGAGTGACCGTTCCTGTGATCAAATATAGTCAGAGTGACCGTTCCTGTGATCAAATATAGTCAGAGTGACCGTTCCTGTGATCAAATATAGTCCGAGTGACCGTTCCTGTGATCAAATATAGTCAGAGTGACAGTTCCTGTGATCAAATATAGTCAGAGTGACAGTTCCTGTGATCAAATATAGTCAGAGTGACCGTTTCTGTGATCAAATATAATGAAACGATTTTTTCTCTCCCAGATTGACAGTTTTGACATTTTTTTTAAAAAAGTCTCAGAAGAAGATGATTTTGGTAGCAATGCCTTCAATTCAGTCATTTAAGATGACTCACCATAGAATATAGATCATAATAAAACAGGTTTCAATTGTTTTGGAAACTGCCAAAAATGCATTTTTCATAAAGCGTTTGTAACGCATTTAGCGATAAATAATTAATTTTAATTAAGCATGTTGATAATATCATTTTATATGCGCCAAATTATTTGAAAACATAGTTTTGCATGCAAACATAGTTATTAACACTTTTTTGACATATTATTAACTGAAAAGTTGTGTGTGACCAAATATTGTTATGTGTGAAACGTTTTTCAATAAAATCAATGAAAATAAAGAATTTTATGTATTATTAAGTTATAATATGATAAGCTAAATACTTAACATATGAAAAATGAGTTAAGTTAGGAATTGACATTAGATGCCTTATGAATACTGACACTGTGTACTTAATATTGATTAGACTAAGTATTACCTAAAGATACACTCTTACTCTTATGAAGGATACCGAGTTGGATTTGAAAGAAATGAGCATAAAACATGGTATTTCTACCTCTTGAGACTATAGTAAACCACAGTAAATCTTTCTAAGCATTCACTAATCATTTAATATTTTTGCGCTTTCTGCTATTAAATACACGGTTACAATCTTGTTATCAGTAATTAATATTTTCCATTCATTATTTAGTAAGTAGTTAAAGGTTTATCAGTCAAAATTTATGTTTGTTATACATGTGTATGTATTGATTTTGAATAAGAGTGTCACTTAAGTGTGTCCAGTGACTTCAGACGTGCGGTTCATTTTTTCTGCACAGGTAAGCGTCTTTCTGACTATTCTTTTAGGCCAGACAAAGATTATTTTCAACTCTCAATCGCAATATTTATACATGGTATATTTATTATATTTCTTTATAAATGTAAAACACGTGAAACGCAAGAAGCCCGGAACAAAACCATCGATGTTCGAGCATTTCCCGACACTTTTTACTTAAAAGAGTTGGGGCCGGACGCGGGAGTTTGGCAGGGTCAGGCGTGAAGGGGAGCCCCAAATAATTATTACATTTTATTAATTAATCTGGCCTAAGAATATGTGATCAGTTATTGTAATTAATTTGTCACTTGGACTGCCATAAAGCTACTGTATAACGTATGTTCTTTCTGACATTTATTCAATATATTACGCGCTGTTGACCGGGAGCAGTCGCTGTTACTCGTAACTTCTGGTCGTAAACTTCCGTGATTGATAAAATGCGACTTTTACGATTCAACGGAAAATACCGATCTTTGCAGAATTATATTGAGTCAGACTTTGGCAATGATTAATAACGTTGATCGAACGGTTACGATTTCTTACGATGATAGCCGATGATTTATGTCTTATATATAAGCAAGACAACGATGTATCGCTCAGTGTTAAGTTCTGAGTTTCTTCAGTAGTAACACTCGGTATTTGAATTTGTTCGGCAATTGTTAATAATTTTCATTTATTATTGTTAATAGTTTCGACAAAAACATACACGATATAGAAAGATGGATTTCAAATCGCTTTTCTTCAATGTGGTGGTTATTTTTGCTGCTGTGGAGTGCTTTTCTTTGCGACATCAGGTAGGAAAATAATAAAAAATATAATAAAAAAGATAACAAAAATAAAACAATCTGAAAAAAGAAATCATTAGATTTAAAACACAGGTAAAAACAACTTTCCAACGAAAAAAAAAATACAAATCAAAATTAGAAAATTGATTTACTTTCAATTTGAATGGAACAAAAAATCAATATATCAGTTTGTACAATCGAATATAATGTTAGACTATGTAAGATGGTGACTTATTGATGAAAAGTTGTATTTATCCAGATAAATATAGAAGACCATAGACAAAAAGTTTAATGTTTTACGTAGTTTAAAAAAAATCGTATTCGTTTTTATCTTTGAAGAAATCAATATAGCAGTTGAAAGTCAATTTCACTACAGATATTGTTAATATATTTCCCCTTTGTTACCTCAAAATCCTGTTTAACATGAGAATGAATAAAGAAAAATCGAAATTCGGAATAAAACCGACATTGCGCATGAAAATGTGACTAGCAAACACACAAGCAAATGATAGGAATAATCAAATGTTAAAAAGTTTGAAAATAATGTTCATTGTGAAATTGCATCATTTTTTTCCTTTTTTGGTTTTTAATATTATCACTTTTTCGCGACAGTTTCGATAAAAAAAATAAGCTTGATTTTCTATTTTTGTTATGTTATAATACAATAATAAGTTCTTATTCTGTTATGATATTTTTATTATTCATTTGTTCTGTCTCTTTTTCTCATCGTTTTAAAATTAATTTCTATAACGACAATTTTATTCCAGTCACGATCTCCAAGGCAACGGTTGACATGGAGGCGAAGACTAAGTAGCACTCGCCCCACCTCCAAACCCTACACATGGAATGACATCAACGGAAGCCCTAAAAGCAGCACCACCAACAACAATAAGAACGGGGCACCATCCATAAGCCACTCTGTCAATATCAATAACCTGAATCTGAAGCCTGGGCAGTCGAAAGTCATCCGACAGACGCTGGTCATAAGCCATCAGCCAGTTGGTAAGTGATAGGTTTTATTTAAATTTTAGCAACAGGAACTAGATCTACTGCCATAATATAAACCACATTTAGCAATGGATCTCGCCAGTTCCAGTTATCAAAGCCTCACACTATCTGAAAAATTTACATTTAAATAAAAGGTGAAGAATTCGGAATCTGGCCCAAAATATCTCAAATATTCTCCTTATGAACGGATAAAGCCAAGCACACCCTTTTTGTTTAAGATTCATTTTGTAAAATTTTTATTTTGAAAAGATAAATAGATATCATATTTATGATTTGCACGATAAAAATTAAACGCTTTGCTAAATCACGTTTAGGTTAATAGTTTCGCTAAATGAAGTCCGATTCTATAGCTTGTAATTTTTTAGATTTCATCAACTTACCTACATATCAATCTTCTACCCGTTTGAAATAAAGCCCGTTTTCTTTTTTCATAAGGGAGTTCTGAACATTTGAACTATATGTAATAGCATAGATTTTCTAAAAAATTGAATGTGTTCAGGGTATTCTTTGTGAATATACACATACTTCTTTATATTTAACTGAAACTATTTAATATCCTTATTTTGAGTGTTTAAGTTTTATAAAAAAAACAACAGAACAAATCGAATTTATATTCGTATATATGTATGAATATCAAACTAACAATGGCTGCCAGATAATTCATTACCGGGGAGCTACCAGTAATTAAAAATTGCTTACCATTATCTTTGCTATTTTTTCAGGTACCAGTAAGACGTCTCCGAGAGGTCAAAGCAATCAAAGTGGAACTTCAAACACGCAAACACCGCACAACCCTTTCCACAACAACCGAAACCAAGGACATCCGAATAACGGCAACGGACATAACAATGGAAACCGTGCACATGGCGAAGTGCCTAATGGTCGAAGCGGTTCCGGGCACGGACATTTTGAAACTCTTCGCTTGCCTATCGTTAACATTGATAATAGGGGAAATGTCTTGTCTGTCAACAGTCCCAACAGCCATAACATCGGGGTCCTAGTCAAAGGCGGAGCTGGGGCAAGGCCAAACCGTCACAACAATGGGCTTGGACGTAATTCCCATGCGGGCTTATCAGGTGTGCTTGGTTCAGCTAACGGCGGTCACGGCGGTGCAGGACAAGGGCTTGGTTCAGCTAATGGTGGCCATGGTGCGGCAGGACATGGAGTTGGCAGTAGTGCAGCAGGAGTAAATGCGGTTGATATTATGGTAGCAGATATTATTCCTGGTGGCTACCCGAGGGAAATAAACGGGGCAAATAATGGCCTCCGTGGAGCTGGTGCTTTGCATGCAAATGTCGGCATACGCACAAGTGGTGTCTTAAACAGCAACATGGGGGTACACTTATCCGGAACCCCTATTCCTAGCATTGTCGAAGTTGTATCAATGCCAATGACCGCTGGAGGAGCAGTTCATTCAAGTACAGGTCAAGGTAATGGACAAAGGTACTATGAAATGCATCTATCAAACGGTCAGCGTGTATTGTACGCCGTGAAAGACAAAAATATTAAAAATACCAAAAGCAAAGGTAAAAGCGCGGGGAAATCTCAAGGCGGATCTGGTTCTAAAGCAAGTAATACTAAGGGTTTACAAACAACAGAAGAACCGCCGGAGAATGCTACTGGACCCGGTGGCATTGAGGCAGAAGACGTGGTCGTTTAACGAGAACAAAAGGACAATTAACATTTGGTTTGTTTATGCAATGCATTCTTGTTGGCAGTTAAAAGATTAATAACTGTACAAGGTTTTAGCAGTTGCAGGGTATTTGTACGACTTATCCCACAAAAAGCGGTTGTCATTTGGTCAACTTGCTTAAAAAAGTCGAAAAAGACAGGGCTGGCCAAGTTCTGGTACAATTAATGTGCAATGTTTTTTGGCGCACATGACTGCATAACTATGCAATGAAAAAGAGTTGCGTAATTTGTAACACTGATGTTCAAATTATGACGTTGCGAAATGCATATGCATCCGTTAACGCATACTCCCCATTTAAAGTCTCATTACCGTGTATGAATCCATGGTTTAAGTTAAGTATTTATATTCATTTATTGTGCAAATTTTACATGTTCCTATTATAGTCTCATAATTATTCACTATTTGTGGTATATTGTATATTCAGTTGAAGCGATTGTTAAAGTTTTGACGAGGTTGAAAGTAAAATAAAAAGAATGAAACTAAAATAGTGTGCTTTTGTACCTTTGTCTGTTTCTTTTTTCGAATGCGAAGCCACTAAGCGGAATAAAGTTCCGAAGCAAACTCAAGGGACACGTCCAAAAATATCCAAATCAGATGTCCAAACTCCTAACCAAAAATGACATCTATAGTAGTATTCCGTGTTGGTCTTAATTGCATCTTAAAGAATAGTGTAGCTTATCGCTTTGGTTGGGAAATAATAACAGATCAATATAATGACATATGTCGAATTTGTATGACCATTAGATTGAGTTACAGGAGCCGTTAAAAGTAACAAATTAGCAAAGCATTCCTCTTTACTGACAAGATTATTTAAAATAACCTCTAGTTTTCGTATTATTATTTTTCAAATACATTTGTGTTCATACAATTGGGGTATTATCATTTTACTTTTCCTTTTATCGAACTTAGAAAAAGACGCTATTTACAAAATGTAAAACATCGACCGAAATTGCTTTTATTTGCAAATACTGCTCAAGACTCTAGTATAATGAGCTCAACATGATTCACTTCAAACTGTTTTTTGTGTTCAGTGTTAAGTCATAACTCCGTCTCAGTCATATCTTTCAAAATAACTTGGATTGGGTCATTGCCAATTAAGATTTTTTAAGAATAATCCAATGTCTAAGGGGAGGGGGCAGCTAATTGAAGCTGGACACAAAAAAGGTCTAGCTTTGTGGCATCAATGCCAAGAAAGAAACGGGACAAACCCTACCTATACAGGGCCAGTTTCCATTTAATACCTATCCAATCAGCTGCTCGAAAAAGAGCTGAGTTCGGGATATGCGAACGCCTTGGCCTGTATTTTACTTACGTTCTGACTTAAAATTGCAAATCTTAGTAATAGTTACGGAGCTTACTACCGGAGCCAATGTCAATGAAGAGAACCACCGGTGGCGAAGTTGTCTTGTTCCATGTGTCAAAGACAACGTTTAAAAGATATCGAGCAGAATCAGTGAATAGCGTCGTAATATATTGGCAAGGTAGCTTTAAAACGGTTACGCCCCATGCATATTTAATGATCTAAGATATCAAAGTTGTTTGATTTATGATATGGGGCGTAATGCGATATTGCGATCTGATAATGGCCACCAAACGCAACGGAGAAAGAGAAACCAGCAAAAAAACAAACACAATTATTTAATAACAGTTCTACAAACGATATTTAAAAAAACTATTTCGTAATTTAAAATCCTGGAAGCAAGAATAATGTACAAAGTCAAATAATTCATATAGTTACAGACAAGTATGTTTGAATATTTTTACGTTTAAATCGAGAGCGTTTCTGTATAGGATTCAAGATTCAAGATTCAACTTATTTTGTAAGTAACCTGAACACAAAGTGTTTCTCATTACATGATAGAAATAATACATTCAATTAAACATATATATATATATATATAATGATAGCATGATAGGTTTGAAATCTCAGACGTGAAAAAAGAACTGTTAATATTTTAACAAAAGACTAAACATTAGATACTTTTACATTACACTAACATTTCACTTACACCCCACAGTGAGGATGGACTAACAACTAATTAGTAAATATTTATATCATATTTTTCATGATGAAAGCTAGATTTTTAAAGATATATTATGGCATGTAAAAATAATTAAATATAGGCATTATGTTACTAAAGAAACAAATTAATAAAATGACTTTATAATTATACTAAACTATTGTTTATTAACCTCCTTTTAATATATCATATCATAATGGTTGCGTCCTTTTGGTTTTATTCAAAAGTATATTCCGTGCAAAACATATACTGGTTAATTGATGTATTAAATTAACTTATTAAAGATAAAAATAATCTCGATGTTACTATCTAAACACTAACATATCTTTGCATCCTGTTGATGGATGATTCACCTTAAATAGAACATTAAATATCATTCTAGTAAAATCCAGATTAATGCATTCTAAAATATCATAGGGAAAAAAATAGTATACTTTCATGAATCTATTTAACATATCAATGCAAACTGTTCTCACAATACCTTAGTCGAATATCTGGCCGATTCAACATACCTTTTTAACTAAGGACATCGTCTTTAATTTTTAAACGTGAAATATTTGATGATGACCTTACATATCTAAATATGAGCAAGTATGGCTAAAAAGGTTATCACAAACAAAGTAAGAAATACAGAGTAACACAAGTGTACCCATGAAACTTCCAGGGCAGTAATGTCTGATGACAACGTTTTAACTTTAACAAAGTTCTGAACAATTGTTACCATGGACTGGTAGTCTCCGCGTACATGATTTTTATACAAGTCATCAGTTAAAAATCAACCTCGGAACATCTCAGTCCTTTTTTTAACTATTGAACTACAAAAGCACTTTAGACGTATAACGGATTCAGGTTCAACATATTTATTAAGTAATTTGAGCATAATCGTATTCCTCATTACATGATCAAAATATAATTCAATTATACATATATACAATGATAACACAATAGGTTTGAATGTGAGACACGACAGATATTATATAATCACTATTAATAATCAGTATTTTGCACATTAACTAAATTAACTAAATAGTGTATAAATTGACATTGAGGATGGACAAACAAGCGTTAAGCAAAATATTTACATTCTATTTCTCACGAAGAGTGGCATATCATATAACAATCATGTACTTTGTAAACAATCAAATTGTATGAAGAAATATTATTATACATATAAATCAAGTAGAGTTAAATTCTAAACGAAAGCCTTACCTAAGTGATAGTGGTTACGAAACAATATTTACAATGTTATGACGTCGTTCGAATCCTTAAGAAATATATTTGGACACATTAAGTTGAATGGTATAGTTCCTATTTTGCATAAGTTCAATGAATTTCATCATTCTATGCCTAACAAGGTATTTCCGTTTAAGATATAGTCTACGTAAATCAGTAAATACCTTACAAACACAAACAAAGTGAAACTCCTCTTCAATATCGCCACTATTACATATGGTGCAATAGCGTTGATTGAGGAATTCTATTGTTGCCATTATACCCAGTTTCAATACGTAACTGATGAGACGAAAGTCGCAATCTAGTAAATGGAATTCGATATTTAGAAGCAAATCTATCGAGATAGTCAGCGCGTTCGAAAGATATCTTAAAATGTTTATAAGTACATTAAACGGGGCTGTAACTGACAACGTTGTACCAAGATTGTTTAAACTGATCAATAACTCGTTCCCTATAAACTAAATAAAAAGATTTCATATCGACACAGCCTGGATTAATCCAAACATTTGAAAAACCAGCTGAGTCCAGCATTATCTTTACATGACTAGCCCAATTGGCATTTCCTTTCATAGACTCTGCTACAAGATCATTATACAGTATGCGAACTATGATATTATCGTTATTGAGTGTTCTACACGAACATTTTATAATTCGTTTATACCTTGTTAGATACAATGAAAACGTTGTTAACTTTAAAATATAACATGGCTGGTGATATCCGCGAACATGTTTTCATACAATACATCAGTTTAAGATCTACCTCGGAAAACAAGTCATTTCAGCATGCGTCCTTCTTATAGATTTTTTAATCATACCTTTGTTATGTTCAGTATTATATTTTTAATTAACTATATAACAAAAGTATCATAATGGTATCAGAACTTATCGATTTTTCGCTCCAAATGGTGGTTTGCATATTTGAGGCTTAAAACAGCGGGTTAATTTATTGGCAAGCCCGGTCAGATCGACACCGTGCGTCAGATTCTGTCAATGATTAATAGCGTTGATCGAACAGGTACGATTTCTTACGATCATAGCCGCTATTTCATGTCATTTATATGCTATAATAAAACCGAAAGTTTTCTCAGTGTTAAGTTCTGATTAACATCAGAAGTAGCACTCAGTCACTAGTTTCGTTCGGCAATTGTTGATACTTATAATCTATTTGACAACTAATACAAAATACAGAAAGATGGATTTCAAATCGCTCTTTTTCAATGTGTTTTTAATTTTCGCCGCTGTGGACAGTTACATTTTGCGACACCAGGTAAATATATAACGAAAATTAAGAAAAGATAAAAAATAACACAATTTTAAAAAAATGTAGAAAACTGACATAATTGAATTATAAACAAAAGGAAAAATTACCTTAACCTTAAATTCGAAAATATTATATTGAAAATAAACTGTCCTAAAACCAAAACAAAAAACAAAAAAAGAAATCAACTATGATAATCAAATATCGTTTTGAAATATGTCAGCTGGTGATCTATATTTTAGTTATTGTGAAAACATATGCTAAAAATATCTGATTTATCCTATTCAGATTATATTTTCTTCAATTTCAAATTCGTTTGTGTTTTTATTTTAAATTTTGAAGACGTCAAAGCAGCATTTGGAGCTTATTTTACCGCAGATAGTGTATGCAAAAAAGTTTCTTTAAATAATCAAAATCAGAGTGATTAAAAATATTATCAATTTTCGAACATACGATTTAAAAAAGGTGTTAATACATTTGTATTTATATATACTTTCATTTGTCTGAAGTTTTGTAAAATCCCTTAATTATCACACTTTCAACTCTCAGCGGATTTTTTCTTCATATATTGTGTTTTATTTTTATTATTTGCTTTCCGCGACAGGTTCTCTAAGCATATTTTTTTTGACAAAGATCATAACTTTATTTCATTTTGATTAAATCTTTCAATAAGCCTCAAAACAAATTTCAAGTTTATGGTCTTATATTCTGCTAACTTATTTATACATTTGCTTTTTATTAATTTTATATAACTCCAATTCATTCCAGAACCGTTCACCTTCGCAACGAATGACTTGGAGACGAAGATTAACTAGCTCTCGTCCCACCCCGAAACCTTACACATGGAATGGCAGTAACGGAAGCCCTAAAAGTAGCAACAACAACAACAACAACAACAACAACAACAACAACAACGGGGCACCATCCATAAGCCACTCTTTGAATATAAATAATCTTAATCTTAAGCCTGGGCAGTCGAAAATCATCCGACATACGATGGTCATAAGCCATCAGCCAGTTGGTGAGTAAAGGTTTTTGTATTTTGTTATTTAACCTGGAATGCTGATTCGAAGTATCGGTGGAATAACTTCAATAGAGATAGAATAGTTTAACTCGCAGTTCTAGGCTATTACTTGTTTGAACCATTGCCCGTTCATTGTATTTATTAGAGAACAAATTTGGAGTTATCTTTAATAACTATTTATTTGAAATTGGACGTGACCTGAGTATGATTCATTATGCACATGCAATTACAAAAGAAAATATATTGCTGTTAATTCTATTTGTCCTGAAGGTTTTGAAAAGCATAAAACAACCTAATTAAAGTTAACTTTATGAATAAACTATTTACTGTAAGTAACTGCCAGATAAATAATGAACGGGAAGCAACTAGTGAATATAGAAAGCTTATGATCTTCTTCTTCTTTTTCAGGGACAGGTGACAAGTCTCCAAAAGGCAAAAGCAATCATAGTGCAACTTCGAAAAGGCAACCACTACACAACCCATTCCACAGCATCCGTAACCAAGGACATCCGAATCAGGGTAAGGGACATAACTATGGAGACAATGGACATGGCACAGTGCCAAATGGACGAAGTGGTTCTGGACACGGAAATTTCGCAACTCTTCGCTTGCCTGTCGTTAACATTGATCACAATGGAAACATATTGTCCGTGAACGATCCTCACAGCCATAACATTGGCGTCCTTGTCAAAGGGAAAGCTGGAGCAGGACAAAACCGTCACAACAACAATAATAATGGACATGTACTTGGAACTGATTCCCATGGGGGGTTGTTAGGCGGACAAGGGCTTAGTTCAGCTGGCGGCAGTCATGGTGCAGCAGGCCATGTACTTGGACTTGGTTCTCATGGCCGGTTGAATGGCGGGCACGGGCTTAGTGCAGTTAGCGGCAATCATGGTGGTACAGGACATGTACTTGGACTTAACTCTCATGGAGGATTAATTGGAGAACATTGGCTTGGTGCAGCTGGAGTACATGCTGTTGATGTGGTTGTAGCGGATATCTATCCTATTCATTCCTCGGCAGGAGTAAACGGGGCACATTTGAAAGCTAATAACGGTCGCCATGGAGCTGGAGATATGCATTCGAATGTCGGTAAAAGTACAAGTGGTAGTCTAAACGGAAACATTGGCGTACACGTATCCGGAACCGTTATTCCTAGCATGGCTGAAGTAGTTCCCATGCCAACAACGGCTGGAGGTACCGGACATTCAAGCACTAGGCAAAATAATGGACACACATATTACGAAATGCATTTATCGAACGGGCAGCGTGTATTGTACGCAGTTAGGGACAATAACAAGAACAATGCCAATAGCAGTGTTAAAAGCGCGGGTAAAACTCAAGGGGGTTCTGGTTCAAAAGTAAGTACCACATCGGTATACCAAACTACAGAAGAGCCTCCGGAGGGTGCTACTGGACCTGGCGGCATCGATGTCGAAGAAATGGGCGTTTAATCAGATTAATGGGATAATATACCTGTTAGATTATGCAATGAATTCTTGTTCGCAGTGTTAGTTTAATACTGGTACACGATATTAGCTGCTGCAAGGTTTTTTAACGACTTATCCTCCAACAAGCGGTTGTCATTTTGTCAAATCGCTGAGAAAGGTCGAAAAAGATAGGGCTGGCCGAGATCTTGTAGCATTTATGTGCAAAGCTTTCGAAGCACACGACGGCATGGGTATCATTTATAATAAGGATATTGAAGACAATTGTATAATTTCTAACACTGATGTTCATATAATAGTTTTGCGAAACGTACGTAATTACACCGCGCGATGTTCACTCCCCATTTGAATTCTAAATAAATTGTCATATTACTGTGTATGGATCGATGTTTTATAAAAGTATTTTCATTCACTTATTGTACAAATGTAATATGTTTGTTTATAGTGTCGTCATTATTACAGCTTTGTCGAGATTGGAAGTATAATTAAAATGAGGTAAACTTGATGAATGAGTTTTCTTAACGATGTGTGTTGTTTTATCAAATCAGAAACGACTGAACGGAGTATAGTTTCAAACGAAACTAAAGGTATATATATATGCCAATTAGCAAAAGATGTCCAAAAATTGGGTCGGAACAACTAACCTATTTTTGCATGACCTTTATATACCATTTAATGCGCTTTCAATTCTGTTCTTTGTTGGATTTAAAAACGATTTAGCTATTCGGGCAACGTAACCACAATCCTAACATTTTAATATTGTGAATTATGGCAATGATGTAAGATCGTAAGATGGACGTCAGTTACATAGTTAATATCACCCCAGCTGCCATTTCTATAAATCATCTTATTGAAAATGTTCAACGATTTTTGGAAATACCCTCTACCGTTCATGAAATTATCGGCACGCTTTTATTGAATGAGCCTTTGTTGCATTCTTTCATTAATTAAACATCCACACATTGTTAGTTTTTCCTGAACTTCAGCTTTCATGAAATGCTATTTGAAAATTGACCAGGACTCTAGTTTATAAGCAAAAATATTATATTATCTTTTTTAAGCTAAAAGGCAGAAATCAGTTACAGTCATATCTTCCGAAATAATCTTGACTGCAAACCAATATTACTTTAAGGATAATGAAATGTCAAGGGTTTGAAGAGGAGATGAGCTTGTTGACATTCACCCTCAGGCCAATATTCTAACTATGTCCATAATGTTGAGAAGCACAATGCTCAATGACAAATAAAGAAACATACACGCTATGAGTTAAAGGCGCACAATATTGGTTGATGTCAATTTCTTTTTATTTTAATACATTATCGTGTTTAACTCATATGATAAAAAGTCTACATGATTAAGATACAGATAAAAATAAATAAGAAAAGATTTTGGCGCTTGTTATCTGTAGAAATTGTAGCTACGAAAACTCATTTATAAAGACTTATATGTATTATCTGAGCCTAAATTGTGAGCGTTATCGTCAAATGAATTAAACATCATAACGCTTTAAAATTATAAAAAAGAAACATTTTCTCTGCATAAACCTATAGTGTGCGCCTTGAAACACAACATCACAATAGTACAATGCAAATCTAAAGAGCAAATCGCAGTAGTAACAAACAACAAATACCACCTTGAATTTATCAGTGAAGCTAGGAGGCACTGGAACACGAGTCGTATGGGGCGTATTTCCATAACCTAACACTCGCTCCATCACCATTCAATAATTACAAATATCCGTTGAGCGTACAAAGATCGCTGGATTGTGAACCAGCAATCTCTCTCCCTCTCTCTCTCTCAACAAAAGAGAAAAAAATGTTTTAAGTGAGAGAAATTCCTCAAACTGTCCAATATTTTATGGAAAATAAACATCTGAGCCCTAGGGACCTCTAGGTGTCCTTTTCTATGAAATAACGGACGGTTATGGTCTTTGTCCCTTACAGAAAATTGTCAGAATCGGATTCATAGTACAAAGCTTGTTTCGAACGGGCGATAAGTGGTCATCATCATGTATTGTCCAATGAGAAGGATGTATTCAAATACATCTTTTTCAGTAAATCAGTATTTAGCCGTTGGTTGAGCGGCATATATAAACAGTGGCTGACCAACTGCATGTCTAGTTTACACAATATACTGTAGACCACTTAATTACTTAAAGATTGTAAGTATGTACCTACAAAAATATGATTAGGTGCGGTTATGAGACTGCGTTGCCTGAAACCATTTAGTTCTATAAGTACATGCTAAAAATCGTTCAACCATTTAAGATCCGCGTTAGATCTGTAATGTGAAATATATCATGGCCAAATTTAAATATGTTTAAACGACTAATGTTAAGCAAAAGACAAACTATGATAGCAATCTACATTAAAGAAGCCATGAATTTAAAAAATACTTTCCTTGTACAATAGTAATCCTTCTTAAGTTAACTTTTGTTAATTTCTGCTTTTTCCTTCTAAGTGTTTAGCAATTTATATTTTCATATTTAGTTACATGATGTATATTTATTATAATTCCGTTGCTATTTATAGTTGATTTATGTTTTTGCCATATTTATGTTGTTAATGGCCAAAGGCTATTCTATGCCGATCTGCCAATAAACTTTGAAACTTTGAAACTTGTAAGATATTTTGATTGCGAATTGATGAGGACATTGTCAGAATCGGCGATAAAGTACAAGGCTAGCTTTAAACATGTGATAAAAGTAGCGCTACAATCCCATAATCGCATATACTAATAAATAAGAACTTGCACTGCGTAATACCTAAAGCATTAATTAATTAATAATACAATCTTTATGAACACCAGTTAATACTAATTTATTGTTCGAGACATAATGAGTAATTAATTAATATTTAAGTACGAATGGTAATAGTTGACTGTCACCATCGACACCTGGCGTTATACGAAAGTGATATATATGTCAAATTGTGTGATTCATAATGAAAACCTTACACCTGGTCAGTCTGAATGATATAGAGGCACTGTACCTTTCTTTTTGTGACAGGTTTTGTAAGAATGAGGCTGACGGACTTAGATTTTGAAAAATCGCTCTATCTTACTTTCTTATGTATGTTAAAGACATCATAAGCGTATAACGTATTAAATAATCGCTCTATCTAACTTTATAATGTTTGTTAAATATATATTAGCTGATTATTATCTTAAATGGTCACTCTATACTACTGCATTATGTTTGTTTAAGATAACTCGTCACTATATCCTACTTTTTAATGTTTGTTAAATATATATATATACTGACCGACATATGATCTAAATGCTCACTCTGTTCTACTTTATTATATTTTTAAAGATATACTGGCCGATTAATGTTTAATATCTATACTACTGTATTCTGTTTGTTAAAGCTATGATAACCGCCTTATGTTTTAGTTCACCACTCTATCCTACTTCTAATGTTTGTTAAATATATAAACTAACCAACATATAATCTAAATGATCACTCTGTTCTAAATCATTGTTTTTTAAAGACATGCTGGCCGATAAATGTTCAAGTTTATTACGTCATCCTCCTTTCGTATATTCTTAAGACATATTCACCGACTTATGTTTAAGTATATTATATTATCCTACTTTCTAATGTATGTTAAAGATGTATTAACCAACTTATGTGTAAGTTTAACACCCTATCCTAATTTTTCACGATTGTTGGAAGATATATTAACCGACTACTGTTTAAGTATTACACTCTAACCTAGCTACTTTTCCACGAAAGTTGAAGATATTTTCGCCAGCTAATGCTTAAGAATAACACTCTTACCTACTTTTTCACTGATGTTGAAGATATATTAACCATCTTAAGTTTATGTAGAACGCTCTAACCTACTTTTTAACGAATGTTAAAGATATATTTTCCATCTTATGTTTAATTATATCCCTCTAACCTACTTTTTTTGAATGATTAAAATATACTAACCGACTAATGTATTTAATAATCGCTCTATCTCCTATCTTACTTTCTTATGTTTGTAAAAGATATACTAGCCGATTATTATTTTAGCTTATCACTTTATCCATCTTCATAGTATAATATAAGAATAAAGATAAAATACGATTTGCTACGAATACCTTTCATAATATTTTCATTTTAAATATAAGAAGCAAGAAGAACTACTTATTTGTTAACATATTTAAAGATATATTAACCGACCCGTACTTTAACTAGTCAATATTTTGTTTTTTAAGTATGTTAAAGTGACAATCTTATTCAAAATCAATACATACATGTATAACAAACATAAATTTTGAGTGATAACCCTTCAACTAGTTACTAAATAATGCCTTCATGGAAAATACTAATTACAATTAACAATATTATAATCGTGTATTTATTAGCTGCAAACATAAAAATATTAAAAAAATGGTGTGTACATGCTAAAATATCTACTGCAATCTTCTCTGGTCTCATAAGGTAGCAATACCGCTTTTTCTGCATCTTTAATTAAATTAGACTTAATATCCTCCATAAGCATCATTGTTTTCGACATTTGTTCATCCTATTTTGGTGAATTTATTAAACATAATAAATATTATTAGGGAGTAATAGTGCATCTTTAAGTATATCACTCTAACCTACTTTTCTATGAATGTTAAAGATATATTAATATATTAATATTATACCTAATCAATCTTTCCTACTTTTGTATGTATGTTAAAGATATAATAATCGGCTTATGTTTTAAATAATCGCTTAATCTTACTTTCTTTTGTAGGTTTAAGATATAATAACCGACTACAGTATTTAATATTCGCTCTATTCTGCTTTATTATGTGTGTAAAAGATATACTACCCGAATGATATTTGAGCTAATCACGTTATCCTTTTTCACATTCATAGATGAGAGTACAGATAAAATGCAAAATTGCTCCAAATACAATTCATAATATTATCATTTTATAAGAAGCATGAAAAACTACATATTTGTTTACATTTTTAGAGCTTTATTAACCTACTCATATTATAGCTAACCAGTCTTTTCTTTTATATGCTTGTTAAAGATACAATAACCCACTTTATCCCACTTTCTACTGTTTGTTACTTTTATAGATATTAAGCTATGACCGACATATATTCTAAATGATCACTCTGTTTTACTTTATTATGTTTTTAAAGATATACTGGCCGATAATTTTTTGATGACTGATGACTGTATCCCCCTTTCTTACATTTTTTAAAGTGACACTCTTATTCAAAACCAATACATATAAATGTATAACAAACATACATTTTAGGTGATAAACCTTTAACTACTTACTAAATAATGCATGTGCGGAAAATATTAATTACTGATAACAATATTGTAGCCGTGTATTTAATTGCAGAAAGCGCAACAATATTAAATGATTGGTGAATACTAAAATATTTACTGTGGTTTACTATAGTCTCATAAGGTAAAAATAGCATGTTTTATGCTCATTACTTTCAAATTAAACTCGGTAACCTTCTTAAGAACCATTGTTTTCGACATCTATTCATCCTTTTTGGACTATTAAAACAATATTATTAATTGTGGTAAATCTTACTTGGGAGTAAGAGTGCATCTTTAAGATATATTAACCGACTAATGTTTAAGCATACCATTCTAAACTACTTTCTTTCGAAGGGATCAGACACCAGATGGTCCCTAAATTGGAATATGCAGTATTTCATAAAAAAGGCTTATACTTGTCAATACAAGCTAGAATGAGGCCGATAATTTGTCACTTTACATGATAAAAATAATACCTTGTCACTGTCTCAGATAGGTTTACCCGTTAAAATGGTGTATAATAGTTTCCAAGAAAACACGGTGTTTATAACTTAGGAGACGAAAGTTTGCCACTATAAATCTTTTAGCAATCACCAGTCATTTAATATTTGTGTTTACAGCTATAAAATACACGGTTGCAATCTTATTATCAGTAATTATTATTTTCCATAAATGCATTATTTAGTAAGTAATTAAAGGTTTATCACGCAAAATATATGTTTGTTATACGTGTGGGTGGGGGTATTGATTTGAGATACGTGTGTCACTTTAACGATGCTGTTAATCGACAACACTCTTTCTCCATAAAAAAGTTATGACCATTAAAAAGATGTATTCGATTTTTGGAGCGATGTTTATTGTGCATGTGGAAGCGAAATGTTTAGGCGGTCAACGACAACTAGTTCGCTTCTAAGGTGACTCGCCGATCAAATGTTGGTCGGTATATCAACTATACATGTGGGTATTAAGTATGTTGTTTACACCAACAATTCTACATAAAACCAAAGTGCTTTTTTTATATGTTTTGTATTTTGCTATCATGAGATTCAATGTCAAGGTTGCAACATTTTCAAAAAATATACGTCGGTTTTTTTGGTTGTTAAATTGCTTGCTTTGATGTTTATGCATGTTTATTAAGAACAAAAAAGATTCCCGCGACAAAATAAGATGTGTTTGTGTTGGGTTTTTTAACGTACAATCGTATCCTGATTGGCTCAAACTCATTTGGTTCCATTTTCGCCTTTTTCCAATTATAAAATTAAGCCCGCTTTGCTCGATTGTGTCTGTTTCGATTTTTTTACTATAAACACATATGTAGTTTTAGGCGATATTATGAAAACTTAATACTATACGGGCAATTCACCTTTGTTTATAGTTTTACCATTTGTCTGATAATGTAATTACTCAGCTAGGTTCTGTACTTAAAACTTCGACCATTAGTCATCGTATACTTATTGTCTTACTCCAATCGATATCTTATTTGATACAGTTGTCCTATTATATAGCTGGGTGACGAAATATGTCAGTGCTTGTGGTTTTAGTTTCTATAGAAAAATATCGAACACACAAGCTGTTATCATGTAGTCATATCGACATATTTTATGTAGTAAATGACATGAAGTAACATTTTAATGATTAAGAATGGGCGGAGTGAGCGAAGAAAATATCCCTTTTAATCAGTATAATATTACTTCAGATCATCTATTTGTCTTAGAATACTACCTCATTGGCTGACAAATTGTCCACGCAAACTCTGTACGGATGTATCGGATGAGTTGTAGTTGACGGATCTTTAAACACCCGCGAAAGATGAAATTCTTAATAATTAAGTCTACTACTTATTGATTGCCGTTCTGCAATTGCATTGGATGAAAATGTAAGTTGTTTTCTAAGTTACGAGTTATAAAATTATATATCTCAAAAGTATGTGGACTTGTGACTTCTTAGGACTGGACAATAGATGCTCACCTCATTTGTATATAGGATTTATCAGCCATAAGTTTCAGTTATCCGGTTAGCTATTCCAAATTGGAGCATCTTGGCCCTTTTCCATCGAAAAAAAAAACAACCTCGGATATATGCCTGTACATTACTAAAAGGAGTTCGAAAAATAAATAATAGTTATATTAATCAATTGCAGAGTTCAAACGTGAAATTTGTATTACTCTGTTTAAGATTAAATTGACTCTCGGGAAAGCGTATACGGTCCTATGGCTTAATTTCTAAATTGAAATTACTACGCGATTTGCTAGAGCTTAGTTAAATGTAAAGAAATCTGATAATGTAAACCGTCCACATACATCCAAAGTTGTTTTCGATGGAAAATGGCCGAGGTGTTTCGATTGAGCTATTTCATGTCACGGTGCTTGTTAGTGGTCACCAGGTGGCACAAATGGATTTTCTCCAGGTACCCTGGCCCATCCCCCAACAAACTACCTCACTCTCGCAAAATCGTGCAAACTATAGTTACTAATCATATGTCGATAAAACTTCTTATTTTTGTTGAACAAATTAATAAATAAACTTTAAACTAAGTTTCATTTGCCTTTCTAGAAGTATTGTATTACAAGTGTTTTGTGTTTTAATTTTCTGCCAGTGCTAAATTCGACAAAAAATGTATTTTCGATGATGTTTTCATTTGATCTCTAACAAACCAGGCTTCTGGAATAAGATCAATCGCTAAATATCTTACTTTAGTGAGTGTTCTAATAAAATACATTTGTCAGTAACAGCGGTTAATTAATTGCAGAAATGTAAGTCAAACAGAAATGAATGACATAGTTTTAGTGGTCATTGTTTTGTGATCAAAGCGCGCGTGCTCCATATCAATAAATGTATGCAATATGATCCGTCAACATTGATGGTTTAGTAATAATCACACGTGGTGATATCTTACATGTAGGTTTCTTATAATGAAGGCCATCCTTTAAAGATGCACTTTTACTCCAAAATATGTAAAACCACAATTAGGAAAGTGTGTTTTAGTTTACCGAAAAGGATGACTAAATATCGAAAAAATGGTTCTTCTGAAGAATACCGTGTTGAATTTTAAAGAACCTTGCAGAAAACACGGCATTTCTACAACATGAGACAAAAGTTGATCACTGAAAATCTTTTAGCATTCTGCAGTCATGTAATATTTGTGCGTATTCAGCTATTAAATGCATGGTTAGAATCTTGTTATCAGTAATTAATATTTTGCATATATATATTATTAAGTAAGTAGTTAAAAGTTTATCATATGTTTGTTATATATGTGTATGTATTCATTTTAAATACAAATATCACCTTAATATTTTGTTATTCAAGAATTCAAGCAGATTCAGATATTTGTTGTTTTCTAGACCCGGTTTCAAAAAAGATCGTAATTTTTTTTTAAAAATCAGGCTTTACCTTGTTTCGGCGGTAAAAATAATAAACTGTGATTCAATAAAAATATTGTTCGAACTTTCAACCGTAAAAAATCTACTAACCCGACAGACCCTTTTTATTCCTCCCGACTCTTCACTTTTCTTTCCCGTAGTGTTTTTTTTTTTTTTTTCTCGTAATTTTCTAAAACTTGTGCATGCTAAGTCAGTGTGTGTATACCACGTGATAAATAACCTCATATATGCTACGTCGGAAGGCCATAATTTGCTTAAAATGAAGACTTAAATCAAAGATAACTTTTCATTTACAACACCATTTTGAATGAAACAAAGGGCAGTCTATGCCGCTTAAAGAGCCCCGCATTTGTTTTATTTCCGAAATTTGATGAGGTCATTAGTTTCATCTAACACTTCGACAAACCTGTTTTCAAAATAGTGTTTGACAGTGCTCCGTCAGACGGCCGTATTATAAAAAAAGTTTGTCTAAGTGTTTTAAGAAACCAAACCCGCAATCAAATTCTGGTTAAAGACCGAAGGCAGGGCTCTGTAAGCGGCGTTGACTGCGCTATGTTTCATTTTTAATGGTGAAGAAATGGTGAAGTTATTTTTGTTTAAATTATATTTTCAAGTCAAATATTGCCTTCCGACGTAGCATTTATGACGCAATTTATCACGTGGTATACACACACTGTAAGTGATATTGTTTAAATTTGACCATTTTGTATTTGAATTTTCAACTATAGCGATATACCCTGATAAGGTCGTTTTGGTCCATAATCCCGGGTCTCAAAAAATAAAAAATAGAATAAAAGCCTACCTTCTTACCCTATTTTATTTCTGAGATGTTAGTGGAAACAAAATACTATACTTTAGGCCATATAACATACATTCCGCCAACAACTTTACAGGTATACCTAAGCAGTCTTAAGCAGCGTATAACGGCATATTTCGAAAATGGTACGTTACTCAAACTGGGCCCAGGTCATAACTTGAAGATCTAAAGATGGGTTTATTTCCAATTAACAAAATGACAGCATTTCATGTACAAAGATTTAGCTTTGAATATATTGTTTGCATCTGTATGATGAGATACATTACACCGATATTTAAATTTCGCAAATTTACCCCCCCCCCCCCCCCCCCAACCCCTCATTCCGTCCAAAAATTGTCGTCATTTAGAAAATGAATAAAAGAACAAGTGAGAAAGGCGCCAAAATAAAGAAGGGCAGACAATTAAATATTCGGCGCTGAGAAAGAGTTCCCTCCCTTGATATTTTTTTTTTCAAAATTTGTCAGATATTTTCAATCCAATTATTTCGGTAAACCGACAGTCAGCCACTATTGATTAAAATCAAGTAAAGCGATAAATAAAAAAGTGGCTGGCCTATTAAGTTGGTAGTTTTTACAATGGAGTAAGAACCCGTAAAAACGTGGAAGGTTGTTTATATGTACTTAATGTATGTACCTTATATAAAATTAATGGCTATGCATCTGTGACGCACCAAATAATTCATTCTTGTGAGTACATACTAACAACTTTAAACAATTACTGAAAGCTACATCTAAACCTGACACACAACAAGAGCCGCAATATATTGCACGCAGAATTGACATAAATGCTAATAAATCAACAAATATATCTTAATTAGTATTCCATTTTTAACATATAGATCACCCTAAAAGCCAGTGCGTAATATTTCATAAGTGAGCCAAACCATTGTGGTTAGTAAGCATTAATGACTCACAGATGTGTCATACTTTTCTCAGAAGTTGTTAACCTTTCATTTCAGTGTAGAATAATTGTGACATATTTGCTGTTTTGTTTTTTTTCATTTGGTTGTGTTGTGTATATGTGTGTTATACGTATATAATATGTCATAAAATAATTGTAATATGCGTATGTTAATCTGTGCAGCAGTTGTATAGAACTGTCCCGTAACCTTGTGAAATAGTTCTGATATATTTTCTCACTTCTTCTTCTTCTTCTTCTTCTTCTTCTTCTTCTTCTTCTTCTTCTTCTTCTTCTTCTTCTTCTTCTTCTTCTTCTTCTTCTTCTTCTTCTTCTTCTTTCATTGAGTACATAAACAATGCTTTAGTTTAAAAAAAACACATTGAGGTTTACTTGAATCTTGACCAATGCTTTTTTTCAAGCTGTTCTATAATAAAATGCGTTTTTAAAATGTAAAAAAGACTTAAGTTTAGTTTAAAACTGACACGAAGTGAAATTAAGTTCATTTGTCTCCCATCATTTAAATATCCGTGTCAATCTTCCTTTAAGTTCACCAAGTTCATTAAAGTTTAACAACAAATTTTATTCATAACAAAACTCAGTGTGTCACATTGACCAGATAAAATCAGCAGGAAGTTATCTATCTCTAATTATTAAAATATCCTTGACGAAGTTCCTGACGAGTACAAGCTCGTCCTTAAAATTCAACAACGATGATATTCATAACGAAACTCTATAACATCTCACATTGACCCATTAAAATCAGCAAGGAAGTAATCTGTCTCCATTTATTTCACTTCCAGTAACGAACTTCCTTTAAAATCAACCTCTTTCTTCAAGTTCAAAAACGATCACAATAATCTATTATATGTCACGTTGACCCGATGGAAACAGGACAGAGGTCGTTTGTTTCCATTTATTTAACTTCCAGTAACACCCTTCCTTATCGTTAAATGGCGATTGGTCTGCTTTTTATAATGAAATGCCAGATTTAGGGCTATAAAATACCATCAACAACAATGAATCAAGTAACCGCAATATTATACTTTTTTAACAAGAGTTTTGTTGTTTAAATTTGGTAAATATGACGTCAACTTTGTAATAAATGACACAATTGTAAATCAAATGTCATTGAAGTTGAAATTGCCAATTAACCCTGTTTGTGTCTTTATTATTCCATATAAGTACGATGACGCATCCATTGAATACTAAACACAGTATATATGTGATACATTTTAAATGATAATAACAGATGGATAATACTGTTTAAATCGATTAACTTGCTACACACATCGAATAAGTTTTAAAATACATACGCACTAACAGATCCAGGGAGAGGTGGATAGGGTTGGCACAGTTTTTCTTTGATAAACAGTATAGCCTATATACTTTAAGCTCACATTCATTGTATTGAGGGATGACCCTCAAGTCTCCCTTGCAAAATAGAAAGCCTATGCTATTTTCATGAGTTGTGCCCCAAAGTAACGGTCTGAACGAATCCTGCATGTCAAATGCAAAGCCTATAAAAGTGAGTTGCGCCCCAAAGTTACGCCCTCAACAAATCACCAATACCAAATGTAAAGCCGATGTCATTTTTGAGTTGCATCTCCAAGTTAAACATCGAACAAATTCCCAATAACAAATAAAGAGCCTATATTTCGTCTGATTTGCGCACGCAAAGTACACTGCCGTTTAGCACCCCCAAGTTACACCAGAAGTGACACACCTTAATTGCGTCTCAAGTGACGTTTCCATTCTGCTCTTCCTAAATAGGCACCCAAGTTACACCTCAAAGTTACAAGCCCAAATTAGGCCCCCAACTTGCGCTCCATGTTTCGCACCCTTCCCCGAGGTGTGCCCCAAAAATACGCCCCCTTCCAAAGTTACGCCCATATTCTCAGCCATACGCCGTCTTCTCCAAAGTTACGCCCCATCCCCAAAGTTTCACTCCCTTTCCCGAGGTGTGTCCCCAAGGTGTGCCCCCTTCCCCAAAGATACCCCCTCACAAAGTTACGCCCCCTTCCCGAAAGCTTTGCCTCCTTCCCCGAGTTGTGCCCCAAAGTTGCATCCCCTTAGTTACGCTCCAAGTAACGTCTCCAATCTGCGTTTTAAGTTACGTCTCAAAACTGCACTAATAATTTACGCCCCTCATGTTATCCAAGTTTTTCCCAAACTGAGGCCCCAAAAAAGGTCAAACCCTGGATCCTGTAACAAAAATATGGTTTCATTTAAATGTCAAGGTAATCAATGCATCCTAATTAATCGACGTTTTTAGATTTAAGGACCCATCTCTCATAAACGATTGCTTTTTCGAATCCATACTTCTATCCAGTAATAGTTTTTCTTTTGAAATAAATACTTGTAGCTGTCAGTTAAAACCTAATCTATTTAATTTCAAAGTGGAGTGTCAATTGGAGATGAAAGACACAATACGCAGCTGCAATGCATAATATTAAGAACAAATGTGTTGATGTTGATAAAATGGTCCTAAAAGTCGTGCTTCGAAAATATATCTTGCACAAAGAGTATTTATTGCTTCAGCACAATTACTTCAGCGCCCCTATGCTTCATATATCTGGGATGACCAGTACATTATTAGACTATATAGTTTTCATGATACATCTCATGCAGTTGCGCGTTCGTCAAAACATTTCTCATTGATGTGCAGTTTGTGAAAACCTTCTCCTTGTTTATTACAGTAACAACAATTTTATACTAAGCCTATAAAACAGACGCTGACATACTGTTCTTACAATTTATTAGCACTTTTAAAAAAAATGAAAGTGTTTAAACAAATAAATGCTGCGTGGTCACTTTGGTTGTATGAAAGACACCGGCACGATCAAAACTGAGGATATATATTTCAAAATACTGTTTACGTAAAGAAGATGTCTACTAAAAATCATGAACAGGCTGCCATCATGCCATATTGTGTATCCGTGTATTTAAGAGCCTTACGTGTATTTGTACATTTCTTGTATGCTTGTGTTTGCACTGCTGGACATGAGCATGGGTGCTTGTTTTTTTATTTATTTAATGTGCAAATGTGCCGAAGTATAAACATGTACACTCTGGGGATGCTTTTATTTATTTCATAAAAATATGTTCTTTTGGGCTTTTATTGTGTATAAACGCTCATGTATTGCGTATGGACATGCACATGGACACTTTGCGGATGTTTTTTTTATATCATGTGTACACATTCTTTCCCATTTGTATGAATGCGGATGTTTTATTATTTAATGCGCGCATCTGGGCATGCGCATGAACACTCTGTGGATGTATTTATTTATTAATATTATGTGATCATCTGCTTTCCCATCTGTATGAACGCTGATATATTACTATTTAATGTGCGCATGTTTCGGGACATGCGCATGCGCATGAACACTCTGTGGATGCGAGGCTGCAGCCGGAGGCCTGTTTTCCAGCTTTTGCTCCACCTGTTTCAACAACTGTTTCTTGATATTCTCTAGAGTCTCTTCAAGAATATTCTTATAAGTGGTTTCCAACAAATCTCTGATCATTTTATTCTGTTCCGGATTACCTGTGTTGACTGTACCAGACTGAATCAGTTTTGCCAAGTTCGTAAAACTGATAGGCAAGTTTCCAACATTGGCTTGTTTTATCAGTTCAGTTTTGAAGACAGGGTCGGACATTAAGTGGTTTACAAATGTCCTGATGTCTGTCGCGTCTTGTATCAATGCCAGAGAAGTGAACGGATCCAAAGCGAGCCTGCCTCCGTTCGGTGTAGGGTCAACAACATCACCAATTATGCCAGGAGGGCCTAACGATGAAAGGCTTACTGCATCATTTCCTCGTCCCAGTGACGATAATAAGGAAGCCCTTGCAGTCCCTGATGACGCAGCTGATGATGAGGATGATGATGAAGTAGACGAAGAAGAGGAGGTCGAAGAAGAAGAAGAAGATCCAGCGCTACTGGAGGCTAAACTCTGTCCGTGGTGGCTTCCAGCCGATGCTTGGCTAGAGCCAGTTGAACCTGAAGATGATGAATGACCGGCGTGGGACGAACTAGACGAAGAAGATCCTGATGAGGTTGTTGGTTGCGATAAGATACCAGGGTGCGGAGACATGTGCCGCACTGGTTGTTGTACTGTAAATATATATATTATAAGAAATGATAATTACACCCATAAATCACAGTGATTTCATCATTGTCGTTGTAGTCAGATAACTTATTTGCAACTTTTTAAGGTGTAAACTATTAATATGCTTGAGCATTGGTAATTTGTCCATTACAGATCCTCAAACTTAGGACAAAAATAAGTATTCGGTGAATGCCTTTGTTATCAAATTATAGTACCTGTTTCAGAAATGGAAGTTCTTATTCCACCCAGGTCCGATAAACGACCTTGTCCTCGCAATCTTGATATCGTGTCAGCAATGGCCAAAATGTCATCAACAGTCACGACTCCAAGACTGTCGGAATTTGCGGCGCCACGTAAATTCGACCTTGACATTTGGCTGCCATGACCTTGTCTAGGTCCTGGTGACCTTTGTCCTTGAATTGCAGGTGGTTTTATAACCTGGACATTTCTCGCAAGTATCACCGGTCTATGCTGAGAAGATCCTCTCTGACTTTGTTGTGCAGATAGCCGACGTTGTAAGCTAGGAGAGAGATGTTGCCGAAAGCCTGGATCCACCCTAGAGAGTCGTAGAGGTGAACTAACAGCCTCTGACAAACGCAAGTTGTTATTGGAAAGCGGTCTTGAAGCGGCATTGGAGCGAGGTGTTATAAAATTTGATCCCAATGAATGACGGGAACGCTGTGACAGAGGCCCGGGTTGAAATTGTCCTTGTCGATTCAAGAGTATTTGGAGGGAGTCGGGGGATTGTCTTAATTGTCTCGGACGTCTGGCCAGTGATTGGAATCCCAGCTGGTGCCTCTATAAAATAAAATACGTCATGAATTTAAAAGAAAACAGTACAAGTTCAGTTTTTTTGCAAAAACTTCATATAATTATCTATGGCCTTTTCTAACATACTAGTAGCTATATTCTAAATAAAAAATACACAAATTACACAAAGTATAAAGAATCATAAAATACGCGAATGAACGAACGAACGAACGAAAACAAACGAATGAACGAACGAACGAATGAATGAACAAATGAATGAATGAATGAAAGAATGAACCAACGAACAATAGAATAAATTGATGAAAGAAAGAATGAATGAAGGAATGAATGAACGAACGAACGAACGAACGAACGAACAAATGAAAGAACGAACGAATGAACGAAAGAATGAATGAATGAAAGAATGCATGCAAGCATGGATGGATGGATGGATGGATGGATGCATAGATGCATGGGTGGATGGATGCATGGATGAATGAATGAATGAATGAACGAACGAACGAATATATCTATTATTGAATTGATTAATTATTGAATTAATTTATGAACTAAGAACTAACTAAGGAAGAAAGGAAGGAACGAACAAACGAACGAACGAACGAACGAACGAACGAATGTATGAATGAATGAATGAACTAACGAACGAATATATCTATTATTGAATTGATTAATTATAGAATTAATTTATGAACTAAGAACTAACTAAGGAACGAACGATCGAGCGAACGAATGAATGAATGAATGCTCTAATCATTTAAGGGGCAAATGGATGAATTAATAAACGAGCAAATATTTAGATGACTGAATACATGACAGAATATTCAAAATAATGTTAAGCAGATTAAGTAATCGTTTTAACATATAGATGTAATGAATGTCTGAAATAAAAAAAAAATTGTAAAACAGATTAAAATGAATGCAAACATAAAAAATGAATGAAATATGGAAATAAATAAGTAAATCATTATTGAATGAATTGATTATTATAAAGAAAATGAATTGAATAATCAATTACATTGTGTAAACGAATTTTTACTAATAAATTTAAGCTAATGAATAAATGCTTATGAATGGATGTAATGGAGCAAAGACAGTGCATGAATATAATTAATATCAATAAACAATATACGAATGAGTCAATCAAGACATGAATGAATGAATTGGGGGGTCGTTTCTTAAAGCATCTAAATGAAAAAGTTCAACTAAGTTGATAAAAGAGCATTTTAAGAAAACTAACGATGACTGTTCGTATTCATGGCCTCTCAAGTCTAGACTCAGACCAGATAAAGCAAACTTTTTAAATAAAAAAACACATTGTTACTGCATGCGTTTACGAACAATGATTAAAAGACGTTCAAAAACATACGTGTGGTTACATATACAACAATTTTACCATGCATACTTTAAGTGAAGGGGACTTAAAGTATTTAGCTATGAGTCTTGAGGCTGAAATTGACTTGACTTGAGACCAGTCGTAAACTTTGGTCAAGATTTCTTTCTCAGTGTGTGTATACCACGTGATAAATTGCGTCATAAATGCTACGTCGGAAGGCAATATATGGTTTCGAATGGAGACTTTAAACAAAGATAACTTCACTATTTCTTTACCATTTTAAATGAAACATAGCGCAGTCTACGCCGCTTACGGAGCCCCACCTTCGGTATTTAACCAGAGCTTGATTGAGAGTTTAGTTTCTTAAAACACTTGACAAACCTTTTCACAAAACGGCCGTCTGACAGAGCACTGTCAAAACATTATTTTGGAAACAGGTTTGTCGAAGTGTTTGATGAAACTAATCAACTTATCAAACTTCGGTAATAAAATGAAGGCGGGGATATTTAAGCGGCATAGACTGCCCTTTGTTTTATTTAAAATGGTGTAGTAAAAGAAAAGTTATCAATGTTTAAAGTCTTTATTTTAAGCAAAATGTTGCCTTCTGACGTAGCATATATGACGTAATTTATCACGTGGTATACACACACTGTTTCTTACGCGAAAAAAATATAGCCGGTAAATCCTTTCTTATCAATATATTGGTGTCAAATAAATCAAATTATAAATCACCCCAAAATTTTCTCTTTGTCTAGCTTTCTTGAATGTTTGTTTTATTATCAAATAGCATATCAGTTAAAAAAATCCCTTTTGTGCATTGAGCACCAAAGAAGACTTGTTAGCCCAATTCAAGAAAATAATGATTCTTATAACAATATTATTAAAACTTGAGCTACATACTTGACTCAATAATTAAACTTTTTAAGAATTTTTTGTAAATCGTTACGATAAATTTTCTGTCAAAATGAACTTTTTCTTTTCTTTTTTGCATTCTTGCAGAAACATATTATGTGAAAGAAAAGATCAATCGGTGCGCATGCCGCCACGTGTCATTTATGAACATGATTTCAATTACCATAAAGTTTATTACAATACAATAAAACAATTATTGATTATCAATCACCTAATTGACGTAAATCGGTAATAAAACGTAACATTCCATACCTGAATTGTCTGCGCACCAACATTACAAATACCGGTCAATGTGACTATTAAAGTCACCAAGAGATATCTCAAAATCAGATTCATTACGTCATAAAACTAGCGAAAAAGTAGTCCGTTCAAAGAACTCCTAATTTACATATTAGCCATCCAAAACCATGAAATGTTTATTTATTTCCAAAACAAACCACATCTTTGATGTATGTTTGAATGGAGACTGAATTATATGGAAAAAAGTGTAATATTAAAAAGAGAAAGACAAGGAGAGCCATTATTACTATTCATATACGATGAGTTTGGATTGGCATGGTAATTATGGGTTGTCAGTTTAATGGTCAAACTTGGACACTTGTTATGGTAAATTTATGAGGTTTTCGCCATATCCCTTGCAGCTGGGTCACTGGCTCTCTACATCTGACCTAGCGTTCACCCAAAATTATTCATTTAAACATTGGAAACTGGGCCATGGTTTACAGCACTAAGCTTACGATGTTTTAATTTATAGCTTTTTCAGTCATTCCATATTCTATTATTTATTTGCCGTTGTAAATCAAATTGTTAAGTTATTATGATATCTTTGGTGTACATGCATCTTTTTGTCACATTTTGACCGTATAACTAACACTCCCCATTTAAAGTAATTATTCACGTGTAAGGGTTATGATTCTTCTACACTGTAATTTACCCATTTTAGATTTGAGCTGAAATTTTAAAGCTGCACTCTCACAGATGGTAGGTTTTGGCATTTTTTATATTTCTTTTTGTCTTGGAACGAGCCAATTTTTGCGAAAATCCATGGAAACAAGTGATATATGACTGCGGACAACAAATTAGGTCGCAGATTTTTATATTTAAGTTCAAAAATTATGTTTTTTATGCATTTTTCTTAATCTGTTAGCCTAAAACATTGATTTTTGAAGGGAAATATGCAAATCTGCTATCTGATGTTTTGTCAGCAATTCTTTATCATTGGTTTGCAGATATTTACGCAAAAAATTGCTCTTTCAAAGACAAAAAATAAAAACGTTGTAAAAACGGTAAATCTGTGAGAGTGCAGCTTTAATAGAGTTTTTTGCTTTAAAAGTGATTCATGCTTTCAGATATTTTCGCAAGGGCAGGATCCGTACTAACTAACGACTCTGAGTTGAGACTCAATTAACTGAAATTCAAAATGTCACGCATTTTCTTAAATGTACTAATGTTTCATAGCATGGTGTTTGTCCGGCTTAAGCCAGGTGCCATATTACAGCATTCGTAGATGTTTTGGTTAGTACCATATATTGAAGAAACGTTTCTTTCACTTAACAATGACAGGTAATAGAACCATCTTTACTATACACGTGTTTTATTTACGACAACATGTTTCGTAGATTTATTTACGCTATATATGTTATGTTATGTTGAGTTTATAGCTATGTTAACTCTATGTTTTAATATGTTGAGTTTATAGCTATGTTAACTTTATGTTTTAATATGTTGAGTTTATAGCTATGTTAACTTTATGTTTTAATATGTTGAGTTTATAGCTATGTTAACTTTATGTTTTAATATGTTGAGTTTATAGCTATGTTAACTTTATGTTTTAATATGTTGAGTTTATAGCTATGTTATCTCATTGTTTTAATGTGTTGAGTTTGTAGCTATGTTAACTCTATGTTTTAATATGTTGAGTTTGTAGCTATGTTATCTCTATGTTTTAATATGTTGAGTTTATAGCTATGTTATCTCTATGTTTTAATATGTTGAGTTTATAGCTATGTTAACTCTATGTTTTAATATGTTGAGTTTATAGCTATGTTATCTCTATGTTTTAATATGTTGAGTTTATAGCTATGTTATCTCTATTTTTTAATATGTTGAGTTTATAGCTATGTTATCTCTATGTTTTAATATGTTGAGTTTATAGCTATGTTAACTCTATGTTTTAATATGTTGAGTTTATAGCTATGTTATCTCTATGTTTTAATATGTTGAGTTAATAGCTATGTTAACTCTATGTTTTAATATGTTGAGTTTATAGCTATGTTAACTCTATGTTTTAATATGTTGAGTTTATAGCTATGTTATCTCTATGTTTTAATATGTTGAGTTTATAGCTATGTTATCTCTATGTTTTAATATGTTGGGTTTATAGCTATGTTAACTCTATGTTTTAATATGTTGGGTTTATAGCTATGTTAACTCTATGTTTTAATATGTTGAGTTTATAGCTATGTTAACTCTATGTTTTAATATGTTGAGTTTATAGCTATGTTAACTCTATGTTTTAATATGTTGAGTTTATAGCTATGTTAACTCTATGTTTTAATATGTTGAGTTTATAGCTATGTTATCTCTATGTTTTAATATGTTGAGTTTATAGCTATGTTATCTCTATGTTTTAATATGTTGAGTTTATAGCTATGTTATCTCTATGTTTTAATATGTTGAGTTTATAGCTATGTTATCTCTATGTTTTAATATGTTGAGTTTATAGCTATGTTATCTCTATGTTTTAATATGTTGAGTTTATAGCTATGTTAACTCTATGTTTTAATATGTTGAGTTTATAGCTATGTTAACTCTATGTTTTAATATGTTGAGTTTATAGCTATGTTAACTCTATGTTTTAATATGTTGAGTTTACAGCTATGTTAACTCTATGTTTTAATATGTTGAGTTTACAGCTATGTTATCTCTATGTTTTAATATGTTGAGTTTACAGCTATGTTATCTCTATGTTTTATTATGTTGAGTTTACAGCTATGTTATCTCTATGTTTTAATATGTTGAGTTTACAGCTATGTTATCTCTATGTTTTAATATGTTGAGTTTATAGCTATGTTATCTCTATGTTTTAATATGTTGAGTTTATAGCTATGCTAACTCTATGTTTTAATATGTTGAGTTAATAGCTATGTTATCTCTATGTTTTAAAATGTTGAGTTTATAGCTATGTTAACTCTATGTTTTAATATGTTGAGTTTATAGCTATGTTATCTCTATGTTTTAATATGTTGAGTTTATAGCTATGTTATCTCTATGTTTTAATATGTTGAGTTTATAGCTATGTTAACTCTATGTTTTAATATGTTGAGTTTATAGCTATGTTATCTCTTTGTTTTAATATGTTGAGTTTATAGCTATGTAAATATAATAGATTATGTTTAGTTTATTGCTATGTAATGTGTATATTATGATGTGTTTTTTGCTATGTAAACTCTATGTTTCGGGGTTTATTGCTTATAAAGTCTATGTTATGTTATGTTGATAATATTGCTATGTTAAATCTATGGGGGGGGGCGGATTTATGCTGAACTCATTGCTATGTAAACTCTATGTTTTGGTATATAGAGTTTATCGCTATGTTAACTTAATGTTATAGTAAGTAAATTTATTTTATATTGTTGGTTTAGAGAGCTATATGTTATATTATTTCATCAAAGGGAGCGGATCAAACATATGGCCGCTCCGTGCCGTCACGTAACGTCATAATTAGTTGACTATTGGAATGAGCCGTTATAACAAGAGCTTGCTTTATATAGCAATATTTCCAAATGTGATTATATCTCTTTATATACATCGAAGATTATATCTCTTTATATACATCGAAGATATTTGTATATGCATTAAAGAAAATTTAATTTGAAATGGTTACAGTGTGCTTAGAATAGCTGAGTAGATTGGGGCTCGACCAGTGTTACATACGACTACGTTGAAGACTCCTAGGGGCCTTACGCAATCGGTGTGCATGGCAACTAAAACCTTTGACACCACAGTATAGATACTCCTGTATGATGCCATCGCCGCCATAGCCGTGAAAAACATCATTTGCCGCTGATTTATTCATGGGCGAAATTATCAAGGTGATGACAGGATGAAAAACTGGTCGTGTAACGGGTTATAAAAGTAGTAGTAGTAAAAGTAATGTCCGGAATACACGGTTAGTCACGAAGTCTTAGTCGACTATGAAGCAATGTTGTTATAACTATTAGTTGTCCAACGCTCACTTCGAAATTATCCAAGTAAAACAGCATACAAGTTTTAAGTGTTTTATTTGATTGTGATAACAGTGGTAACAATTCCTTTTCACTAGTTTAAAATGTTCATATATTTTGTAATTTTGATAGGAAATCCTAACAGAGGTGTATCCTCGACGCTTGTCAAAACCAGAATCCTGTTTTATCCGTATCTTTTGGTCAGTATCTACCACGTCACTGTCACAAGGCTATTAATAAGTTAATATTACATAACTTTTTTTCCATGCTGGACCGCCGCATTTAGAAATAAGACGTTTTAACAACAAAATGCGCTTAGGGCGACATGCATTAAAGATAAATATCTAAAGTATGTACTTGTAACGTGGTGGATACGTAACGAACAAAAGAACATTGTAAAATTAATATGCAATGTACATTTGAATATTGCAAAAATATATATGTATTCTTATAAAATAAAATTCAGTGACTAAAATGCTACAAGTAAATTATTGCAAATAATTGGCGTTGTAGCAAAGGCAGTCTCCAAATTAATTCGAGTATGAGTACTAACTGCAGAATACAAACAAACTGACAACGCCTGATATATTGTACGGAGGACTAGCGGATGAGGGAAGGGGATGGTGCCCAACTGCCTTGTGCCACCCTTTAATGTGTCCAAAGCTAACTTTTGCATAACAATACCGAGATAAAAGAAATAAAGATCACACACCAAAATGTATTTTTACAGACTAAAAATTGCCATACAAATGCCTGGGGAAAAGAGAAAATACTGCAAATAAGATGTTAAAATTTCATATATTAGAATTAAAAGCATTTAACCAGTCACTCAATAAGCTATATTGCAATTCTTTTTTATTAACAAATCATCTTCAGATATGTTTCAATGTAATGTTTAGGGTATTCTTTAATTTTATCTAGACAATGGTAAAAATGTTAAAAGTTGGTGTCTGCTGACCCTATGTAATTTTGGCATCATTCGAAAGGTATGATTACATAAAAATAAATTATGTATCTTTAACCATTACAAATAGAGTTATAAATATTTTTGATTGTTCTTTTTTTCACTTCTAACCGGACGTAAAACGTCAGTCCTAAATCAGCTTGTGACCAATACGTACGCACGCACGCACGCACGCACGCACGCACGCACGCACACACACACACACACACACACGCACACACGCACGTATAAACACCCCATTAACACATACAGACACCACACTCAGACCACACACACACGCGTATAAACACCCCATTTACACATACAGACACCACACTCAGACCACACACACACGCGTATAAACACCCCATTTACACATACAGACACCACACTCAGAACACACACACACACACGTATAAACACCCCATTTACACATACAGACACCAAACTCAGACCACACACACACGCACGCGTATAAACACCCCATTTACACATACAGACACCAACTCAGACCACACACACACACGCGCGCGTATAAACACCCCGTTTATACATACAGACACCACACTCAGACCACACACTCACACACACACGTGAATAAACACCCCATTTACACATACAGACACCACACTCAGACCACACACACACGCACACACACACGCACACGCACACACACACACACACCAAAATTGCTTTACCGATAAATGATGGGATTACCGCCTTGGAACGGTCAGTGAAGCAAGAGTTCACTGGAACAAGAGTCTACTAGGACTGGGTGAATAAACTGGTTGGTATGGCCATAACATCACATTTATCAACATTTAAAAAATATAAAAATATAAACCTCATTGGATGCGATATGTTTTGGTGTCAATAAACGTAAGTCTTGAGAAATTGACTTACGTCGTAAGTGTGTGTTTGACATAAATATTGTCAAAACTAATAAATAAATCAAATTAAATACCGATTCTTGATGTGTGTTCGCAGTTTTTTGTGTGCTTGATGGATTGCTTGATCGTTTTGTTTAGAATAAAAACTAGTGTTTGACACATTTTATGGCGAAAGTAATTTATTTTTTTAATGAAAACTGGAGTGTGAAGGATCGTTTAACTTTTTCTCGATGCACCTGTTAGGTTTAGGAAGAGTTGATTGACCTATTTTGGTGCAGCTATGTATTTGTTCTGAGCCAAGTAGTAGACGATGAACGCGTTAGTATTTTTCAAGTCTTCCCGCGCTCATTGGCCCCGCCGGTGGTACAATTTTAGACCAATGGGGGATGTATTTTTTATTAATATGAGATATCTGGCATTAGAGGTATTAAACTTAATATTAGGAGAAATATCGTTTAAAAGACATGTCGTCCCAAACCCTCTGCATCCCCAATGAAAATAAATTAATACATACACATGTATAAAAAGCATAAACTTTGAGTGCTTAACCTTTAACAACTAACTAAATGATTCATTTATGGAAAATATTAATTACTGATAACAAGATTGCAGTCGTGTATTTATTAGCTGAAAACATACAAATATTAAATGAATGGTGGGTCCTAAATGAGTAATAGTGATCATCTATCGTCTCATTAGGTAGAAATACCGTGTATTGATTGTGGTAAATCTTTTTGGGGAGTTAGAGTGGATGTTTAAACAAAATATATTTCATTCTAATACATGCTTTAGAACCATTGTTTTCGATATGTATTCATCCTTGTCGGTAAATAAAAAATTGAATTAATTGAATTAATTGTGGTACTACTATTTCGTTTCAACCAGTCAATTTCTTGTTTAAATGACTTACTATCTCGTTGCAACCAGTCAATTTCTTGTTTAAATGACTTACTATCTCGTTGCAACCAGAAATTATCTTGTTTAAATGACTAACTATCTTGTTGCAATCAACAATATCGTGTTTAAATGACTTATTTTCTTGTTGCAACCAGTAAATATATTGTTAAAATGAGTTTAAATGAGTTGTGAGATAGGGGATTTGTGCACTACTTCAATTAAGTATGTGTACATTGAACAAGCATAAAAATGACTTAGAAACTAGTTTAAACAAGTAAATAGAAAAGTTGCGAAACACTTCTTGAACGGGTATGTGTTGTTTACGTTTTGTGCACTGCGTCATCGAAGTATGCGTTCATTGAACAAGCATACAAATGACATAGGAACTAGTTTTAACCAGTTAATAGAAAGATTGCGAAATATTTCTTGAACGGGTACCTGTTAGTTTCTTTGTGTGCACTACGTCATCCAAGTATGTGTACATTGTACAAGCACACAATAACTTAAACGATAACACATTGAACGTGATTTATGATAGTATGAATGAGCCTTAAAGGACACAATTCATAGCTTATAATCTACAAGTATAAGCACACCTAAACGTCTCGTTTTGCAGCTTCTCTTCCAGGGTGTTAAATGAGCAAGAAACAAGTCTGACTGACACACATTGGCTGCCGTATACCGATGCGAGGTAATTGATCTCTGTTAATGTTTCTGGTTAATGCAAATATGTTTCAAAAAATCACTTGGAAACCGATTAGGAGTAGCTGTGTCTTCGAAGATTCTTCACAGTGAGATGTATTGGCTAAGTGACTTTATTTGAATAGGATCGGCTGTCTGTATTAAGCAATGATAACGTTTAGAGGCCATATAGCATCAATTATATGTTTGTTTGTGACTGTGACAACAATTGCAACACAGACGAATACACAATATAAATTCACATTTTTTGGATGTTCAACATTTAATGGTTAATACATTGGGCCACAGTAAGAAATAAATCTCTCACGTTTAATTTAGGAGTGTTTTGTATAATTATGCTTATACACTAAATAATTAGCACCAATGCCTTTCCAAAAATAAGCAAAACTAATAAGCCAATATGGATGGCTTTACATTATAAGACTAAATGATATAATTGCAACTATACAAAATTAGACTGAGTAGGTGTCACTGGCGGGTCCGGCGTGGGAACGAGTGATTGGGGCGGTCTGGATCTCGTGTTGTCAATTTAGTAAAAAAAAATAATGCCCCTTTAAGATGCCATAATGCATCGTTTTATACTTCAATTAGCTACCATGTTCTTGGGGGACGCCCCCAAAAAACTATGATCATATCTGAATCACCAAACTTTTCAGGGTTGGTGGAAGGTGCGTAAGTATAAAGTTGTGCCCCAACATGCGTAGTAATGGTTAATGTTCGGATAACAGCATCGGTACGGTCAGTGAAAACTTAATAAAAACTTACTGGGGTTTTACAACAGGAATGGTTTCATAAAACAGCTTAATTCATATCCGTACTTAAGTCAATTTTCTTAAGTCTTATCATTCATGTTATATAATCCCTTTATGATATTTGAAATTCTTTATTTTCAAGAAATTGATTTGGAAAAACATAATTTTAAGTAAAATAAAATAAAAATTACAATTCTTAAATTTTGAATAAATGAATTATGGAAATTGACTTAACTTAAGAAATGCCTAAATATTTTTTTATGAAAACGAGACCTGCTAGTTAAATTTTTATGCGTGTTAGTTTGGGAATGGGAGTTACAAACATATGCCTCTCATTGGCCGCAAATACTTAAATTCCCTATTTGAAGCAGGACTTGAAACGTAAAATCAATCAGGCACTGACTTTTATTAGATAAGATGCGGCCTTTTTTGTTCATAATATTCATCATTGACAACAGAAATAACTATATCTAAAAATGATTTGAACAGCAACAGATTGAGAAAACATTTTGAACCACGTAACACGTATACAGTGCTTTGGATTTTACCTGAAATTAGATTATGTAACTATGTATCACTATTAAGATAAAAAGGTATGATATCACAAGGACTAACAATTTCGCATGGCATATGGCTTAATACATTTTAAGCATCTTCAAACAAATATACTAACAGTGCAGTAAAACAGTGAAAAGTGACAGTGTTTTTATATTAAATACCAAATGCAACTCCAAGAACGTATATGTATAATCTTAACAGTCAAGAGACGATATAGAATATGACAATTGGCTAATCTTTGAGATACTAATCAAACAAACAAACAACAACTACACAAGAAGGAAATGAAAACAATTTTGCAATTTCGTGAAACTTTAAATATAAAAAATCCAACTATGAAAAACGCAAAACAGTTTGCAGAGAACAAGTATACAGTCGCTGAAATCTTACTGAGAAAACCGCATAGCAATGATGCAGAGAACAAGTATACAGTCGCTGAAATCTAACTGAGAAAACACAAAAAAGGGTGCGGAGAACAATTATACAGTCACTGAAATCTAACTGAGAAAACTCACAGGAACGATTCAGAGAACAATTATACAGTCGCCTAAATCTAACTGAGACAAACGCATAGCAACGATGCAGAGAACATATTATACTGACACTGAAACTAGGGAACTACTACGCCATCTTAACGATGAAAAAGCTGTGATTGTAATTCCAGTAATGGTCTTCATGGCATGTCTGATGATGATGGGAATAATCGGCAATTCTATGGTATGCTTCTACTACGGCAAAAGAACAAAAACTACGAGCAACAGTATTTTGATATGCCTTCTAGGGTTTATAGACCTCTTCAGTTGTGTGTTTTCAATTCCGTTTGAAATCATTGACTTACGATTTTTCTTTGACTTTACACTCACAGGAGCTTGTAAGTTCCTGAGGTTCATGAACTACTCTGCAGCAATTGGAAGCGCCTTTACTTTAATGCTTATAAGTATTGATCGATACAACCACATTTCTAGGCCTCTTAAACCTCAGCTTACAAACAAACAAACTCAGTTCTCGTGTCTTGCTATAGCTTTCATCACTGTGCTGTTTTCTTGGCCAGCTATTGTAGCGTTTAAACCAGAAGCAGTTGAGGTTCAAAACGATTATGGTATTAACATAACTGGCCATGATTGCACAACGGATAGAAGTGCATCATTTCGTGTATATATGTGGATATTTAATGGAGTGTATATGATTTTTTATGTTGTTACTGCGATTGTTGTGTTTACCATGTATTCTTTCGTCGCCGTGGCGTTATACCGACAGACAAAGTTTAGAAAGAAATACATCAGGACAGGTTCTAAAACCCTGAAAGAGGAATCCAAAATTGAGGCGTACGATTCGGAAAGAGTTGCAGTCAATAATAACATTGAACTAAACGAAATGAAGCTACGGGGTTCTTGTAGTTTGTCAAGTACTGTTGGGAAAATAATCCCTCGCAGAAAATATAATTCTGAGGGTATCAGGAACACACAAGAAATTGATGACGTTCAACTGACCAACATCAGATCAAACAAATTTGTTTCGATAAGGAATAAGTCGCAGCAATTGGAAACCGGCAAGCCTGAAGAAATAAGGCAACACATTGACGAAGGTGCACAGCATGAAACAATGGGAATTGTTGCAATTGAAAACATAAGACCATCTACACATATTTCCACTGTAATTACAATAGGTACTTCCAAAAACATTCAAACACACGAACGTGAGACAATACAAGCTGATAGCATACCAAAGTCACCATCTTCTAATTCCATTGGAGATACAGATGCAACTAAACGAAGGTCTACCGGCAGTGAGCGTGCAAGGGTTACAATAAGCAAAATAAGACAAGCTAATATTGAAATCAAAAACATAAAATACACGGTGATGATGTTCGTAATTACTGGTGTATTCTTGCTAAGTTTTGTACCTCACCTAAGCCTGGTAACCTGGAGGTCATTTGTTCAATATTACGAAGGAGAATCTATGTCTGACGCAGCTTTAATTGGTTTCAACATTGGAATTAGGTCAACATTCATTAACGCGGCTGTAAATCCTTTGATATATGGCTTCTTTAACACCGATTTCAGGCGATTTTTCTTTCGGTCGTGTTGTCTCTGTTGCCGATTATAGGGACGCCATTGTATGAAATATTGATATAAATCAAGCACATATTGTTTTCTTATCTGTTATACTAATACTAATGTTGAATTGGTTTGAATGGTGTATGCCGGAAGACAATATCTTTTGATAAACTTTTTTAAAACAATTATTCAAATCAAAATAATATATCGGTTTTAACATATTCATACATCGGCAAACACACATTTTGAAATAAATTCCATTTCTTCCCATTATTAAAAGTGAAAGTTTACCCATTTTTAAGTATCACTCTTGAACTGTTGTCTGTACCAAATTCTGACGATTAAATATTTTTCTTTTGTTCGTGTTGTCTCTGTTGCCGATTATAGGATGGCATCGTATAAATATTAATAACGAAATAAATAAATCACATATTGTTTGTTTATTTTTTATATAAAAATTGTTTTAATTGTTGAATGAAGTAAGACACTATATTTCGATACACTTTAAATTAGTTCATTTATATCAAAAGTAAATACCGGTTTAGAAAATATTCATACGTCGGTAAACAATCTGAAGGGTCATTTTGAAATCATTTCCATTTTGTTCCCATTATCAAAAGCGATAGTATATCCATTTTGAAGTATCACTCTTGAACTGTTGTCTGTACCGAATTAAAAAAAGTAAAATTCTGACGATTACAGATTGTGTCGCTTAAAGCTGCACTCTCACAGATTGAACGTTTTGACAACTTTTTTATTTTTTGTTTTGGAACGAGCCAATTTTTTTGCGAAAATCCATGGAAACCAGTTATATAAGACTGCTGACAAAAAATGATCTCAGATTTTTATATTTAAGTTCGAAAATTGATGTTTTATGCATTTTTCTTAAACCGTTAGTTAACCGTAAAACATTAATTTTTGAACGGAAATATGACACTCTGCAATCTGACCTTTTGTAAGCAATCTTATATCATTGGTTTGCAGATATTTACGTAAAATAACGATCTTTCCAAGAAAAAAAGTTAAAAAAGGCAAATCTGTGAGAGTGCATATTTAAGTTTGAGAAGGCTGATATCAGTCATATTTGCATGATGCGCAAGTAGAGCATGGGATATAACAAAATTTATATCACAAGTTAACGTTCGGTTTAAAACCTCTCTGAATATTCGATATAAAAAGTAATTATTTAGTCTGAGAGGGATGTTAATACTGTGATGCATCGAATATGTTCCCCGACTGTAGACCACAAGTTCACGGGTTCGAACTGCATGGAATAAGGTTTCATTTTAATAGTGTTTGCAATGTTGTTGCACTCGAAATATTCAAGATGGCGTCCATGATGGCCACCATTAGGTTCAAACGTTCAGTATTCGTTTATTTTGGCTGAAAGACTGTATTGGAGTTTAACGGTTTAGCAGTGCAAATAAACAAATACTGTGATAGTTTTCATTAAACGTTGATAATGACCATGGCTTTATATATATACACTTGAAATCATCATATGTTTCAATACACCAGAGATGTTAAAATGGGTTGTTGGCATTTAATGTGATGTATGCGCGAAATGATTAATAAATGTCACCATAAACTTAACACTATTATGTTTTATGTGATTCCTAAACCTGGCACACTAGTAGATGAATACACATTAACCATGTGTCTTTAATTACACTTACCACAAAATAATTTCGCGTGGGAATAATTATACATTATGGGGATCGTATCGTGACCACCTTATTGCACTGATAATTCCAAGAAGTGTTATTATATATTCCGATATATCGTCTGATTGGTGTAAAACACAATCGGGCTGATTTTACGAAAACCACTTTCGGATCAAAAACTAAGCTCAAGGCAATCCATCTATCATTAATACAGTCTTTGCTTCTGGTTAAGATTCATATTTAAATTTACAAAATGAAAAAATTGAAATTGTTTAAAGTTTCCACAGAGCTTTTAGTTTAGTTTAGTTTAGTTATTTAAGAAACCAACGAATAAAAATGCTAAAAAAATAATTATTATCTCCCTTTCACTTATCATATCACAATAGTAGCGTGATTACAAAATGTATTCCTTTCAAAAATAATAATGTTGTTAATAAACATAGAAATTACATTGATGTTTATATCGTTGCATTCTTTTTTGTATGGCTTACCTAATTATTATTGAATAAAGTTTTTTTATAACCTCCCTTTAAATTATCATATCATTGTCATAATAGTATCGCCAAGATAAATATAATCCATGCAAAAATAAAATAATGGTTTATCAATTTCAATTAAACATATTAATTATATTGATGTTAGTATCTTAAATGCACTCACACATCGTTACATTCGAATGGTGGATTGCTTAGATTATTGACGTATGGTCGTTGTACACATACTCTATAACGTAGGTTAAGAACTATGGAACGAGTTCAATAGATGTACAAATTCGAATACAATAGGGTTATGAGTGATCCGTTTCGATCCGGGGGGATGTATTCGACTTAAGAGGATGTTTGCACATTTTGATTCGAACACAGTTTATTTAGCCACTATATTCAGGAGTGTTATACGAAATTCGCCCTGAAGTGCTTATGAATAACTCCAGATTTTGAGTGCAATAAAAAGTATTTGAAACCCGGACTTCACAAAACTTGGTTTTCCAATGTTGATAAAATTAAAAGGTGAAATTTGAGCTATTGAAATTCATATAACAGATCAATAAAAACGGTATATTTTTGTTTGTACCGTTTATGTGGCGGATCTGTGGGTCCAGGATTCATGGGTTGCAGGTTCGACTCCCCGCCGCACCACCAAACAAATACCAATCGTCTTCCGGGAGAAACTTAAATGGGGGTCCCGTGTGACAATGCTTTACACTGGTGCATGTTAAAGAACGAGGGTAGCTGTAACCAGGGTTACATTCTGTCTGAGTACTTTGCTCCAAAACAAAACATAAAATGACTAATAATCTTATCGGATTACTCGCCGAATGGGCAAGGCCCGAGCGCGAGTATAGATAAGCTTACACACCACCATTGTACCCAAGCATTAGATTGGGAAAACCAAAATATTTTGGATTCCGGGCTTTATCTTTTACGTAATGTGCATGCAATAAGTAAATGCTGCAATGGATCAGTTCCAATAAAATGATCAGAAAGTGGTATTTTATCTAAAGAATTCGCGATATATTAGGGATGGCAACGAGTACCTGAGGACTCGAAATACGCGATCGATCGTCCGAGTACTCGAATACTAAATTCCTTCTAGAGTACTCGGATGAAAACAAAAAACACAATTTTATTCTAAATTCACTAAATCCGCGATATACAGACAACAAACAAACACTATAACAGTACTGGCGCGTTGCCAACAGGACACAATGTGCGGACCCCCTAATTCCCGCCAGGTACATTATTGACCCTATCAAATTTAATTGTTTCTGAGATCATAAAACCAAAGACCACATTTTGGAAATTTGGACTGATACCAGTTAGTGAAAGCGGTACATCTCCCACAAAATTATATTGTTTACCAATAAGATACTTAATATCTTTAACATATATTTTTATGAGATGTGCAATGCCAAATAGACATGCAGTGCCTTCTAGACAAGATTTTGATTCACAACTTATAAAATATTACACTTTAACAGTTGGCTGCTACGTACATGTAGATAATTTGACCTACAACGGAAGTAGCTATAAATCAATGGTGATGTCACTCCTAAAGCGTTAACATTGAGGATTAAGTGACCAAATCGTAGTTCGGATTATCGAAGACATTTAAAATACATAAAACATGTTCAACAAATGCTATTAAAGATACACTCTTACTCCCAAATAAGGTTTACCACGATTCATCAAATGTTTTAATAATCAAAAATAATGAATAAATGCCGAAAACAAATATAAAGGATACCGAGTTTAATTTAAAAGAAAGGTGCAGAAAATACGTTTTTTTCTGCCTTATGAGTCGATAGAATATCACAATTAATCTGTTAGCACTCACCAATCATTTAATATTTTTGGGTTTTCTGCCAACAATCTTGTTATCAGTAATTAATGTTTTCAGTTGGTATTAATAGAACATTGGCACATGTAGAGTCACTCGGAAGAGATTTAAAATACCTGCAATGTGTTTAACAAATCGTTTAAACAGAACATTAACACATGGTGGTCCCTACAATCAGTTCAACAAAAGGTATTAATAGAACAATGGCATATAGTGTTCACTCGAAAGATATTTAAAAATACCTGCAACATGTTCAACAAATGGTATAAATAGAACATTGACACTTATGACAGTCATTCAGGAGACATTTCAATCGCTTACAACATGTTCTATAAATGGTATAAATATAACATTGACACTTATGACAGTCACTCAGGAGACATTTCAATCGCTTACAACATGTTCTATAAATGGTATAAATATAACATTGACACTAAGGACAGTCAATCAGACTTCCGACAGTGGTGAATATGTGCTCTGATATTAATAATTTCTGACTTGTATTGATGTATGTGATGTTTATACGTTTGTGTCTCTAGTTCATTGTTGTTTGGGACCTTGCCTTGTGCCTCTAAAATGGGTTTGATTTTCCTACTAGTAGGCTTGCCCCTGTTGTTTTCATTGTATTGTTACAACCTGTCTTTGTTTGATAGCACCTTTCTGGAGTCCAACATATGCACCCTACATGTATTATTTGATGTTTATGATAATCAAATATGTGTTTAATTTCGACTAAAACTTATAAAATGATTATAAATGCTTACAAACTTGACATATTTGGCAGCTGAATCCTAATATGACGTCATTTAAGCACACATCCTTACATTTTCTGTGACATTCCGACTGTACTTTTAACACAATACCTGTCCCTCTTTTAAAGCACGTTGTCCTTTTAAAACCAGGCTTTAACCCTCATAATGATGTCATAAATAGCTGTGATACCATTTTATTTATATAAAATCATGTCACTGTGGAAAAATTGGTTGTATATTTGGGTTAAGTTTCGCGATCAAAATGATTTCTTGGGTCCAAGAAAATATGGTTTTATTGTATTATTAGTGTCCTTTTGGCAATCAAGAACAAAATTGTCGCGTATGTGTAACTTTGATTTATCCAGGTGGCACATACATGATGACACCATAACGGTTTGCGTTATGCAGTTATTATACTTACTAACGTTATAATTATGATAATGGAAGATTTGAGAGGCTTTTGATGCGCTGACCTTTGACACATATGTGTTTTTTATGAACTCGTGTGTGAGAGAGAGATACCATTTTGTCGATTATATGAATAATGGTTTATCTACAGGTCGTGATGTCTAGACTAAACTATATTATGCATAACTTTCAACTATGGTTAGATGGCTCGTGTGTTTCAGTAAACGAGCACAATGTTTTTCATATTTTATTTTGATAGTCGTTATTATGCTTTAAGTTCTGCATCCTAATCTACATCTACTTAATCTTGAGTCGAATCCCTTTGTCTCGGACTCACAGGGAAAACTTCGAACTACGAACGGTACGATCCAAGAAAAAACGCATTTTCCAAGCTGCACCTTGATACAATCAACGAACTTCTCAAAGGTCGTCAATCTTGAATGTTTTATTTGTTGTTTCTATGAAAAGATACTTGTATACTAATTCCTAACTGACACGGTACGTGAAACTCTCAACGTACAAACAACACAGACAGACCACATGTATCAACCCCTGTTTCATTTAGAGGCACAATGTCATCATGGCAAAATCTATGCATTAACCCTGTTTAGAAGCACAATATCATGGCCAAAGTCCATGCATAAACCCTGTTAGAGGCACAATATCATGGCCAAAGTCCATGCATAAACCCTGTTAGAGGCACAATATCATGGCCAAAGTCCATGCATAAACCCTGTTAAAAGCACAATATCATGGCCAAAGTCCATGCATAAACCCTGTTTAGAAGCACAATATCATTGCCAAAATCCATGCATAAATCCTTTTAGAGGCACACGGTCATGGAAAACATCCATGCATAAACCCTGTTTAGAGGCACATTGTCCTAACCGACATTTATGCATACACCCAGTTAAAGGCACAAGGTTATGGCCAAAACCCATGCATAAACCCAGTTCAGAGGTACAAGATCATGGACAACATCCATGCATAAACCCTGTTTAGAGGCACAATGTCATGGACAACATCCATGCATAAACCCTGTTAAGAGGCACAATGTCATGGATGCATAAACCCTGTTTAGAGGCACAATGTCATGGCCAACATCCATGCATAAACCCTGTTTAGAGGCACAATGTCATGGACAACATCCATGCATAAACCCTGTTTAGAGGCACAATGTCATGGATGCATAAACCCTGTTTAGAGGCACAATGTTAGGGCAACATCCATGCATAAACCCTGTTTAGAGGCACACGATCATGGACAAAATTAACGAATAAACCCTGTTTAGAGGCACATTGCCATAACCAAAATGTATACATACACCCAGTTAAAGGCACAAGGTCACGGCCAAAACCCATAAATAAACCCTGTTTAGAGGCACATTGCCATAACCAAAATGTATACATACACCCAGTTAAAGGCACAAGGTCATGGCCAAAACCCATAAATAAACCCTGTTTAGAGGCACATTGCCATAACCAAAATGTATACATACACCCAGTTAAAGGCACAAGGTCATGGCCAAAACCCATAAATAAACCCTGTTTGGAGGCACAAGGTCATGGACAACATCCATAAATAAACCCTGTTTAGAGGCATATTGTCATAACCAAAATGTATGCATACACACAGTTAAAGGCACAAGGTCATGGCCAAAACCCATAAATAAACCCTTTTTAGAGGCACAATATCATGGCCAAAACCATGAATAAACCCTGTTTAGAGGAATATTGTCATTACCTAAAGTTTGCATAAACCCTGTTTATAGGCACAAGGTCGTGCGCCTACGGTCACCTTGTTTGCATATACGAACACGAGCCTTACAGAAACACACTACCGCTTTAAATTGGTGATCTAGACTAAGGGACGAAAAGGGAAAAAACTATTCACCAGTGCCATTACTTAGTGCCGGACTAAGTCTATACAACAGAACAAATATGTTTTTCCTCGTTTCCACGATCACAAACCTATGTCCAGAACAGTGCTATATAACGGATCAAATATGCCAGGACCATTCCCCTGCGCAATTACTTAAGGCATAGCTCATGTTACAACATGACACAGGTCCGGATGAACGCCTTGCTCATTGCTACAAGCAAGAGGCTAAGTGATTTAAGATAAGTGAAATAGGTCTGAGGTGGTCGATGTCATGCCCTCTATTCCGCATAGACTGTTTAAAAGACAAAGCTATTCACCTGTGCCATCATTTAGGCCAGACCTAGGCTACAACTCAGCATATATCCATATTTTTCCTTTCTTATTTCTACGATCACGGGCAGGTAATGTACAGAATATTGCTAAAGCGAATCAAATTCGCCTGGCTCGCTGATTGGATGGCTATATCCCACGTTTAAAAGGGACTAGACATCAAATCGAAACAACTTCAAGAAAAAAAAGAAATTGTCAAAAACTTAAACAGAATTGTTGTCGTTGTGTACAACGCTTTGTATCTTAATTACTGATCTATCAAATCACTTAAGACATATGTATCTTTCGTTTTTTCTTAGTATCTTCCAATTCGAAAATGTTCTGGGTTTGTCTACAACGTACCACATATATCCCAGATCACGTGACTTTTAAATGCTATGTACACACACACTGTAAACTGGGAAACCATCATGCGCACTTTTAATCGGTTCATTTCATCTGAGACAGGGATAAAATATTATTTAAATCATGTAAAATAATGTTTTGTCGGTTCGTACTGCCAGTTCTAGTCGTATTGCTTTAAGGAAAAACTGAATTTGCCGATTTATAAACCATCTGATGTCTAGTATTTTTAAGTCTGAAAGAAAGTCAAGGCTATTTCAGAAGTAAGATAAGTCAAAAAGATCTGAGGTGGTGGAGTTCTAGAAACTCAAAAAACATCAAAAGTCATTTCCTAATTAAATGATGAACATTTCAGTAATGCGATGAAAATCCCTGATCAAAGGTCAAGCGGAATCCTTGTTTAGAGACACAAGAATTGGACACGACAGTGAACGAGAGACACAAATGTACAAACTCGACAAACAGACCACATTTGCATCACAATGGCTTTATCCTTTTGTTTTGTTTGAACTTAAATGGTAAAATGACTAAATATATTTTTGAGTGTCTAGAAGTTGTATCATGCACTAGTCATTTGTAACCACGGCCCCCAGGTCCGGCGAACAGCGGTGACTTTGAAATTCGGTCCAGCCAATCCCAGGTCAAATCCTCGTCCAGCGGAAACAAACTGCTGGTAAAACACCCGGACCTAGGGGCCGTGGTAACAAATTGTTGGTGCATTACAAAATGTGATGGTTAGTTTCTAGTTGCTGGAGGGAGGTAACTATGAAATGTTCATTGAGGTATTCTATGTTGAGTTCTCGAAACTGTTTATACCAAAACGTATTTATACATCGATTATATATGAAAGAAATTTTTGACTAAGGCATTTTTTTCTATAACAATAAAACCCAGGATCATAATTTATTAATAAAGCCTCATATCTAACTATTTTAACATTGTTCATATAAATTATATACAGGTCTTCGTACGATGAGTAAAAATATTAAGTCATTACACGATTCATGTTTTTCCAAACAAATGCATTGGATTCTGGTTTTAGTTTTATTTTTAGATATATTTCTAAAAACGTGTCGTTCCATTACCGTCGAGATTCCTGCTTGTATAAAAGCATATTTTCATAGAAAACAACAGGAGACGTAATTTTCATGTGTCTATGATTTAGACTAATTATAGTAAACAGCTCGTCAGAATACAACTAGGCTCCATATGGAGACATAAATAGTATCTGTGTCAAAGACTGTCCAGCATTGGGCTTGGCCAAGTTATCCCCTGACACAGAAGATCAGTAGAACTCAGTCCCAAGTTTCTCTGCATTTGACTTATTATAGTTAGTATAGTGAACAGATCGTAAGTGGAACGATCAGTAAATAGATCGTAAGTGGAACGATCAGTAAACAGATCGTAAGTGGAACGATCAGTAAATAGATCGTAAGTGGAACGATCAGTAAACAGATCGTAAGTGGAACGATCAGTAAACAGATCGTAAGTGGAACGATCAGTAAACAGATCGTAAGTGGAACGATCAGTAAACATTTATACGATCTATTTACTGCCCTTTATTTAATTTAAAATCGTGCAGTAAAACAAAAGTTATCTTTGATTTTAGTCTTCATTTTCAGCAAAATGTTGCCTTACGACGTAGCATATATGACGTAATTTATGACGGGGTAGAGACACACTGAATAAAGAGATTTGATTATTCCTCATACTATTGTGCTTACGTCCAAAGTTAAAGAATTTCGGTTAGATCATTCACCAATACTGAGCCGGAATACGAAATCGATGCTCTTACAAAGCATCCTTGTTGTGTATTATCATACTCTGTGTGTTCGTAGAAATAATTAAAAAAAAAACAATATGAAAACTAAAGAAGGACTTAGGATTATGTTAAGAACAGCTTTAGAATACGTGTTAGCATATGAACAGACCGTTCATGTTACAAAATATTGTAATTGAACAATAGAAAGGGAATGTTTGATGGTTTAAAAAACACATTCGAATTTTTAATATCACAAGAAATGCAATGACCTAACTAAATAAATGTAAACAGGCTTGTCTTCGGATCCATGATGGATCCAACAATCCTAAGGAGTTAGGACTAAAGGAAGACATGTGTCTGTGTCAATTGTCAAAACTGGCTGACAATTGCAATAGCTAAGCTTGTGTGTATGCGCTATGTGAAACGAGCCATCCGACCATACCACATGACATCGGCCACCTAGGCAAATTAGACGCAATTGATAACACTAACGTTTGTGCTCGTGAAAACGAGTGAGGAAACCAGAGACAGTTATGCTAGATTGAAGCCTAGGCATGGCCCTTATTGCCTCGCATGGAATCGGCCACACCAGTCCTATTTTATGGTTTTAAAATCGGCAAATAGTGTTTTCTCTCAAAACAAGACTAAAATTGCCAGAACGAGCCAATAGCACATTATTTTACATGAAATAGTATCTTATCCCTGACTCAGCTCAATTTTATCGTCTAAAAATAGTGCATGATGGTTTTCCGGTTAAAAGAGTGTGTATTTAGCATTTAAATCATAATCTATTAACATATTTTAAATGAGGCTTTAAAGGGGCTGTCTCACCTATGATAAACTAGCGGGGGAAAAAAGAAAAATTGTCGAAAACTGACATAAACTTGGCACCGATGTGTACAATTCATTGAAACTTACTAACTGAAGTACCACATATATTACAATTTATTTAAGAATAGCAGTTATTTCGTATTTTGTCATTAAATAAGATTACTGGGTATGTCTACCAGATATAATTCATTCCTTATGCGTGATTGGCTTTTCGGTGTTATCACGTGATATTACCAAGGTAGGTGTATAGCTTAATTATGTCACCCGACTTAAATAAGCCTTTGTAGCCAATGAGTAAGACGCTGGACTTCAATTTTGGCGACGCAGGTTAGAACCCGGTCTCCGACACATTTTTTTTACAATTATGATATCAAAGCGTAACACATTCTACTAGATAATTGTCCTGAGATTCGTTACAGAAAAAAAGTTAGTGCCAATCTGTGTCACAGTCCCTTTAAAAGTCACGTTACAAGTACAAATACACATATCGACTACATTTTTTTTCAATTTTCTGGGATATATATGGTACGTTGTAGACAAACCCTGTAGATTTTCATCAGTAATTAAGTAATTAAGATTCATTGCCTTGTACACAACGATATCAATTTTATTTAAGTTTCGTTTTATTTTGCAGTTGTATCAATGTGTTTAGTCCCTTTCTTATGCGGAATAGAGTCATCAAATGCGCGAACCAGGCGAATTTGATTCGTTTTAGCACTGTTCTCTATACATGACCTGCTCGTAATCGTAGAGTTAAAAAAGGAACAATACAAGAAAAAGTTGATGCATAGCATCAAGTCGGCGCAATGAAATTAGAAGAAAAACTTGCATGCAGATAACCAAAAAATGGTTATTATTTCAATGATAATATTTGTTTATGTTGGGTGTACATATGCTCGAAGGACATTGTGGTTAATATTATTGTTATAATAGTTTAAGCCCGGAATTATAAATATTCTGTTGTTTTTTCTCCCAAGCTTATAATCCGGTTAAAACTAAATTATAACAAAAATATACATACGTTTCTTCGGAAGAAATAGAGTCAATGGTCTTATACATAGATTTCAATAGCATGATATTCACCTTTTATTTGTACCGGCATGTTATGTGAATTCCTTGCTTTATATTTTGTATAAGTTTGTGTATCACATTGGCCTGTATCTATCTCGGAGATGGCCGAGGAGTTCCGAATGCCTGTATCTATCTCGGAGATGGCCGAGGAGTTCCGAATGCCTGTATCTATCTCGGAGATGGCCGAGGAGTTCCGAATGCCTGTATCTATCTCGGAGATGGCCGAGTTGTTATGATTGAGTTGGTATTTAAAATCAAAATTTTCAAAATTATTAGCAGGGCTATTATAATTTAAGTTTCATTATCAATTAAAGTGTAAAGTTTTATAAAACATACTTAACCTAATTTTCATCATGCAACGTGGAAACTATTGAAAGCATTGTTCTGCAATTTATCAACTAGTCCCTAAGTTGGAATATTTCTAAAGTAATATCAAATATAGTCGGCGCCCTTCCTGGCTACTCAGGAAAGAAATGTAGACCCTAAGTACAGTTCACCAATTTAAAGCAGTGGTGTGTTTCTATAAGGCTCGTGTTGGTGTTTGCGAACAAGGTGACCATAGACGCAGACACTAAGCTGTAGCTTAGGTCTGGCCTTAAATGATGGAACATACAAATACACTTGATATTCAGGCTGCCTTTCAATTTAGGGACATACAATCGGTCACCAATGGCCTATTTGACCCGTTCTGTAGCATTAACGCTCGTGTACATTTAATGATGAGGCTAAATATTTTGTCTTTCTTTTAAATTGCTCTTACAACTGCATTGAGAATACGATGAGGTCAAGCCATAATACAGACAATAGATGCGAGCAGACCTTGAATATATAGCACCATTTCCCCCTCGTGCAAGACCCCGAATGCGTCTCTATTGAAGTAAGATTACAAACATGTTTAAAAAAAAACATTAATTATGACATCTTATTTCAATATTCCTTGTAACTGTGTCGAAAACACGACTTATTGTGAGGCATCTTAACCAGTAAAAAACTTTTAAGCTTGAATACTGGTTACAATTTGAATATGTGCGCATAATACAGTCAAAACTCGCTATGATGCAATCGTTAGGACCTCTGGAAATATTTCGAGAAAATGAACATTCGATATAACCGAAATACAAAGCGTTTAACTGAAAACAAAACATTTGAAAGATTTTCGAAATAACCAGAATATCGAGATACCAGAGATCGACATAGCGAGTTTCGACTGTATACTTGTTTCTTTTGTATTACAAGTTTTTGTCATTGAGATGTTGAGTCTTTGCCTTAAGGGGTCAACGTTACAAAATCACTAGTAGTAATATTTGGAATAATAACATTAAATTGATGTTCAATTATTTCATTTAAAAAATAATATATCATAGTTTTCAGAAAATCGACATGGCTGTGTAATGGACTATGACATTATATGTGGCTGTATGTAATTATGTATACACGAGTGATTAGATATCATGTTTTATCAAATCTGTGCGCTATCTATTATTATGTTGAATATCCTGCAGAAATGTTATCATTCCGTTCGATTGATTATTCATCCAATGTTTACGCTTTCTATAATTGTATGTAATATCCTGCAGTAATATTATCATTACGTTCGATTAATTATTCAAAATTCGCCAGGAATAGAAATATAGACTCATGCATGAGAGGTTTTGAACACGACATTTGGCAGTAATGTACGGTATACATGAACGATTGAACATCAAATGTTTAATCAAATGTGTGCAGTTAATATTTTTAAAAGTAAATACTTTGTTGAACGTATGCAATATCCAAACTTCTTCCAAATGAATATTCGAAATTTGTATATAAGCTTATACTTTAGATTTTATTTGAAAATTTTAAACTTGGTTATAAAGTTTTCCTCAATTGCCTTAACGTGCAGAAAAGATATACTAGTATACCAACACATACAGATGTACATGTAGTAGGATTCCAGCTTATTAGATTGTTTGAAAACTTAGTGATCATTGTTAACAGAATGCAGGATGCTTCAAAATGATCAAAACTGTGTGTTGAGAACGTTATAAACGTTACCAACGTGACTTACGTTATCGCTGTTTTTAAATTTTAAACTTGAACTATCATGCATACATGCAATATCCCCAGGCTGGGCCGGGAAATGATGTCCTGGAATTCCGGCGCATCCCCTGGTCCCCCCGCCGGGGTATCCATATCCCCGGGTATTTAGAAATTTAAACTAGCTCATGGTTGATAGCGGAAAGCATCAATAATATTATGAGTGTGAAATTCCATGAAGGACCATGATGACTAAGTCTTAAAATTATTGAAATAAGTGTGTGTTTCTGTATTTATTCTTATATCATAAATGTAGATATTGCGAAAAAATTTGCTGCGTAAACATTCCCTGATATAATATCAAAATCCCTTGGAATTCAGACCCAAATCCCCTGGGAAGACTTTTAGAAATATGGCATCTATGACTATGTGATGATACCTTCACATATTTAATTATAAACAAGCAGCAACACTTGTTACAAAACAAATGGAAATACACCTGCTCTCAAGTGATGTCATTAATAAAATCAAGAGCAATAACTGTTTGAAAATTATCAACGATGGACTATCTGAAATCATTGAGCAGCAACTGATGCGAGGAGATCGGATGACGACATCTAGAGCTATCTCCCTTGATTTTTCATAAGCATGCGCAGACATCATTTCCTTCAAATGACAACTTTCTAGTTCAGTATTATTCATTCTCTTGTAAGTTGTTTTAGTGACTCATCCATGATGGGTTTAATAAAGAGGTCATTGCCTTTCTATTTCTACAACATATTTACACGTATTGGCTGTTTTTCATGTTCCCATATAAAAATCGCTATGTTCGTCCGTCCGTAAGTTACACATTTTTTTAACTTAATAACTCTTATTAAATATGGTATTTCAATGAGACCATTCATACATTTAATTTCTGCTTTTTGGTCAAGGTCACACTTAAAGGTCAAAGTTATACAATGTTTATCTTTCTTAGTGTCATTGGGATAACTTTCTGGATTTTCTATGGTATTCTAATTTTTACACAATTGAACAGCTTAATGAGCAAGTGCGTCACGCAAAGTATGAGTGCTCTTATCTCAATGGTCAAGGTCACCAGTGTAGGTCTTAGGAAGACATTATGGTTTTCATAAAATGTGTGTTGACCATAGCTTTTGCAATCAATATGATATCAACGAAATATCACATACATATTTATCCAATCCTCACCAAACTTCATAACAATGTTTATTGGCATACATAATCACAAAAACAAGCAGGCTTCAAGTTTTAGATTGATTTGATACTCAAGTCGAAGATGTAAAACAAAACCAGTTAAAGAAATCATTGTTTATAAATGCATAGCTGTTTTTTTCTTGGGATTTGCAGTAACTCTTTTTTAAATAAATTGTAGTTGGTGAGGTATTAGAAAAAAATCATCATTAAAGGTGGTAGAGGTTTAGAGGAAAATAAAAGAATATGGGTGTTCGGCTAAAGAAAAATAAAACAAAAAACATATTGGTGTTGTTTTTTTCGTGTTTTTTTTTCAAAAGTGCCTCCAGCCCACAATGCCCAAACATTTTGTTTGGAGCTGCAATAAGTTTACCTATTTTTTTATCAGACTGCGCTTTGTAAAAGAAAGTCGTTTCAAGGGTTAGTAGAGCTATTTTGATGCTATTCCAAATATAAGCGCTACATTCATAACTCCTAACCAAGTTTATGTGTGGAATAATTGCATTGTCAACTGAAAGAACAATTATTAAGACGTTTAGGTTCCAGTAAAATTTTGAACCATCGCACTTGATCAAATTATTACAAAGGGAGGGGGCTTTCTGAAATTAAATCTAAGCAAAAATGCACTTATCATTAAAATATTAACAACAGCAACACCAACAACAAAACAACAACATGATTAATTCCTGTATATGAAGGCATATAAATTATAGGTTAAAGGGTTCACCGGTAATAAAAGTATGAAGGCAAAAATGTTGCATCAATTTTGAGAAAGTTCATGTACAAAGAAAGCTGAAGCAAAGCCAAGGAAGGATCTGTATTTCGTATTTTTGATCAATACATTTTAAACATAATTGCCTACCAAATCCAAGGCTTATCGATTATGCTAAAATACAGATAAAATAAATCACAGTGAGTGCTTAAGGTTATAACTTATAAAGGCTTTTGATTGATTGATGAATTGATTGATTGATTGATTGATTGATTGATTGATTGATTGACTTACCGATTAACTGACTGATTATCTGATTGATTAACTGATTTATTTATTGATTGATTGACTGACTGACTGACTGACTGACGGACTGACTGACTGTCTGACTGATTGATTGATTGATTGATTGATTGATTGATTGATTGATTGATTGATTGATTGATTAAATAATTAATCGTATGATTGAATAATTGATTGATTGTATGAGTGATTGTATGAGTGATTGATTAATTGATTGATTGATTGATTGATTGATTGATTGATTGATTGATTGATTGATTGATTGATTGATTGATTGATTGATTGATTGATTGATTGATTGATCGATTGATTGATTGATTGATTGATTGATTGATTGATTGATTGATTGATGAAAACATGGATTTATATGCAGATGACTTAACCTTATATGAATCGGGGAATTATATATCAACAATTCATTATGATAGTCTTAAATGGTGTCAATTTGATAATATTGCATTACATTCAACAAAACCTAATTGCATTGTAATTGGGTCTGCTTCTAAACTAAAATCTAGACAACTATTTATCAGTGGCATACGTATACCAAACGTTTTTTGTCATAAGATACTTGGAATTTATGTTGACAATAAACTAACTTGTCACAACGAATTTCACTATGTCTGTAAAAATACTGAATAACAAAATTGGCCAGTTAAAGAATATGATATATCACCTCACACCTAAAACGAAAGCCATGTTTTAACGCATGTATATTGCCCATATTTAATTTATAAACTTCAGAATCGAGTTGCAAAAATAATACTTAATCATCAAATAACAAATAACAACACAAGGCGTACTACACATTCATAAAACATTTTTTAAATAATTTAAAGATGACAACGAGAAAAATCATCGATTATCGACTACTCGTTGCCATCCCTAAATTGTTTAAAAATGTTTTAATAAATGTGTACTACGCCTTGTGTTGTTATTTGTTATCTCATTGGCGTTGTTCTTTGCCTCTAAGCAGGGCATTCGTTTCCATGTGGAATTCTGGGCATTTTCCTGTAGTATTCATTGTATTATTAATTATTTCTAACCCACAAGACATCTACAGGCCAGGTAGTGTACGCGTCCTTGAGCTCGAGACTTTGCTGGTTTAATGGCACGAAGGGTTTAAAGGATCGTTGATTGAAGAAATCTAGGATAAACTGTCCACCGGTTGTCTTTATCTTGAAATGCATCCATTCCATCAAAACGTAACGAACGTCGAACTCTTTGAAGAAAGCAACAGCCCCTTGAAGTGCAATATCCTCGTGTGCTTCTATGTCCATTTTAATGAAAAGGGGCTTTTGTTCAAACATGCTTAGCATATCATCCAACCGCACTGCTATAGCGGTGTTTTCACGATCTACTGGATCCTGATCCGTTGCCTTCTCTATCCTTCTGCCGCCTTCGTTCAGTTTTGCCGGCATAACGTTCACATATTTTGTTTCAT